>NC_134218.1:41581436-41904769 GCF_965140235.1 Caretta caretta | reverse complement strand
TGTTTTATGGTGTTACACTGGTAACAACTATAAACTCACATTTGGGAGTGGAACAAACCTGAGAGTCAACCCAAGTAAGTCTGTGAATAATCAGCTACAATAATTTAGGCAAAAAAAATCACAGACCTGTGGCTGTGAATTTCAAAGCCCACCTACAGGATTTAGAGAGACGTTTCCCATAAATCACTAGGGTTGGGATTTTCAAATAAGTCTAAGGGGGGAAGGCACCCAACTCACAATAAATTATATATTGTAGTACTCAGATATTATGGTGATTGATGGCAATCTAAGAAGATAGATAGAATGCTCAAAATATGTAATGACTCTATCTATATTTTCAGAGATGAAGAGAAGAAGGTGGGTTTTTGTCAAGTGTTGAGAGGCTGTGGGAAACACCTTTGAGAAAGCTGTATTTGGGAGTGGAACAAAATTAGAAATAGTGCCAAGTAAGTGGCTTAATTTCAGCTAGAGAACCATTTAGATATTAGATTGCAGGAATCACTAACTGAAATCACCTAAGCAAACGATTAATAGATAGCAAGATGATGTTGTATTTGCAGACTGAGTGCAATGAGTTTTTGTAAAGTGGTTGATGGGTGTGTGAATAACGCTGGTACAAAGGTGACATTCGGAGCTGGCACTAGACTGAAAGTGCGACCGGGTAAGAAAGAGGCAATGTTTTCTTACTGAAATTATTGTGGCATGGACCATGAGTGGTAATTCGAGCCAACCTTGGTGTTGACTAAGATTCAAGGAGTATTTTAGGTTCAACAGCAGTTTTTGCAAAGCTTTTTATGGTGGTGTAACTCTGGTGGTGGTTATGGGAAAGTCATATTCGGAAAAGGAACACACCTGTCTGTACATCCAAGTAAGTCCAAATGAACAAAACCAAAATCATACTCTATAAATACATGAATGGCCCAGATCCCCAGCTGGCATAAACTGGCACCATTCCACTGGAGTTCGTGGACCTAGATCCCCAGCTGGTGTGAATCAAAGTAACTCCATGGAGATGGTCCAATATCTTATTGCTTAAAATATTGCACTTCGGTTTTTACACCCAATACCACTTGTAGCTCTGTAAATGACTTCCATAACTTTACTGGACAAAAATAGGACCAAATGTAGGGGTCACTGGGGAATTATTTTTTGTTTAAATGGGGAGAGGAGTTTATGGGAGTTATTGCATCTCTTGCTAGCTTTCTCCCCATCTAACTGTTTTGGAGGTTTCTGTAACTGATGTCAAGGGTGTGAGACTCCCTCATTTGCACCTGAATTATTATACCTTTATGTAAAAAGAAAAGGAGGGCTTGTGGCACCTTAGAGACTAACCAATTTATTTGAGCATAGTCTCTAAGGTGCCACAAGTACTCCTTTTCTTTTTGCGAATACAGACTAACACGACTGCTACTCTATACCTTTATGTATAGTTTATGAGAGGAAGAGGAGGGTTATTTCTCTCTTCCTCCTACTTTTTTTGTTTGTTTATTTTTTGTAAAGCGTTGAAAGGCTTTTAAAGCATTGAAAGGGCAATAGCAATGAGAAATTCATATCTGGGAGGAGAACAAAGTGGTGCCAAATAAGTGGCTTAATTTCAATACCAGAGACTGATCAAGGCCAGAGCGTGTGGGGCCGACATGAGTAACACGAGAACATGCCACAGGCTGCAGCTCATGGGATTATTAATAGTTACCAGCTGGAGGGTGCCTTGGCTGTTTGGTTGCCAGGGGTTTTTGTAAAGTTTTTGGCTGATGTGGGGATGACAGTGACTGGAGGGTCACATTTGGAACAGGAGCTAGATTGAAAGTGCAACCTGGTCAGATAGAGGGAATTTGTCCAGACTCAGATGACTGCGGAAGGGACGGTGTCTGGGCATCGGAGTCCAGCCTGGTGCCGCAAAGCAGCAGCTAGGTTTGAGAACCAAGCGGTATGAGATTTGATGGGTCCAGGAGGGAATATTCCCTGACAAAAACTCTGCCCTCAGATAAACCTGTATGATGCTAATTTCTCACAACTATGCTCTGGGTGACCCTAATGGCTTCATGGTTGTTTCATCCCCTTATTGAGGCCTCACCAGAGCAAAGCAATGAAGGACTGACTTAGTTTTCAGCAGCTGTCTAGTCCAACTGTCTGCATAAGTGCTGAAAGATTTAAGCACATGCTGAACTAATTTATTAAAACCCCATTTTATTAAAACCCCAAAGCCTTGACTTCAGTAAGGTAGCATATGGCTACAACTCAGGGCTGCTTTTGGTCCACTGTCTTTCTCTACTCAGACTGTGTAGAACGGGAAGAGATAAACTCTGGAAGTGGCTGTTAAAAATTCCAAGAGCACTTTGAGAGAGAGCTACCCTGGCGTATTTTCATCTAATGGGCTAGGACACAGAGTGTCTGAAATGACATTTGGGTAGGACAAATTTGAGAGTAAAACCCAGTAAGTCAAATCTCTCTGTCTCTCTTTCTCTCTCCATCCATCCAGACCCGAAGACCTGTGTAGCTTGAAAGCTAGCCTCTTTCACCAACAGAAGTTGGTTCAATACACATATTCCTTCTCACCAGGTCTCTTTAAAATCTATCTGTCAGTTTGGTAATGTACCAGGAGTGGAATGTGATAAGTTCTGCTTAGATAGGAGGGGAGGATACAAAAATGTACATGCTCAAGTTTTTGTAAAGCTTTTGATGACAGTGATAACACTGCTGGCACCAATAAGCTTATCTTTGGGCAGGGGACACACTTAAGAATAAATGCAGGTAAGTGGAAAGATAAGAAATTCTTTATAACTGTTATTTGGTTGTTTGAAAATGATCAGTTCTACCATTTAATAACCACCATCACACTGGGTCAGACCAACGGTCCGTCTAGCCTCGTATTGTGTCTCCAACAATGGCCAGCACCAGAGCTTCAGGGGGAATGTACGGAACAGGACAATTTTGGAGAGATCCACCCCAGTCTTCTCCTCCTGGCTTCTGGTAGGGAATAAGGACTATCAGTCTGGGGCTAGATCCTGAATTCTTAGCTATTAGCACAGCTCCATTCAAGTCAATGGAGCCAGGCCAAGTATGCATCAGCTGGTGGCCTGGTTCATGGTCCATAAATCCGCCCTCTCCAACAGTATCATAGACACTAATATAAGTATCTGCTTGGATGGCATTACAGAAAAATGGGTAGATAAAGGCGTATACATGAGACAGACAAAGAAAGAAAGAAAGAAAGAAAGAAAGAAAGAAAGAAAGAAAGAAAGAAAGAAAGAAAGAAGTGATTATTTCCTTAATTCTTTTTGCCCACTTTATGGTTTTATTTCAGCCCCTATCACCATAGTATCTGAGCTTCTTCCTGTGAGCTTTGTAATAAAAGTAGCTCACCTCAAATGTACGCTCCAGCCATGATTTCCCCTTTGAGCTAGCAACGCTATTGACTGGTCTAGTTTGGAAGAGGGGAGAAAGAAAATCTCTCCGTATACGTTGGTGTGAGTAAAAGTGAATCTTAAGTGACACTGATAAGCAATGGTGATTGTAAAGCTGTTTATCAAGGTGTAGCTTTGGTAGCTGCTATGGAAAACTCACATTTGGAGAGGGGACACAATTGTCTGTGTATCCAAGCAAGTTCCAGTGAACAAAATTCTCCATGAGTGTATGAGTGGGACAAGTTGTCGGCTTGTGTAAACCAGCCACTGTCCCACTGCGATCAATGGGCTAGATCCCCAGCTGGTGCAGATCAGCACAGCTCCAGTGGAACTAATGGGCCAAATGCCCCAGCTAGTGCAAATCGGAATTGCTCCTTCAGACTCGTTGGGCCAGATCCCCAACTAGGGTACATCTCAGGTAGTTCAATGGGAGTCAACAGAGCTGTGTCACTGTTATACCAGCATGCAAATCCATGGTTCTGTGCTTGAGTCTTATACAATCAGCTGGCCATAAATACCTACGTGGATTGGGATTTTTTAAATAGGTTAAGGGAGGTAGGCCCCCAATCCCCATTGAAAGTCAATGAGAGCAAAGCATCTAATTGTCTTAGGTTCCCTCAGAAATCCTAGCCATAAGAGTTAAGGCTACTGTATATTAAGGACTTTGCTAAAAGCCTGGTCAGAAATGGAGTGAGGGTCTGTGATTCCAGAAGCAGAGAACCAGAACCGGTTCTTTGGCTGGTGTAAACCAACAGAAATCCTTTGAAGTCATTGGACCAAACCTTGATTTACAGCAGCTGAAGATCTTACCCCCAAACAGCATCTGGGGACACATTTGCCTTCCCCACTTATTGTAAAGCCCCATGTTAAGATGTAACCCTGCTGGTGGTAGCTACAAACTCACCTTGGGGACAGGGCGTATATCCAAGCCTGGGCGTATATCCAAGGAAGTTGGAAGAAAATCACATTCTCTGCCAAAATGTGCTTGGGAAGCTATGAAGTGCCAGCCTGGATCAGAGGACGAGTCCGTCTGGTCCAGCCTCTGATATCTGACAGTGGGCGGTTTCTTCAGCTCCACATCAAGGTGCCAGAAACCCTTTCATGGACCGTTATGTGATAATCTTCCCCTAGGAAAAGTTTCTTCTGCACCTCTGTTAATTTGAGATTATCTTGTACCGTACAGCAGGGGGGTGTAAGTACACTATTAGAACTGGCAGAAGGAGCCTTCAGCTTTGCAGGTAGCTAGAAAAAGTGTATCCTGGGTGAAAGCTGACATCACACGTTTTTGTAGAGGTCTGTTTTATGGTGTCACACTGGCACCAACTACAAAGTCACATTTGGGAGTGGGACAAACCTGAGAGTCAACCCAAGTAAGTCTAAAAATAAACAGCCACAATCACCTAGGTAAAAATCTCAAAGGTAGGTCTGAAGTTTTCAAAGCCACCTTTGAGATTTGGACACTCGCCTCCAATTAAGAAATAACACTAGGATTTCCCAAGAAACCTAAGGTAGTTAGATGCCAACCCCCCATTACATTCTATATTGAAGCACCCAGATGCTATAGTGATAGATAGATAGATAGATAGATAGATAGATAGATAGATAGATAGATAGATAGATAGATAGATAGATAATCTGTAATTTCATAGTCTGAACATTCTGTGTCATTCTTTTCAGAGATGAAGAGAAGGTGGGTTTTTGTAAAGGGTTGAGAGGCTGTGGGAGACAACTACAATAAATTCGTATTTGGGAGTGGAACACAATTAAAAGTAGTGCCAAGTAAGTGTTTTAGTTTCAGTTTGAGAAACTATGAAATCTTAGATTACAGGGATCACTGAAGCGATTCACTTGAGCAAATGGCCACTTAGCTTGACCTCCACACAATGATTAGTAGATATTAAGATGATTTTGTATTTGCTTTTGGTTGTGATGAGTTTTTGTAAAGTAGTTGTCTAGTGTGGGAATGTTGCTGGCACGAAGGTGACATTTGGAGTCGGCACTAAATTGGATGTGCAACCTGGTGAGAAGGAGGGAAATTTTTCTTGCTGAAATGATTGTGATAAGGACCATGTGTGGCCATTTGAGCCCACCCTGATGTTGATTAAAATTCGAAGAGTATGTTAGGTTAGAGTCACAATTGTCCCTGCAGTTACTGCTGGTTTTTGTAAAGCTTTTTATGATGGTGTACCATGGGAACTGCCCAAGGGAAACTCACATTTGGGAAGGGGACATGGTTATCTGTACATCCAAGTAAGTCCACATGAATGAAAATCTCTGGAAATATATGAGTGGTCAAGATTCCTAACTGGTGTAAATCGGCATTGCTCCATTGGAAACCAAGGGCCAGATCCCCTGGTAATGTAAATTGGTTTTGCACAATTGGAGTCAACAGGGCCAGGTCATCAAGTGGTGTAAATCTAAGTAGGTCTACGAATCTGGTCCAACACTATATTATTCCAAATGATCCATTTTTTCACCCTATGCCACTGATTTTTTAGTAGAAGATTTCATATCTTTATTGGTGTAGTGATAGGAAGACACGTGTGGGCTGTTGGGGAATGAATATTTTAACAAAGGGGAAGTTTGTGGGAGTTTGTTGGGAGATTACTTTTGTTGGGTGTTGTTAGACCAGCTGCTATTTTCTTCTAGCCTTCTAATTTTTGTTGTGAAGTTTCCTGCAGTCCTGCATTTGCACCTTATTTTTGTACTTTTTCTATACTTCCGGAGAAGAATCGAATGTGAGTTTTTGCAAAGTGTTGAGAGGCTGTGGGTAACAGGAATGACAAATTCGTCTTTGGGAGTGGAACAAAATTAAAAGTAGTGCCAAGTAAGTGGCTTCATTTAAATTAGAGAACACATGTAATATTAGATTGTACAGATCAATTAAGTGAATGACCTAATGAAATGACACAAATTGGGTTTTATTCCATTCATAGATTCATAGGTTCCCAGGTCAGAAGGGACCACTGTAATAATTCAGTCTGACATCCTGTATAACACAGGCCCTAGAACTTCCCTGAATTAATTCCTGTTTGAATGAATGGAGATCAAGGTGATATCATGTGTGATCTTGATTTGCTATTATCATAGAATATCAAGGCTGGAAGGGACCTCTAGTCCAACCCCCTACTCAAAGCAGGACCAATCCCCAATTTTTGCCCCAGATCCCCTAAATGGCCTCCTCAGGGATTGAACTCACATCCCTGGGTTTAGCAGGCCAATGCTCAAACCACTGAGCTACCCCCCACCCCCAGGTTTATAGTTTTTGTAAAGCTGTTGGCTGCTGTGGGAATGATGGTGGAAGGAAGGTGACATTTGGCGCTGGGACTAGATTGAAAGTGCAACCTGGTAAGAAAGAGGGAATTTGTCCAGAGCCAGAATATTGTGGCAGGGACCATGAGAGGTAATTGGAGCCCGTTTTGGTGATACAAAAAAGGCGCTAAAAGAAAAGGAGTACTTGTGGCACCTTAGAGACTAACCAATTTATTAGAGCATGAGCTTCGGTACACATCTGATGAAGTGAGCTGTGGCTCACGAAAGCTCATGCTCTAATAAATTGGTTAGTCTCTAAGGTGCCACAAGTACTCCTTTTCTTTTTGCGAATGCAGACTAACACGGCTGTTCCTCTGAAAAAAGGCGCTGGTTTTCAGAACCAAGCAGCGAGTGTTTGGAGGGTAGGTAAGTCATTGACAGAACATCCCTTTGCAAACTCTTCCCCAAATTAGACCTGTGCACCCCTCATGACTTCCTGGTGTTAAGTCAAATTCATCTTCCTATTTAGGGCCAAACAGAGCGAAGCATTTAAGGACGTGGTTAATTTTCAGCACGAGTAGTCACGAGAGCTGATTGGGAACCAGTTTTCCATTCCACAAACTTTTTGGGGGGATTTAAAAAATGTCCCTGTTCTGCATCAATATGAACCCAAGACCTTTCGAAGTTATCCATGTAACAGGAGAGTCCGAAAGCCCTGCCTCCGACAAGCCAATTGCCTGGTGGTTTGGACACTAACCTAGGGTATGGGAGAGCCACTTTCCAGTCCTTGGTCTGCCTGATTTAGAGCAGGGGCCTGAATCTTTGTCTCACACACCCAAGCTGAATGCTCTAATCACCAAGCTATTGGCTAGTTCTTTCCATCTCTCCTGTTGCAGCTTTCCCACTTTGTGTCAATAGTAAATAGTCATTAGGAAACAGACAGATTGAGTCTACATCCTCGTGGTTAGGGCACTCACAGAGGAGGTGAGAGATGCTGGTCCAAGTCCTTGGTCTAAATCAGGCAGATCAGACACTTGTACCTTTGTCTTCCACATGCCAGGTGAGTATCCGAATCACTAATTCTACCCTAGTCCTGAGAAACCTCTCAAATGAGAGTCTTGTGGAAACCGGGTCCATTCTCACAGAACATTTCAAATGGTGAGGAACCAGAGTTTTACGAAAAAGAAAACTGGTTGCTCTGAAAATTCCTGACCAGCTCTAGTACTCACAATGAAGTCCTTCAGACTGCGTACATTTTTAAAATTAGGCACGTTCTTTCCTGCTTTATTAACACCCCATTGTCTTCCAAGCACTGACTGCACAAGAGAAGTGTATTACTAGAAAAACAGCCTGCTTTTGGTCCATTGTTTTCACTGTTAAACCATTAGGCAATTGTATCAGACCAGCTCTGGAATTATGCATTAAAATTACAAGGCCAAAAGGAATGAGAGCTCACCAAGCAACATTGTGAAGATTCTTCAGACAGTGACCTAGGTAGCAATGACTTTGCATTCACATTGAGGGATGGGAAAAATCTGAGAGTAAATCCCCATGAGTAAGGTAAAGTAATTCAGCCAGTCAGTCTAGCTCTGTGTTCATGCGCCAAGACTGGAGTGAGATAATTATCCTTATATCGGCAGGGAAAATCCAGAGATGGCCAAAAATCTTAGATGCTCGAGTTGTTGTAAAGCTTTCGATGGGAGTGGTAGGGCTGGTAGCAACGATGAACTGAACTTCGGGCAGGGGGTGCGTTTAACGGTAAATCCAAGGAAGTGGATGGAGCAAAATCTCCTTTACTCTTTTCACTCTTAAGCTTCTATGGAATAGTGTGAGAGAAACTCAGGAATCATCTGTAAAAATTACAAAACCGATCTGAGTGAGAAGCAACAGAGCAGGTTTGGTAAAAAAAAAAATTACATACAATGTCCTGGATAAGAGTCTCTCTAAACTCACCTTCGGGGATGGGACCTGTTTGGGAATAAATCCCTGTAGTTCTCTCCTTCTCTCTCTTCCCCCTTTCCCTCGCCAGTATCTATGTTTGGTTTGTCTTGAGTCAATTCTCAATGAACTTTTGATAGGCAGGGAGGATTCAAAGATTGCCACAATCTAATGTGACGAGGTTTTTGTGAAGCTTTTCATGGCAGGGGTAATACAAGTGGTGGCTATGGAGTTACCTTCGGGAAGGGGACACACCTAAGAGTAAATCCAAGTAAGTGGAGAGAACAAAAACCCTTTGAGAGGAACACATTTGTCTGCGAGTAACCCCAGGTTAGCATTTATGCTTAATAGAAGCCCAGGATTCTTTGAAAACAGGGAATTGATGTGAATCAATAAGTGACCGACAATATCCCGTAAATGATAGCTACCTACGAGCTGTACCTGGAAGACAGAGAGACAGAAAGAGGTGGCCAAATAGCACAGGAATGGAATCTATGTAAGCACCTAGATTGGTGGATGAGTGAGAAGATACAGAAGTGGAGTTTGTCCTTTAATACTCTATTTCTGTTCACTTTTACATGGGCTCCTCCTTTCCATGGTAGATTATTGGCTTTCTGCAGGAATTGGGATCATATTAAATCCCCACAATCATACATTGTGGAGATGAAGTCCTTTTTAGAGCTAGTGGACAAATCTTTAGCTGGGGTATATTGGCATGTCTCCACTGTCTCCGACTATTTACATGGGACTCTGGAAGACCGCCTTTCTGGTCTGGATCATTGGGAAGAACGGCGTGGGAGCTCTGTCTGCATGTCGGGTTCAAACAGAGAGTTGGGAGTCAGAGCTGCACCACGGGTTTTTGTAAAGCTCTTGGTTGCAGTGTAACGCTGGGGGCAGTTTGGAGAAGTTCACCTTTGGAAAGGGGACAAGGCTGTCTGTACATCCAAGTAAGTGCAATGGACAAAACTCCACATAGAAATATCAATAGGACAGATCGTCTTGGGGTGCAATGTGCATAAGTCCTTTGACCTCAATGGAGCTGCACTGGGGATCTGGCCTCATTAGGTTTAATGGAGCTATGCTGAATTATACTAGCTGGGGATCTAGCACCACTGACTTCAATCAAACTATGTTTACACCAGATAGGAATCTGGTCCATTGAATTAATGGAGCAATCCCAGTTTACATCATCTGGGGATATGGCCCCATTGACTTCAATGGAGCTATACTGGGGATTTGGAATGGCAGTGGTTTATTCCACTTGGTGTTTTAAACCTATTTAACCTATTGCATTCATTCATCTGGGAAATGGTTTCATGTCCTCACTGGACAAAGACTATAAACAGAGGCTGACATTGACTTTGAAGGGAATTAGGCACCTAGTCTGCTCAGGTATTTTTGAAAAATCCCACTAGAGGCCTATCTCCATCTTCAGTCACCCCAATACCTTTCAAAATATGGCCCTTAGTTTTCCTGTGCCTCGGGTCCTCTTCTGTAAAACTGGGGTAACAGTACTTGCCTACTTCATTTGTATTCAAAAGTAACATTGCAAACTTTCTGGCTCTTTTGTCAGGAAAGGCAAAGCAGCCCAGCCCACCGTGCTCTCAAAGTCTCCATCAACGTGTAAAGGGGTGCCCTCACTCTACGTAGAGCTGTCCATGGGGCTGCCCCAGAGATTGGTGGATTAGCAGGACTGAGCCAGATTTGGGAACTTTGCTACGCAATGACTTGTGTGAGCCCATCTTCTGGGGTCACCATGACGGGAGCAATGGTGCTCTGAGACCTCACAGAGGTGCTGTGAGTGTAAATATCTTAATGACTGAGAAGTGCTCAGTAATCTAGTAATGAAGGCCATATAAGTACATATGATAGAATGAGAGTCCTGTGGAAACTGGTCCACACATAAGAACATATGATAGATAGATAGACTTAATAACAGCACTTAAGGATAGTTCATGTCAGGGCCTTTGCTCCTAATACAGTAAGAAATGGAGTGAGAACCTTGGGCTGCGTAGGTAGAGAGGCAAACAGCATCTTGGAACAAGTTTACCACAACCAGTTTTTGTAAAGCTCTGGATTACAGTGTACTGCTGTGAGTGGCAACTATAAATATATATTCGGGAAAGGGACAAGTCTGAGAGTGAATCCAAGTAAGTCTGAAGGAAATCGTGATCTACAAAAAATATACGCCAAAAATATTCTCAAGGGAGAGTGCCCGAAATTTTGGGTTTTACCCATACCATATTAGGGTGCAGACAGAGATTTAGATATCAACTGGGCTCAAGTTTTTGTAAAGATCTTGATGACAGTGATGATAGTGGAGGGAACAAAATTAACTTTGGGAAGGGAACACACCCAACAGTAAATCCAAGGAAATGAAACAGTACCAATGATAATAGGAGAATTTTTTTATATAGCTATATCATTGTCAGAAAATATTTGACTATTAGTTTTCTGTTTGACTCTAACTAATGTGATGAATGCTCCAGGGGAATATAACCTTTAGACATGGCTGTGAAATAATATCTATTCCCCCTCACCTCCCTCCAAAAAGAGGTGACAATGATTTTTCTGTTAAATTCCATCAGTTTCTTAGGCTCTTGTAGAAAAATTCCTCCCAAAATAGTTTATATTCCCCCTGCCATTTTTTGGTAACCTGTTTTCAGTTTTTGGACAAAAAACTATGAAAATGAACAGTTTTCACAGAAATATCCATTTAGTGCCAGATTTTCAAAGGTATTTTGAAAATTCCTTTGAAAGGTGGTCTGTATGCTTCTCTAAAGATGGTGTCCAAATACCTTTAAATATCTGGTCCTAAGTCAATACAGCCATTTTCCATTAAAAAAAGAGTTTTGATGGACCATTTGTGACCACCTCTAGAACCATCTCTGGGGTGGCTGAGGGAATGACAACAGTCGTATAGGTATGGGCACAGATCCTTAGGTAGAGTAAATCTAAATCGCTTTATTGATATCAGTGGAGTTACGCTTATTTACACCAGATGATTCTGTGGCCCCATTGACTCCGAAGTACTATGCTGATTTACACAAGTGGGGGATCTGGTCTTGGTATGAATATCTAAGCATCCAGATGGCATGGTGATGGACGCCAGTGGAAGAAGATAGACAGACATAGATCACAAGTTACCCACTTGGGATACCCTATAATGACTTCTCTTTGTGTCAGTTATTGCTAGATGTCTTGCCCAGATATGTGCAAAGAGACATACATCAAAAAAGATGGGAATGCAAATTGAATTCACTTGGTTTCTATTACTGCTTGTGTCACTGAATTAACTCTGGAAGACACTGGAAATACATCTTTGGGAGTGGAACTAAATTGGTAGTATAGCCTGGTCGGTGGTGATAGCTCAGAAATTCTTTTAAATATAGAAGTTCTTTTTTCAAATACTGGATAACCAGCTGGGATTTTTGGAGGAACATAGGTAGGTAGACTAGGAGAGTAACTGCCTACTATGATCCCAAAGGGGTTGAAAACAAGGATTTATAGGGGGAAAGGAACACACACATTTAACATGTCAAGCAAATACTGTGCATTCTAGTTATGAAGGCATAAGATGGGACCGAACCAGGGATGGAACTTAATGGATGTGGATGGAAGCTCTGAGCATGTTTTTGTTAGACTGCTAAGCACTGTGGGAAAGGTAGTGGCTATGCAGTCACCTTTGGGAGTGGATCAAAGCTTCTTATTAAACCAAGTAAGAAACTTGACATTTACGCATTTCAGTTATTTCTGGCAGTGGTTAATTAGCAATGTTGTGGATGAGATGGCCAATTTGAATGTCAACATAATAATACGTGAATCTGGAATGTTTATAGTGAAAGACTCCTTGAAATGTATGATCTTGCATTGCTGAGATATGAGAACTAAGTATTATTGAGAGAGAGAGAGGGACGAACAGATATACCAAAAGATAAGGGATTTGTATGCCCAGTTCCCACTGAGAGTAATGTCGGCTGTGTGCCCAAATCCCATATTTCTCCCTAAATCTCACACACCAGATTCAAGGATTTGGGACATCTTCATGACCTTCCATTACAACAGTGTTATTGTAGAAAGAGTCTGAAAGATGGCATCTAAGGTTGGAATTTTCAAAGTTTCCTAAGGGACTTAAGGCCAGATTTTTAAAGATCTCTAGGTGCCTCATGGGATTTTCAAAGTGCCTAGGTGCCTAAAACTCATGGTTTCAATGGATTTTAGGTGCCTAAGTGCTTCTGAAAATCCACCAGGTGCCTAAATACCTTTAAAATCTGGCCCTTAGATGCTTTCGAAAATCCTATTAGGCACATAAAAGCATTTAAAAATCTGGCTCTTAGGCACCAAACTTGAACTGATTTTTGATAGAAGTTGAGATTGTGATTCTCTTATGTCCTTTTGAAAATGCAGGTCTGAATGTTTAAATCAAATTTCGTAAGGAAAAAAAAAGTATAAAATAGAATGGAGATGTAAGTGAAGATGAGACTATGGAGAATATATGAATGCAATAAACACAGTAAAGGAAGTTAAGTGCAGCTGGTTTTTGCTGGGCCTCATATGACCGTGTGTATAGCAATGCTGGCAAGCAGGTGTTTGGAAGTGGAACCAGGTTAAATGTGAAACCCAGTGAGTATCCTGATTATTGAATTGAGAATTTCTTTTGTTAGAAATGGCAGGGGGCAATCTACTGCAGAGGGAAGGACAGGGACCGACGGCTGGCTGGCTGGCTGGACAGAAAACTAAGGGCTTCTCTACACAAATACTTATTTTGCAGCAGGCTGGGATGTAAATGCACCCCACACTAATGGACAGCAGGCAGGCAGCAGGACACTACACAGCTAAAAGTAACAGCAAGGATGGGGAGGCCCAGCTAGAATAGAGCAGAGAGCCATGTAGGGCAGGTACTCGGCTACATACCCACACCCTTCAGGTGTGTCTTTACTCTCCTAAGCTTGAGATGCATCCACAAAGCAAAATCACTGTAGGACTTGGGGCTCTGACCTATGCCCCTAGGAGGGTCCTTGAACCTAGATCCTGAGTCAGACTGATTTGTGTGTGGACAGAAGCAGGACTTGGGCTCAAACCTTACTCGGAGCCCGGATTTGGGTGCAGTGTACCGATCAGCTGCAGGGTAGACACGGACTCTTAGTATGCAGCAGGCTAAGTGTTCATGTAGACAAGCCCTTCGAGATTATGATGCCCAATATCAATTGAAATTAATGTCAGAAATGCATCCAGTTTCCTTAGGATTGGTTCATTTCTCACCTTCAATTTCATGCCCTAGATATGAGCATAAAAAAAAAAAATTCATTCCTTTTCTTTGTTGCTAGCTTACTGCAATAGAAAGAGACTGAATGGTGGTGTCTGAGTTGCAATTTTCAAAGGCATCCAAGGTGTTGCATTTTGTTGGGAGATGAGCAACGAATTCCCTTGGGCTCCTTTGAAGATGTATATCTGAATGTTTCAATAGAGTTTGGTGGCAAAAGTCAGATATGAAATGGAAATGGAATGTGAGTGAAGATGCAAGTACTCGATATACATGAAGGCAATAGACAAGGGAAGGAAAGGAAGGGGAGCTGGTTTTTGCTGGGACTAGTGTCGCTGGGTGTATAACGATGCAGAGAAGCTGGTGTTTGGAAGTGGCACCAGGTTGCCTGTTGAACCGAGGAAGTATCCTGTTATTGCATTCAGAATTTCTGTTACCTGTGATGATGGCACAAGACATTGAACAACGTGATTGAACCAGGCTCACTGAACCAAAATGGAAACAGCCGAGCGAGACTGAAAATGGGTTTCAGTTGTGACAAAAACCCCATTTTATTTTATTTTTTTTTAAACAACATTTTTCTTCAGAAGGTTTCAGGTTTGGCTGAAAAACAAAAAAGCAGGTCACATCTGATTTTTTTCAATTTTTTTTTAAAAAAGCAAATTTTTTAATTTTGATTTTCAGATTTTTGTACATGAACCTGAAAAACTTCATTGACATCGGGCCCTTCCCACAGAACTTTCCATTTTCACCAAAGGAGGGAAATTTTATTGAAAAAAAAAATTTCAAATGAAAAATTACAACCAGCTTTAGAATTTTTTACAGCCAATGTTGTTGCCTTTTAAACCCAAATACTATACACTTGCATGGCCAGCAGGGAATTGATTTACCCATATGTGTGTGATAATCTCTTTTCTTTCACGGGATGAAAACGTAGCATGTGGAATTCCTGGCCATCAAGCTCACATGATGTGAGAGTCTCTGGTATGTTTCAGGATTCGAAAGGAAGGCTGGGTTTATGATTAAAACCCAGAACTGGAACTCCAGAGATCTGGAGTACATTTCTGACTCTTTTACAGTCCGCCCGTGAGACCTTGGGCCAATCATGCAGGGCTAGATTTTTAAAGGTACTTCAGTGCCTAACTCCCATTGATTGACATGGATTGCAAGTACCTAAATACCTTACAAATCACGCCTTGGTGCCTCCTTTCTCCCTGTGTGACAAACCTTCCTTTTTGCTCTTCCTTCTCTGTATGGCGTGGCTGCCACAGTGCTGGATTGGGACCCAAGAGTTGTGGGTTCTAGTTCTGGGTCCTATGATCTTGGGCAAGTTGCTTTAATTGTAATTTTCAAAGAAGCCCAAGGGATTAGGTACCTAAGTCCCATTGTATTTCACCGCCTTGAAGCGTTTTTGAAAATTCCAGCTTTAATCTCTCCGTACCTCAGTTTCCCCTTCCACTTTTTGTTAGTCTTCTCTGTTTAGATTTTAAGCTCTTGGGGAAGGGAACTGTCTCTCACCATGTGTGTGTGCAGCATCTGGCACACGGGGACCTCTGAGAATGACAAAGAGTCATAATAGAGAATATTAGAGCAGTTAGGGAATGGCAGAGAGAAACTCCAGCCGTGTGGGGAGCCCTCTGCGAGGGAGCGGACAGTTTATGTAAAGTGTTTGGTGACAGTGTAACTCTGGCAGGAGGCAGCTTATGTTTGGGGATGGCACTCACCTCATAGTAATTCCAAGTAAGTCTGGAGGAGAAAAGCCTGGTCTGGGACTATACACAGGTTTTCCTAAGTCTTTCCAGATTGGCTCAGATTCTCCTACCAGTGACCCCAGTAAATCCAGAGTGTTTCCACTGAGTCCGGACAATAAGCCTGGATAAACCCCAGTGTAGCACAGATCAGATTCTTTCACTCTTGTCCGCTGAATTCCAACCATGCATTGGCTGAAGGATTAAGAGAAGAAATATGCTTAAATAAGCTCCATTAGGTTCAGGGATTCATCAGCCCTGAATGTTCTCTCATGTCAATGAGTAATATTTATAGGATGAGTTTGAAGGACACTGCTACAAATGCAGACTCAAGATTTGGTGTGAGCACTCAGAAGTTATGGTTATGTAGATAGATAGATCACAAGTTCCCCGCTTGGTCCACTCTATAATGCCGTCACTTTCTGGGAATTAGTGCTAGATGTTTTAGCCCTCTCTGTGGAGAGACATACATTAAAGAGATGGTGATGTCAATTGCATTCACTTGGTTTTTGCTATTATGTGTGTCACTGTGTTAACACTGTAGGCAACTGGAAATTTATCTTTGGGAGTGGGACTAAATTGGTAGTGAAGCCTGGTAGGTGGTGATATTTTGTGCATTCTCTGAGAAATGAATGTGTTTGTTTCCAATGACTGATAACCAACTGGCATTTTTGGAGGAATATAGAAAGAGAGATGCTGTTATTTGCCAGAAATAGCAATGATGTAGAAATGAAATTTAAGTGTAAATTGGAATTCGGAGATTAAGCAAAAAGAAAGAAAAGAATGAAGGAAAGAAAATAGTCAGAGAACTAGAGATTAAAAAGCGCTCACAGCATGTGTGTCTAGAAGGAAAGACGTACCATTATAATTAGCCACAACCGGCTCACATGCAGATAGTGCTCTTGTTTCTCAATCACCTTCTCTCTGCAATCAGATTCCAGGGCATGTCCATTAAGAATCAGGATGCCAGTAGGTTAGGGCCCATGTTAATTTCCCCTGAAGGAAACAGACAGAGGAGAAGACTATGGGTCCCAAAATGGGTTTGGTTTTACTGAAAATTTTCTTCAAAAGATTTCAGACTTTTGTTGAACAAATGAAAACAGAAAATATATCAAATAAAATCTGAAAAAAAAGTAACCCCCCCAAAAAGGAAAGTTTTTTATTTTCAGTTTTTGGATGAAAACCCCCAAAATTGCATATTGGACCCTTCCCTGAAAAAATTCCATTAGGCTAAAACAGCCATTTTTCATCAAAAATATATTTTTGGTGAAAGAGTATACCCAGCCCTGGAAACACTACTGGCACCAAAGAGACCCGCCAGCTGCCTGGGGAGCCCTCTGCGAGGGAGCGGACAGTTGGTGTAAAGTGTTTGGTGATGGTGTAACTCCCCGGCAGCGGTGGTTTGGGGAAGCTCATGTTTGGGGCTGGAACTCACTTGAGAGTCATTCCAAGTAAGCCTTGAAGTGAAAAGCCTGGCCTGGAAATATACACAGTTTTTGCTAAGTCTTTCCAACTGGGCTCAGATTCTCCTATGAGGGACACAAGAGTAAATCCACAGTATTTCCATTAAGCCCAGAGAGTTAGCATAGATTCCCCCCAGTGTATTGTAGATCCAACTCTTTTTACTCTAGTCAGCTGAATGCCAACCCTGCATTCACTGAAGGACTAAGACGAGTAATAAGCTTAAATAAGATCCATTTGATTCAGGGATTCATTACCCCTAAATGCTCTCCCATGTCAATAAGTTATATTCATAGGATGAGTCTGAAGGACACTGGTTGGGGTTTTGATACAGATGCAGACTCAGAATTTGCCGTAAGCACTCAGAAGTTATAATGGTTACATAGATCGATCGATCCATCGATCAATGTATGGAGATCACTAGCTAGATCACAAATTGCCCGTTTGGTACACTCTTTAATGATTTCACTTTGTGGGAATTAGTGCTAGATTTTTTAGTCCTCTGTGTGGAGAGACATACATTAAACGAGATGGTGATGCAAATTGCATTCACTTGGTTTTTGCTATTACATGTGTCACTGTGTTAACGCTGGAGGCAACCAGAAAGTCATCTTTGGGAGTGGGACTAAATTGGTAGTGAAGCCTGGTAGGTGGTGATATTTTGTGCATTCTCTGAGAAATGAATGTGTTTGTTTCAAATGACTGATAACCAACTGGGATTTTTTGAGGAACATAGAAAGAGAGATGCTGTTATTTGCCAGAAATAGCAATGAAGTAGAAATGAAGTTTAAGTGTAAATGGGAATATGAAGATTAGGCAAAAAGAATGAAAAGAATGAAGGGAAAAAAAAGAGTGAGGGAACTAGATATGAAAAAGCGCTCACAGCATGTGTTTGTAGAAGGAAGGAACATCATTATAATTAGCTACAAACGGCTTACACAAAGATAGTGCTCTTGTTTCTCAATCATCTTCTCTCTGCAATCAGATTCCAGGGCATGTCCATTAAGAATCAGGATGCCTGTAGGTTAGGCCTAGGTTAATTTCTCCTGAAGAAAACAGACTGAGGGGAAGATTAATGCTTCGTCCTGATCAGTTATTGTAAAGCATTGCATGACTGTGTAAATACAGGCAACTATGGGAAATTTATATTCGGGCAGGGGACTAGATTGATGGTAACACCAAGTAAGTAAAAAACAAACGAAAGGATTTAAAAATACGAACAATCATCATTCCTCCTCTACATTGTCCTTTCATCCTCAGCTTTGCTTTTGATCCAGATCTGTCTATCTATCATCTGCATGAGGAGAGAAAGAAGGAAATGGATGCAAAAATGGATGCAAAGGCATGGGGATAGCTGGCTAGCTAGATTTTGCAGAGGGAAGAACAGGTAGACTGACAGACGTCTGAACAGGGAAACAAAAAAGCTAAGGATTTTGATGTCCAATCCCAATTGAAATAAATGTCAGATGTCTGTTCAAATCTCCTAGGTAGTTTCAGTATCTCAGCCTAAATCTCACACGCTTGAGTCAATCATTTAAAAACTTCATTCCCTCCCATTACAGCAAGTTTGGTGTTACAGAAAGGTTGTGGGTGTCTGAGGCTGCAATTTTCACAGCCATCCCAGACTGTTAGGCACAGAACTCCTCTTGCATTTCATTGGGAGATGAGCACCTAATTCCCTTTGGTTCCTTTGAAAATCCCAGTGAGGATGTTGCAATAGGATTTGTTTTGGTATGAAATGGAAATGGGATGTAGGTAAAGATGAGACTATTAGGAATACATGAGGGCAATAAAGAAAGACAGGGAGATTCAATGTATGTTTTTTGTTGGGCCTTTTATCACTGTGCGGATACGAATGTAGACAAGCAGGTATTTGGAAGTGGAACCAGGTTAAATGTGAAACCAAGTGAGTATCCTGATTGTTTGTTCAATAATTTCTTTTATTATTAAAAAAAAGGGGGGGGGGGAAATGAACTTTATGGACACAATTGAACTGTGTTCACTGCAATAGATTTCAGGAACCAAATGTCCAAGAGGGAAATAAGCAGAGTGAATCAGAAAATGGTTTTTCTTCACATGTAAAATTCTGATGAACCCAAAAGGTGTTTGGTTTTACTGAAACTTTTCTTCAAAAGATTTCAGAGTTTTGTTCAAAAATAAGAAAACACAAGAAATTCAGCAAAAATCTGGGAAAAAAAATTAACCAAAAAAGAACATGGAAATGTTTTTGTTTTCAGTTTTTAGATGAAATCTCCCAAATGTTATTGATATTGGACATTTCCCTGGAAAAATTCCACTTTGCTAAAACATCGTTTTTCAAAAATACATTCTCACTTAAAAATTATAACCACCTCCAGAAACACTATTGGCACCAAAGAGACCTGCCAGCTGCGCGGGAGCCCTCTGCGAGGGTGCGGACAGTTGGTGTAAAGTGTTTGGTGATGGTGTAACTCCGGCAGCGGCGGTTTGGGGAAGCTCATGTTTGGGGCTGGAACTCACTTGAGAGTCATTCCAAGGAAGTCTTGAAGAGAAAACCTGGGTCTGCAAAAATACACGGTTTTTCCTATGTGTTTCCAACTTGGTTCAGATTTTCCTATCAGTGACCCGAGAGTAAATCCAGAGTATTTCCACAAGTCCACAGTATTAGACTGGATTCATCCCAGTGTATCCTAGATCCGATTCTTTTCACTCTATTTTCACATGTTTCAGCTGAATGCCAACCCTGCCTTGGCTGAAGGGCTAAGACAAGTAATATGCTTAAATAAGATCCATTTGATACAGGGATTCGTTACTCCTAAATGTTCTCCCATGTCAATAAGTTATATTTATGGGAAGTGTTTGAAGGACATTGGTTGTGGGTTTTGATAGAGATGCAGACTCAGGATTTGGTGTGAGCATTCAGAAGTTATGGTGAGATAGGTAGTTAGATAAATTGATCAATCACCAGTTGCCTGCTTGGTCCACTCTATAATGACTTCATTTTCTGGGAATTAGTGCTAGGTATTTTAGCCCTCTGTGTGGAGAGACATACATTAAACGAGATGGTGATGCAAATTGCATTCACTTGGTTTTTGCTATTACATGTGTCACTGTGTTAACGCTGGAGGCAACCGGAAATTCAACTTTGGGAGTGGGACTAAATTGGTAGTGAAGCCTGGTAGGTGGTGATATCTCATACATTCTCTGACATGTAAAAGTGTTGGTTTCAGATAGCTGATAACCAACTGGGATTTTTGGAGGTACATAGAAAGAGAGATGCTGTTATTTGCCAGAAACATCAATGAAGTAGAAATGAACTTTAAATGTAAATGGGAATATTGAGATTTGGCAAAAAGAATGAAGGAAATGAAAGAGTGAGGGAACCAGAGATTAAAAAGTCCTCACAACACATGTGTGTAGAAGGAAAGTGTGTGCCATTATAATTAGCCACAACCTGCTCACACACAGATAAGCACAATAAGCAGATGGAGCTCCTGTTTCCCAATCACCTTCTCTTTGCAATCAGATTCCAGGGCATGTCCATTAAGAATCAGGATGCCTGTAGGTTAGGGCCCATGTTAATTTCTCCTGTAGGAATCAGACTGAGAAGATTAATGCGGCTTCCTGACCTGTTATTGTAAAGCATTGCATGACTGTGTAAATACAGACACTTGGAAATTTATATTCGGGCAGGGGACAAGATTGACTGTAACACCAAGTAAGTAAAAAACAAACTAAAGGATTTAAAAATATGAACAATTATAATTTGTCTTCCACATTGTCCTTTCATCCTCAGCTTTGCTTTTGATCCAGATCCATCTATCTATCATCTACGTGAAGAAAGAAAGAAAGAAAGAAAGAAAGAAAGAAAGAAAGAAAGAAAGAAAGAAAGAAAGAAAGAAAGATTGATTCAAAGGCGTGGGGATAGATAGATAGATAGATTAGATAATTTTGCAGAGGGAGGAACGGGTAGACTGACAGATGGCTGGATGGGCAAGCAGAAAGGCTAAATATTTTGATGCCCCACTACCAATTGAAATAAATGTCAGGTGTCTGTTCAAATCTCCTAGGCAGTTTCAACATCTCAACCTAAATCTCACACACTCGGTTCAATCATTTAAAAACTCTTCATTCCCTCTCATTACAGCAAGCTTTGTGTAAAAGAAAGGTTGTGGGTATCTGAGGCTGCAATTTTCAAAGGCATCCCAGACTGTTAGGCACAGAACTCCTCATGCATTTCATTGGGAGTTGAGCACCTAAATCCTTTGGGTTCCTTTGAAAATCCCAGTGTGAATGTTGCAATAGGATTTGGTAGGAAAAGTCTGTGTATAAAATGGAAATGGAATGTAATTGAAGATGAGTTTATTTGGAATTCACGAAGGCAATAAACAAAGGAATGGAGATTAAATGCATATTTTTTGGTTGGGCCCCGTATCACTGTGTGGATAGTAATGTAAACAAGCAGGTTTTTGGAAGTGGAACCAGGTTAAATATGAATCCTAGTGAGTATCCTGATTATTGAATTAATCATTTTTAAAATTATAAATATGGGGTGAAGGGAATGATGTATATGGACACAATTTGCCTGTGTTCACTGCAGTTGATTTCAGGAACCAAATGTCCATGATGGAAATAAGCAGAGTGAGTCAGAAAATGGTTTTTGTTCACATGTAAAATTCTGATGAAAACCAAAATGTGTTTGGTTTTTCTGAAACTTCTCTTCAAAAGATTTTAGATTTTTGTTGAAAAAATTAAAACTGAAAAAATTCAGAACAAAATCTGAAAAAAAACCTAACCAAAAAAATGGATTTTTTCTCCAGTTTTTGGATGAAAACCCCCAAATGTTACTGATATGGAGCATTTCCCTGGAAAAATTCCATTTGGCTGAAACACCATTTTTAATTGAAAAATACGTTTGCAATTAAAAATTATCACGAGCTCTAGAAACGATATTGGCATCAAAGAGACACTCGAGCTGCGTGGGGAGCCCTCTGCGAGGGAGCGGACAGTTTATGTAAAGTGTTTGGTGATGGTGTAACTCCGGCAGTGGTGGTTCTGGGAAGCTCATTTTTGGGGCTGGAACTCACTTGAGAGTCATTCCAAGTAAGTCTCAAAGAGAAAATAAATGGTCTGCAAACGTACACAGGTTTTCCTAAGTCTTTCCAATGGGCATCAGTATTGCAAGAGTGTCTTGTACGGTGCATTAATAGAAGAGGAAGGTTGGTCTTGTGGGGAGTGCACTGGCTGGGCGCTTAGGGGATTTGGTTTCATTTCTGGGTCTACTGCAGGCTCCCTCTGTGACCTTGATAAAGTCACTTCATCTCTTTGTGCCTTGATTGCCCAGAAGTGATCATTCTTCATTTGTCTAGCTTGGTTGTAAGCGATTTGGGGGCAGGAACCATCTGTCATTATGTGTCTGTGCAGTGGCCAGCAGACACATAAGGGGCTCCTTGGAGGTCCAGTAATACAAATGGTAAAGGATAATAATAGATGAAGGCGGGACTAGCGGAGAGAAGTGAGCTGTGGCTCACGAAAGCTCATGCTCAAATAAATTGGTTAGTCTCTAAGGTGCCACAAGTACTCCTTTTCTTTTTGCGAATACAGACTAACACGGCTGTTCCTCTGAAACCAGCTGCAGTCTGAATGTCTGAATGTCAAAGGGCGCCTGCGTGGCCGGTGACCGTGTGTTGACTACATCCAAGTCTGCATTGGCAGAAAGAATCACCCTAGATATGCTTAAAATAGATCCATTAGATTCAGTCATATATCGAAACTTGATTCCCCCCCCCATTTCAGTAATGTTATTTTGATAGGAAGATACAGATTCAAACTCATATTTTGATGTAAGCATTCAGACAGTATGAGGAGGAGGGCTGCAAGGTAGATAAATAGACAGATCTTATTTGCCAGAAACAAGTCAGTGACATAGAAATGAAATTTTCTTGAAAGTCAGAACAGGGAAATTATTGAAAGGCAATATACAAAATGAAGGGAGAAAGATGTGAGAGAAAGAGAGATCAAAAACTCTTGAAACGTGTCTGTAAAAAGAAAGAGCATGTTGTTATAGTTAGTGACACATGGAACATACACAGCTAGAGTTCTTGTTTCTAAATTGCCTTCTCTCTGCAATCAACTTCCAGCCCCTGCCCACTAATAATCAGAATGCCTGTTTGTTAGGGCCTTTGTTAATTTCCCCAGCAGGAGAGATACTGAGCAGAAGGTTAAAGTTTCTCCCTGAACGGTTTTTGTAAAGTGTTTCCTGGCAGTGTAAATAAAGACAGCTACGGGAAATTAATATTCGGGCAGGGGACAAGATTAACTGTGAAGCCAGGTAAGTGAGAAAAACAAACCGAAACACATGACTGATTGACAGATATCACCAATAATCAGATCTCCTGCATTGTCCATTTATCCTCACATTTATTTGTTGATCTCAATAGATAGATCCATCTATTTAAATTGTTCAGCTAGGAGAACAAACTCTTCATCTACGTTGTAAACAGGCATTTTTAACAGTCTATATCCCCATGGAGAGGATGTCTGAAAGATCTGGGACAGTGATAAACAGAAATAGAAAGTGAGAGACCAACAGGCAAGACAGACAGGCAAAGAATGAGAAAGAGAGAGAATTTTCCCTTCCAACCCAAGCTATGGTATGTCTTAGGTCGATCAGTTCTTTCATATAGATTCCTGACCTACATGCTTCGGTTCTGGAATCTGCACAGGTTGAGTCCTGGATAGGGAAAAGCAGCTGAGGCGGAGACTCAGAGGGACTGCAGAGTAGGAGACGGGTTTCGAAATGCCGTTAAGCAGTGTGTGACTACAGGGGCTGGCTATGACAAGCTGCAGTTCGGGAAAGGCACAAAGTTAAATGTTAGACCGAGTAAGTGCATCTTCGATTTTAAACTTTTCAAAGTACCAGAAGGAGGGAGAGGGCTAGATCCTGCATTCAACAGAGGCCAGCTGGGCTCTGGCCCATTCTCTCAAATGGAGGGACAGCAGTTTACACCAGTTGTGGATCTGGCCCTTTATTTTGATCAAACTTTACATTAAGTTTCTTTGTATAATTGGTTTATTAGGGGCTGATAAGTTATTACTAGTTTTTCTAACAAATGGTTATTGAGTAGTTACAGATTGCATTAGAGTCCCACAAGTGAAAAGATTGCTTATAACCATGCATCATATAAAAAGGGATGGGCCGTTTATATACCACATCTGTGTGGTGATTAAACCTTCCTCTGAAGCATTTGATTCTAGCCTCTGTCAGAGTCAAGACTCTAGATTTGATGGCCCTTGGATCAGTTCCCACACTTCTATGTTGCTAGAATGACTTCCATTCATATGCTTCTAACACACGCTGCTTATGCCTAAAATATCTTATAACAAGCTTATAACATCTGTTCATCATGTACAAACTATTTATGCACTTGAGTAGAAAGAGTGAGCATTTTTTCCCTACTGCACTGACAGTCAGGGGAAGGAATAACTCAGCTCAAGATATGGCCCACTATCTTCAGTGGGAAATTTTGTTTTTCAAACCTGGTAAGACGAACATAGGAAATGCACCCATTTCATGGGGAGACATCACACGTTTCCACATGCTAATACTTATTGCTGTCTGCAGGATTGTCTTGTGCACAAGAAGTGCACAGAATAACTGAGCAATAGCCACCCCTTTGCCTGCATTAAAAGGTTAGATGCTGTGTGCACTCTGGATCAAAATGCATTGTGCGGATGTTCCCATTGTGTGGCAATTGTGCCTCTGTGAGGTGGTACCCTTGATTGCATTTCTGATTATTCTCATTTGCATTGCACTAATGTCTAGCATACAGGTGGTTGGGATTTTTTAATTACAATATTTTTTACAGAAAAATGCAGATTCTTTGGGGAAAAAAACTGTCTGCAAGAAAGGGTCGGTTTTGCTGGATTTCCTAACTCCAAAAAAAAAGTCGGAAAAAAGTTTCAAAATTGATTTTGACATTGCAAAACTAAACGTTTCATTTTTTCGGTTCAAAATGACTTTTTGTTTAGAAACTTAACTTCATCTACACTGAAAAAAATAGTTAAAATAAAGGTCAAAATCAAAACAAAATATTCAGAAATTATATAAACAAAAGTGACCCGAAGTAAAAAGGAAAAGAAATCAGTTCATTAGTTCATGAAAATCTGGGACAGAATTTTTTTTTCAAAATCCCCCAAATTCTCCCGGGACAGGAGAATAGTTATCCACTCAGACCTAAGGTGCACTAATCAAGACTGGGACCCCATGGTGCCAGGCACATTGAGAGAGACAGTCTCCACCCTAAACAGTAGATAAAAGAGACAAAGAGGGAAGATATTTAGATCCATTTTTCAGATAGGGAAAATGAATCAGAGAGAAACTGTCTGGGCTTTTCAAAGGGGATTTCAAGGAAATTTGGGTATCTAACTCCCTTAAGCTTTTTGAATATCCCAGCCATAAGACTTATTTACTGAAGAGATTATTTTAGAGGGTGTCACTCAGAGAGTGGGTTTTTGTAGAAGGGTTTGTGGCTGTGTGACATATGGCAATAGGGAACTGGTGTTTGGATCAGGGACGTTTTTAAATGTTAAACCAAGTAAGTAAAACAAAACCTTTTTAATCTAACAGGGAACATTTTCAAAGTCACAAGATGCATTTAGGATCTGAATTCTCATTATGATTCAAACTCCATTAAACCCAACTGAAAATACCAGCCTCCTACTGGATGAATCATGAGTTGGCAATTCTTCCAAGTCGGAAGGTAATTAGCTAAACATTTTGGAGTCAATGGGTAGAATTTTCAAAGCACCAAGTGACTTAAGAACCTAAGTTCCAGTTTTAAAAGTTTCTTAGGTGCTTAAGGCTCATTGAAACTCCAAAGCTTGCCTCTTTTATCTACAGAAGCTGTCCCAATCAAAGATAATGAAACCGTAGCCACTTTGTTTAGGTGCCTAAGTCACTTTTGAAAATGGGATCTTGGCTTCTAAGATAGCTAGGTGCTTTTGAAAATTTTACCCAACAACTACTAATTAAGGGTAAGATTTTCAAAATTTCCTTAGGCATTTTTGAACACTCCAAACAAAGATTTGTTTATGATTAGAGCTGGAAAAAATATTTAAATGTTTTTTGAAAACTTAAAAAAAAAATTCAGCAAAATTGGGGAAAAAAAACAAAATGTTTTTTCTTGTTTTTCTCATTTGGTTTCTGAGTTATTTGTTTTATCATCATTCCCTCTCTTCTTTCATTCACAAAACATAAAAAAAGGAAAAAAATGGAGAGAAGTAAAAAGAAAAGGAAAATTGAAACCTCAAACAAAAATCTGAAAATAAGAAAACAAAAATTGAAAGTGATTTTTTGGGGGGAAATTTTCAATAAATGAGAAAATATTCATTTTCAAAACCTTGCAGAATGAAAATGATTTTAATTTTTCAAAAATATCACCAGCACCTTCTACCCTTCCGTTCTCCAAGGATCAAACCCTAGATTCACTGAAGTCAGTGAGAATTTTGCCATTGACTTCAATAGGGCCAGCATTTCATCGTAAGTTTCCATTGCACTAAGACAGATGGTGGTGGAACAGCTGTGAATGTAGGTTCAAAGAGAGCAACAAATAGTTACGTGAGCAGTTTTTGTAAAGGTTCTTGTGACAGTGATAATAAAGGATACAGCGAGAAGCTCACGTTCGGGAGTGGGACCAGCCTCTCCGTAAACCCAAGTGAGTCCTGAAGGGAAAAGAGTGTCTCTAAATATCTTTCAGATGAAAAGAGGCAAGATCCTCAGCTACTGTAAATGAAGTTTGCATGTTTTTCTAAAAGATCTGTCTTGGAATTGTCACAATGGTCTCTTCTGATTCTATGAAAGTCTCTCCATTGACTTCAGCAGAGGATCTGCCCCCAAAACACAATGTTATCTTTTGTTATTTAAAATATTGGTTTTGAGTCGAATGGTTCCTTGCTGGACAGATGTGTGGCATGATGATACCGATCGGTTTGTGTGTGTTGGGGGGTTATTATGCTAGCTTGAAATAGTGAAAAGTTCTTTGAGGATTTCAAATACATGAAATTCAGCAGGAAAAGTTTCCGAAGGAGAAGCTGTAGAGAATCGCCTTGGCCGTATAAACCAGCAGCGGTGTACATGTTACAGACAAATGGGAGGAGGGTTAGTCTGGGGAGTAAAGACTGACCCTGGCTCAGGACTCCTGGGTTCAACATTTCCCTCATCACAAAGCCAGCAGGGCTATCTATCAATTTACATTTCCTCTTGGCTCAGTATGTAGATCAGAATGGTCTGGAGCACAAAACCAGACATGCAGCTGTGAAATGGCCTCTTTCTATTGTTCCCCCTGATAATTGTTCCAAGGCACACTTCTCATGATGCTAAGTAATTTAGGGTTGAAACACTGCATAGGCTCTGCCACAGAATTCCTGTGTAAACTCGGGCAAGTCTCTTCATCTCTCTGTACTTCAGTTCCCTATTTATCAAGTGGACATAATGATACTTCTTTTCCTCCCAGGGGGTCAGTTTAGAGAGAAGCCCTAAATAGCTGGGAGGGAGTGAGAGGCTAGAGTAGTTAAGACTTAGAAACGTATTCACCATAGATAGATAGATAGATAGATAGATGCCCAAAGAGGTCTTTTCCAATTCTAATGTTATGATTCCATAGTACACAATTGTTTTGTTGCTAGATAATCATCAGATCATCAAGAAGTTGGTGTGAGGTGCATTGCAGGTTTCTGGAGGGGCTAGGAAACGAGCAGTGACTCATAAAAGACCCTTTTTGTAAGGGGGATTGTCACAATGCTTCTTCAGAATATGCAGACAAACTTATCTTTGGAAAGGGAACTAAACTGCTGATTGAACCTGGTAGGTACTTTCAGCCATTATGGTCCAGAAAGATTCCAGCCATGTGGGGTTGTCAGCAGGAATCTCTGGAGCTGGTGTAAACTGGGCATACCTCCATTGGAGTCAGTGGGCCAGATCCCCAGCTGATGGAAATCAGCCATAGCTCCATGGTCAATGGGGACTGGTCCTCAGTTGGTATAAACCAATCACAGCCCCATTGGAGTCAATGCGGCGGGATCCCAGCGGATGTGCATTGATGCAATGCCACTGAAATCAATGGGTCAAGTGCCAGTTTACATGAGCTCAGGATCTTATCCAAAATCATCAGGATCCTACTTTGCCCCCAAACTTGTAATCCCTGCTAAGGCTGGTTACAAGGCTAGAGTAAGCGAGGGGAGTTTTTGCTTGGCCCTAAATCACTGTGCCATATAGAGGAGGAGCAGATAAGTTGATTTTTGGATCTGGCACTAAACTGATTGTCCGGCCAAGTAAGTGACAAGGGTGAGGGCAGCAAAAGATTATTTTTCTATGAAGAACTGCTTGGCAGTTCTCTTCATTTGCCTCACTTTGTATTGATCTGTTGCTTTTGTTTCTGGGACTAGATTCAGGAGGAGAAGCAGGTATAGAAAAGAGCTGGGGTGTTCAAAAGAGCCTAAGGGAGTTAGGCACCAAATTCCCACTGAAATCCCATGGAGGTCAGACTGGATGTTCTCCTGGACCCTTCTGGCCTTAAAAATCTATGACTCTTCCGCAGTAGGCGTGCTCTGAAATCCCAGCGCTCAGGGTTTCGTCTTGGCTTTGTCACTGTGCGGCTTCTGGACTGACCTGGAAACTCACCTTCGGCAAAGGCACAAAATTAACGGTGAACCCAGGCAGGCATGGACAAGGGCAGAGGTATCACTGGAAAAATAGAAGGCTCAGATTCTGCTGTCGTCCTGAATCATGCTGAGTAGCCCCTTGCTCCTGGAGTAGACCCACTGAGGTCAAAGGAGCTATGCAGCTTCACACCAGCCAAGGGTCTGGCTCACTGGGTGCAAGGGTCTCAGAATCAGGGTGTAAATATGCTTGCTAACAATAACTGTGAGTCAGGCAGGAATTCTGGAGATACAAATCTGTGTGTTTCGCCTTAGTGAGGACAAGCTAGCTCACAGGCAGTCACATCAGATAGTCATTACATGGCTTGGGTTAAATCCTCCCCGATGGAACTCCCTTAACTCAATGAATTTACACCAAAAGAAAGTTTGGCTCCTGGTTCTCTGTGAGGTGTAGGAATTTCTACTCCACTGTAACCTGTCAATCCTGCAAAAATAGCAAATTCCGTGAGCCCCGCTAGCGTTACGGTGAACGGTATCTATGGTTCTACCTTTACTCTGATTCTTGTAAAGACTGTTCATTGGGTAGATTTAGTTTATTCATGATCTGTGGATTAGTTGGTAACTACTGGATGGCAAGTGTATCTATCTATCTACCTATCTATCTATCTAAACACTTTTGTTATGCTTTTGGTCAAACAACATTATTATAGCAACTCCTATGGGTAAAAAAAACCTAACCTTTCTTTCTTTCTTTCTTTCTTTCTTTCTTTCTTTCTGTCTTTCTGTCTTTCTGTCTTTCTTATCATTTGTCTGTAGAGCTAGTAGCAAAATTAAAATTTTAGGCCAGATCTTCATGTCTTGGAAATCAGCACAGCTGATTGAATAGAATGAAACTATGCTGATTGACCCTAGCTGAGGATCTAGTCCCTTTGTTAGAGGATCACACTGTTAACGTATTATTTTTAGAAGAAGAGTCATAGTTGAATGTGGCCCTTTGTTGGTTCACTCGTTTGTGTCAGCTCTGGAAAATGCTTTACAGAGGTGGCAAGCGAGGTTTTGTTAAGGTTTTTATTACTGTGAGCAATAGCAACGACAAGGTCACCTTTGGAACTGGAACAAAGCTAGTAGTGAATCCCAGTAAGTATCAGGAATATTATTCAACATGTTTAATCAGGCAAGAACAAGAGGCCGTTCAATAAAAGGTGAAAGGCAGCAAATTTTAAAGAGCTAAAAATATTTACACATAATTAGCCTGTGGAACTCACTGCCACATAATACCACCGAGCTTGAAGGGATATTTTAAGAAATAGTTGGATATTTAGGAGTAGAGGACTGGAAGGGGCCTCATGAGACACTGAGCCTCCTCCCCTGTTATTGCAGGCAACCCTGGCATATAATCTGATTATTGTGGGGGGATGTTCAAAGTGCCTCTGGTACTTAGGAGCATAAATGCTAGTGATTCACAATGGAATGAATACTCCTAAATCCCTTAGGTGCCTTTTGTAAAACTTCTTTGTACATGGATAATGGGAAGATTTTCAAATGTATCTACACCATTTTGGTGTCTATGCACCACTGAAAGTCCTCGGGAGTTAGTTGCCTAGCTGACATTGGAACTTTTGAAAATCTCACCCAACGAGACCATGTGCGGATACTTTAGAGAGGGTGGAATGCAACAGAGATATAAATCTGCCTGCTTTAGAGCATGCGCCAGCCACTAAATGATGCAGAGTTAGGGAGAAACATCAGACTCCTGCACTACTCCCAACGTAGGGACGATTGTACATTTCTCGAGATAGTGGGTTCTAGTTATTGTTGGAGACTGGGCTAGATGGTCTCATCCACTCTGGCTATTCCTATGTTTCTGTTTCTAAAAGGAGGCAGCGAGTTACATTTTATTGGGCTAAACTCACCCCTTTATTAAACTGACTGATCTGACTGGAGCTACAGCTATGAAGAATTTAGTCCTATTATCGCTCTTGTTATAGCCACTCAGCAGTAATGACACAAGTCAGGGAATTCAAAGTGGACATTTATTTCAACAGCTGTGGTTGGTTCATTTACTTTATGTAAAACATATCCAGGATCACATGGGAAAAATAAGCTTTATTTTAAAGGCAACTTTTGTACAAACTAACTGGTCTCATGAACTTTTAGAGGGTTAAAAAATACCTGTCCTTATTGTGCAGCTAGGTGTGTTTGTGTATGGGGATAGATAGATAGATAGATAGATAGATAGATAGATAGATAGATAGATAGATAGATAGATAGATAGATCGCAAGTTGCCCACTTGGGACACTCTATAATGTTTTCTCTGTGTGGGACTTATTGCTAGATGTTTTAGCCATATATGTGCAAAGAGACATGCATCAAAAGAGCTGACAATGTAAATTGAATTCACTTGGTTTTTATTATTGTCTGTGTCACTGTGTTAACTCTGGAGGCAGCAGGAAATACATCTTTGGGAGTGGGACTAAATTGGTAGTGAAGCCTGGTAGGTGTTGATAATGTTTGTAAATATAAAAGTTTTTGTTTCAAATAACTGAAAATGAGGTGGGATTTTGGGGAGAAACATAGATAGACAGATGCCCTAAATCTACCTACCTATATGTGTAAATTCAGTTCTGGTCAGAGTATTAAATTTGTAACTATTTGAATATATTTTCAAAGGTATTTAGGCACCTGAAGGTGCTGATAGGGCAACTTTCCAAAAGCACCTAGATGCCCAACTACCTTTGAATTGGGCAACTAGGCTGTTTTGAAAATCTTAGTAGGTGCCTATCTCTGTCTTCAGCTACCTAAACTCCTTTAAACTTCTGGTGCTAGATCCTTCACCCTCCTGCATTATGTGACGAAGGATGGAAGTGTAGGGAGCCTTCCACTGGACAGAAGAAGGCTCTTTTTTCTTGCTGTGTGGTTCTTGTAAAGCTATGAGCTGTTGTGGGGATTCTGGAGGATTCGGCACTAAACTAATTTTTGGAAAGGGAACGAAACTCTCTGTAAAACCGAGTAAGTTGTGAGGTGTTAACAGAGCTTCTATAAATGCAACCTACATAACATGAACTAGGAATTTCCAGAGGTGCTCAAATACTGTTGTGATGATCATCACATCATTGCCTAGAGCTGTAGATGGATTATGAATGGGCATAAGAGCTGGATAAATAAATCTGTTTTTAGATAGATAGAGAGATAGATAGATAGATAGGAAGGATGGACAAAAAATCAGAGATCGTTCTGTATCTATATCTACTCACTTAGGACTTCACTTCATTGTGGCTAATCTAGAGGAAAAGTAATGTTCATAACACTGAATTTATAACCGGTTAGGGGATATGGCAGTAATTCTTGTATGGGCCTAAACTCAGTTTTATAAGGAAAGAAAGCAATTCATGATCCCTGGGCCCTTAATCTTCTGTGCTATAGCAGCAAAGATGGAAAGGTAGGAAGCCTTCTTCTTTGGAGAAATAGGTTCCCTCTCTCTCATATACGGTTCTTGTAAGGTTGTGTATTGCTGTGGGAACTATGGGGGAAGCAGCACTAAGCTCATCTTTGGAAAGGGAACCAAACTCTCTGTTAAACCAAGTAAGTGGTTTTTGTACAGTATAATATATCTGATTGATATTCAAAATCACAATTACTAGAGATAGATAGATATTCGTGGGGATAGAGAGCTAAATCAGTTGATCTAGACTGTTTGCTAGCTAGCTAACTAGCTAGCTAGATGGGGGATAGAGTGCTATACAAATGGCTATCTAAATCTCTCTATGTAGATAGACAGGTAGATAGACAGATACCAATTCATTACTTTAACATAACTCCTGTCCTGCAGTTTTCAAGATGATCTGTCAGGTTGGGTATGTAGCACCAATAAGTTTATGGACCAATAGTCAATTTCACTATGGAAATAAAATGATGAATAATGTTACATGGTAATTTCCCCCCTTCTCTCTTATGGGGGAAAATTAAGCAATTAAAGCCAATGGGACTCTTGCCAAAGATCTCAGTGGCCTGTGCATCATGCCTTTTGTGAACAAAGATAGGGAGGGCTTGGTCCCCTGTGCATGGTTATTGTAAGGCTGTGTGTTGCTGTGGGAATTATGGAGGAAGCAACACAAAGCTCATCTTTGGGAAGGGAACAAAACTCTCTGTAATACCGAGTAGGTGGTTTTGCTTTCGCATTTTAATTGAACGCATGATTGTGGGCAGTACAAACTATTATAGTTATTATATTAAATAAGTATCTGTCACCCAGAAGAAAGTAGGTTTGATTTCCTAGAGTTTGTAGAATACAATATAGTTGAAATAAGTTACATTATAAGAAGGGCTCAGATACTATAATAATGAGGACCTCTATGTAGGTAGGTTGGTAGGTAGGTAGATCAATCGGTCACAGGTTGCTCTGTTATGTGATGAGATAGTGGACTATACTTTTTTCTTTTGGAACCTTCTTTGAAGGTAAAATTCATGTGTACATCCCAAAAGACATAAATTCAAAGAGATGCTGCTGCACAGTGAATGCACTTAGTTTTTGTTATTGGATGTGTCATTGTGTGTCTTCGGGAACAGGCTGGAAATTGATCTTTGGGAGCGGGACAAAGTTGACTGTGGAACCTGGTAGGTGATAACATCCAAGATATGTTCATAAATATCTAATGGATTTGAAAGCCTAATTTGTATTAATCGAAAACAGGCCATGGAATCCCTTGGGTAGCTTTGAAAATATCAGCATCAGTGATTTTTGAGAAGACTAGAGGTGAGTCTTTTTGCCATGGGTTTTATCACTGTGGGTAACAATAACTTCAAGCTCATCTTTGGATCTGGGACACAACTAATTGTAAAGCCAAGTAAGTATTTGGAATGTTATATGGGATTTTTAAAAACATCTCAGGGAGTTGGACATCCAGTTCTCACAGATATACTTTAGTTCCAACAGGAATATTTTTCGGGAAGTTCTCTGATTCATATTCTAGATGATCACAATGATCCTTTCTGACCTCAGAATCTATGAAAGCCAATGAGAATTAGGCATGTAACTCCCTATCAAAGAGGCATAATTCCCTTTTATTAAACTGATAAATAAAATATAAGAGCAGAAGGAGTGAGAAGTTAAGAGAAACACACAAGGGGCAGAAAGGATTTAACAAGAGACAGAGTATCTGTCTAATCTTCTTAGAGTGGCATTGATCACTGTCAGATGTGAGCTGGAAAAAAAAAATCACAGTGCTTTCAGGGGTAGAGTTTAGCCTTTTTCTGATCCATAGTTAGAGGACCCTGGTGGCACCTCTCATTCACATATCCAGTTTAGACAAATGTAATTGTCCTACCAAACTCTGAGAGCCAGAGCCTCAGTTCTGTTAACTTCCGTGTCGTTGCATCAAGTTACCCTAGACTGGGCACCTGGTCGAGCAATCTAGACCTCTGGATTAGCCACCATCCCAATTTGATGTGTGATCTGATAGAAGGGAAATGGTCTCTCCATGGTTATTGTAAGGCAGTGTGTTGTTGTGTGAATTCTGGAAGCGGCTTTGCACAGCTCACCTTTGGAGCGGGCACCAGACTCCTTGTTATGCCAAGTAAGTGGCTTTGTTTTTGTTGCTGCTAGAGAGTTTGTATAAAAATACCACAGCCAATTAGTGGTTACTCATGGTGTTGGCACAATGGGAGGTAGAGAATGGAAGGTCTGTTAGGTTCCCTCTCCTGGGAGCACTGCAGGTTTCTTCCTGATTGTAGCACATCCCCCACAGATCTGTCCACTTCTCATGTTAGCTGCGTCAAACAACGGGGAGTCTATTATTTTCCTGCTTATCTACCTAGAGCTCCTCATGGCTATAGTATCTGAGCCCCTCTTAGCAGAGGCTCAGTTCAGATCAGGGTGCCATGTAGGGCTGCCAGTTTTGGTTGAACATATTCCTGGAGGTCTCATCACATGACATAATCTTTAGTTAAAATTTAATCTTTAATTCCTGGAGACTCCAGGACAATCCTGGAGGGTTGGCAAGCCTAGTGCCCTTGTGCTGGGTGCTGTACTAACAGATTAGAACAATCTCTGCTTGCAAAGAGCTAACCATGTAAATAGACAAAGGGAGGAAGGAAGCATCGTTCTGCCCATTTTACAGGTGTGTGAACTGAAGCAGAGGGAGATTAAAACTGAGTTTTCGAAGCAACCTATGAGACTTGGATGCCTTTAATTGTTTTAAAGTCTATAAATAAACTGGTGTAGCTCCATTGAAGTCAATGGAGCCGTGACAATTTACAGCTGCTGAGGGTCTGGGCCAAAATATGCATGCTGTGATTTTCAGAGATGACTAAGGGGTTTGGGCACCTGTGTCCCACTAAATTCCAGTGGCCTCTTTGAAAATCCCAGCATGCTTTTCTCCTTTACCTCTATCGCACAACATGCCCCCCGGCCTCTGCAGTGGATAGATTTTTGTCAGGGCAGAGAACACTGTGGGACTACAAGTGGGTACGACAAGCTAGTGTTTGGAAGAGGAACTAGACTGGTTGTCATTCCAAGTAAGTTCCCATCCTTATTGTCTCCTTCTGTATGGCCTCTGAAGCAGGGCTGGTTGGAAAATTTTCCTCAAAACAGGTTTTCCATCAGAAAATGTGATTTAGAGAAAACCTCCCCCCATCCACCCATGAAAATGTGTTGGTTTTGCTGAAGTTCATTTCTGGAAAAAAAAAAAAAAAAAAATAGAAAAAAATTCAAAACCATCAGAGTGTCCCTTTTTGATTTTTTATTATAAAACCATTTTTTGTTTTGAAGTTTACTTTGTTTCATATAAAAAAATTGAAAATGGGGTCAAAACCAAACCTTCTGAATGATCCAAAACAAATTATTTTTTGGAATTTCATTTCACAAAATTTGTTTGAAATGGCTTTTCATCCCAATTCAGGATGATTTTTTAAATTTTTCAGCCAGCTCTAGTCTTTTGTCATTTGTGGTATCATTCCTCCTGCAAGGATGGCAAATCCATGATAGCAAAATTCACCTTTGTGCAGAGGGGGCCAGCACAAGAGTTATGACTCATTCAACGCTTAGTTGGAGGGCTAACGTGGCATTAACATGGCTTATTGGCCTTGCATTGATCCTCTGCACAAGAAGTGAAGAACTGATTCTCTGGGGGATAGTTTAACAGTTAAAATGATATTTCCAAAGTCACCCAAGTATTTTGGATAAAAGTGCTTAGCCAAATACCAGAGGTGGTTTTGAATATGGTCTCATTGCCTCCTTGTGCTTCGCTGTTGGAGTGTCTGTATCCCCCTCGTCTTATACTTAGATTGTAAGCACCATGGGACAGGATTGTCTTTCTGTCGGATGTTTGTACAGCACCTAGCATCATAGGTCCTGGTTCCTGAATAGGGCTCTTAAGTACTGCTGCAATAACAACAACAAATCCTGCCCCTCCTTTCTAAGGTACAATGTTGATGCAGCACTATCCTCCTGACCTCCAGTGAAATCTGTCTTTTGCACATAAATTAAAATTTTGAAATGTTAATTTTCATCAAAATACTCCAATTTTTTTGGATGAAAAACGTGGAAACTACCTTTTTTGCTAAACATTTTCACTTTGGGTAAATAAAACGTGGTGATCAAAAATGGATTATTTTTTAATGGAAATTGGTATTTGAAAATCAAAAGTATTTAGTTTTAGTTTGTGCCAGACAAAACTCAAAAAAAAAGAGCAGGAAAGTTGGGGAAATATTTTTTTCAAAATTTCCCACAGAAAATTATTTACATTTTTGGACCAGCTCTATAAACAATACACAGATCTAAGATGTACATGGCTATGGGAGTAAATAACACTGTGATACAGGTGAGAAATGTCCTGGAAGTTTTTGTTATGGTGGGACATGCTGTGCGACTAATGATGCGTACAAACCCATCTTTGGAGGTGGAACTCAGCTACTGATAAAACCTAGTAAGTGCTTTTCCTTTCACTCAGTGTTTGGAGGGTAAAAATAAATGACATTTCAGGATATTTTGGTGTGAAATTTGTTTTGAGAAGCCCATTAGGTGCAGATCTGCATTTGTGGCACCTAATATCTTCAAAATGATGGCCCACAGTGCCATTGGCTTCAAGGGAGTTACGTTGATTTACAACAGTTGAGGGATTGGCCTGTATTGTATTTTATCTAAGAACAAAATGTATCTCAGATAAAACAATGGGCCGGATTCTCAGCTGGCGTAAACCAACAGAATTCCCTCCAAGTCATAGACGCTAAGCCAATTTACAATAACTTTACTTCTGATTTAAAATTGACTCCTGTTGAGGGAACTCTAGGCATAAATAGATTCACAGAGTGCTAAACTCCTTAGAGTGGCAGCTGGTGTTTTCGTCGAGGTGCAAATTGCTGTGTGAATACTGGGAACGATAAAGTGACGTTTGGGAAAGGAACGAGACTGACTGTGAGGCCAAGTAAGTGTTTTTAGCTTTTAGTTGAGACCCATTTTTTAAAAAGGTGAATTAGATTTCCAAAGAGTTGGTTGAACTGGGGGTTTATTTTATTGGGTTTATCTTATGCACAGAGAGGGACAAGGCACAAATGACAATACGGTTCCCATCTAAATCCATGGTCATTGGGCACTTGCCTTTAATATCATTCAAAGAATCTCCCCCATTGCACCTAATTATGTTTAACTGAGAGCAGAAACATTTCAGACTATGTGAGCAACCACTAGATTCTGTCCAAGCCGGGGTAGAACCCAGCCATCCTGACTCCCAAGCCAACCGAACCCACTAGACCCTGCTAGCTTCCCAGAGTAGGGAAATCAACCCAAACATCCTGATTCCCGGTCCCTTGCTCTAACCTTCAAGACACCACTCTTCTCATTGAGCTGGGGCTAGAACCCAAGAGTCTGGACTCCCAGTCCATGCTTCTCTAACCTCTGGACCCCATAATTCACCCCAAAATTGAGGACAGAAATTAGGAATACTAATTCCCAGCCCTTCCACACTTATCACTAGATCTCTCCTTACATCCCAGAGCTGGGAACAGAACCCAGGAGTCCAGGGTCCTAACACATCCCCTTCCACCTCACTGGACTTGACTCCTTTACCAGAACTGGGGTAGATCCCAGGAGTCCTGAGTCTTAGAACCCCGGCTCTAACCTATAATTTTTAAATAAAATCAGGGAGATATAGACAGACAGATAACAAAATACATTCAGCTGGTGTATATTGGTATAACATCATTGACTTCAATGGAATTACACCGATTTACAGAAGCTGAGAATCTGGTCCATTGTATGGAACAATATCAACATTTCGTATCATATTTCCACAAGGAATGGGTCATTTTCCTGACAAGGCTGGAGAACTGCTTACATTTTTGTAGGGGGGGGAAACACTGTGGGAACTCTGGCAACACATTCACCTTGGGAAATGGGACGAGACTTCTTGTGAAGCCCCGTAAGTGTAGCTGATTTTCATTCCTACTTGGCAGAAACCCAAATTTTCCTAGTGGAAAACCGGGCTGCAGCTTGGGCTTTTAAAGGTGTTTTCCTTTTAACTGTGAGGCTGAAATGTGTGTCCAGGAAAAGGAGAGCGAGAAAGTTCAATTTGGATTCCACCCTGCTGAAGGTGGACATTATGAAAAGCTCAGAACGTTCCTCAGCGCAGACCCAGAATGGTCCTGGTATTGTACCTCCCAACACGACAGCTAATGCCCGTCTGCCCTGATTCACAACCCCCACTGCTGTCCCAGCCCTTGGATCTTCACCTCACATCCAACTCTTCCAATTCCCCTTTATCCTGACCTACAGCCTCCTGCTATCCCAGCCCTAGGCTCTCCCCTGTGATTTACCAATGCCCCTCAATCCCGACCCATAGCATCCTGCTATTCCAGCCCTAGGCTTCCCCACAAATACGCAAAGCTCTGCCAACATCCCTCAATCCTAAGAACAAATGTCTCCTCATTAAATTCCTGGTATTTAGAATCATATTGCTGACCTCGAGGCGCTCAACTTTGCGGGGGTTTTAGTTATGGAGGGAAACATTGTGTGACTGCTGGCACAGGGGGATACAGGCTCACTTTTGGCTCAGGGACCAAACTGTCTGTTACACCAAGTAAGTTCTCTGCCTTCATGGGTACTTCTTCTGTGGCACAAGGGTCTTTTTGGTCTTCAAGGCCCTCTTGAAATTGGCTGCTGATTTTATTGCTGCATTAGTGTTTAGATAGCTAGATGGGGGTGCATGGGGTTACATAGATAGATAGATAGATAGATAGATAGTAGATAGATAGATAATATCTATCATTCATTTTGATGGGTAGGATTTTCAAGGGCACAAAGGGTTTGAGGTACTTACTTTCTTTAGGGCCCTATGGAAATCCCATCCTATACTGATAGCCAATGCCACGGGGTGTGTTGCCTAAGGGGTGGATAGTGGCTGAAGCATTGTGCCCCTAGATTCCTGGCCCACGGGTGTCAGCTCCATGGGGGCAGATACCATTCTCTTGGCTAGGGTTTTTGTTGCAGTGGGAAACACTGTGTGAAAGATGGTACCTATAAGCTTGCCTTTGGGCATGGGACGAGGCTCCTTGTTAAACCCAGTAAGTCCCCATGGCTGTGTCATAGTGATGGGCGTTAGTTGAATTTGTGACTTTCTGAGAATGTCCATTTTTGATATGTTTGGGGAGTGATTATTTTTGTTAATGGATGTGAGAGAATCACTCAGTGCTGGATGGGACTTGAGCTTCTCTCACAGATTTGCTGATATCCCCTCAATTCTGACCCACAGCCCTCTGCTCTCCCAGCCTGGCTACCTTCTCCCTCTCTGGATCTGCTGATGCCCCTCAATCCCAACCTGTACCCCCCTTCTATCCCAGCCCTGGGCTCCCCATGTACCCCAGTTCATCCAGTGCCCCTCAATCCCAACCCGTAGCCCCCTGCTGTGCCAGCCCTGGTTCCACAACCCAGCTCTGCTGATGTTACTCAGTCCTACGAAGAGTTTCTGGTTTTTGGGATCCTATCACCAGCCTTTAGGTGTGGAGTTCTGCCAAGTGATTTGCAGGGTTTTTGTTATGAAAATAAATGTTGTGTGAACACTGACGCAGGGGGCATACAGGTTAATCTTTGGCCCTGGGACTGAATTGTCTATTAGACCAAGTAAGTGATCGGCCTTTCCGTTTAAATGTTTTGTCGGATAAAATGTGCTTTTGGTCTTTAAGGACCTGATGAGAGCAGCTGAGGATTTTAGGGATGTTTTCACGGGACCAGGTCAGCTAGGATCGCTATACTGCACAACCCAGCTCAACCTGCCAGCGGAGTGCTCTTCATGCTACGGCTTTTACCGGCTCCCCTAACCAAATACAGTACACCGGCAAACCCGCTCTTAAAAAAAAATAAGATCCATATATGGTCCCCGTTACTGTGACATCTGAGCAGCTCACTGTTTTTAGTGTCAGAGTGGAGAGATTATTTTGCCTCTGTATTTGGCACTGGTGGGCCTGCTGCTGGGATCCTGTGTCCCGTTCTAGTGTCTACAATTCAAGAAGGATGTTGATAAATTGGAGAGGGGTCAGAGAGGAGCCATGCGAATGATTAAAGGATTAGAAAACCTGCCTTATAGTGGTAGACTTGAGCTCAATCTATTTAACTTAACAAAGAGAAGGTTAAGGGGTCACTTAATTACAGTCTATAAGTAGCTACGTGGGGGACAAATATTCAATAATGGGCTCTTCAGTCTACCAGAGAAAGGTCTAACGTGATCCAGTGTCTGCAAAATGAAGCTAGATAAATTCAAATTGGAAATAAGGCCAAAATTTTTATCGGTGAGAGCGATTATTCATTGGAGCAATTTACCAAGTATCATTGTGGATTCTCCGTCAAATCACTATTGGATGGTTTTCTAAAAGATCCACTCTAGGAATTATTTGGGGGCAGGTCTCTGGGCTGTGTTATACAGGGAGGGCAGACTAGGTATCGCAATGTCCCTGCTGACCTTGGAGTCTATGACTCTCGTGTATGAAGCCTCACAACACCATTGTGAGGTAGGGAAATAGTGTCCCCATTTCACCAGTGGGGAACTGAGGCAGAGAGAGTACACGTGACGTGCCCAAAGGAGTGCATGGCAGAGCAGGGATTGGCATCTGGATTTCCCAAGTCCTTTGGCTAGCACCTGGCCCGTTCTACTGCACACTCTGCAGAGCTATCTGTATATCTACATATGTTCTTGTGATTGGATTTTCAAAGAAGCCCAGGGGATTTGGGGGCTCTCTTCCTTTAGGTTCCTTTCAATATCCCATTTGGTATCCATGTCTAATATACTTGGAAACGATGCCTAAGTTGGGGGGGAGGGGGGGCAGCATCTTCCTCCCCAGTCCTTGCTCAGGGAGGCTAGTTCCTAGTCAATGCTGTTAGAGTTTTTGTTGCAGTGGGAAACACTGTGTGAATGTTGGTGTTAAACTCACCTTTGGGAGTGGGACAAGGCTCCTTGTTGCACCCAGTAAGTGCCCGGGCTCAGTCTGAGTGATTGGTTTTAGTTGAATTTGTGAGTTTCTGAGCATGTTTATTGTTAATACATTTTGGGAGTTGGAGAATAACTCAGTGCTGGACAGAGCTGAGTTCCCCCCCCACCCCCAGTGCTTTTCTGATGCCCCTCATTTCTGACCCACAACCCTTTGCTCCCCTCCCAGTTCTGATGATGCCCCTCAATCCCAACCCAAAGCTTTCTGCTGTCCCAGAACTGGGATTCCCCGCCCTCCCAGCTCTGCCAGTGCCCCTCAATCCTGTCCTTGCAATTCCTAGACAAAGGGATTCTAGTAGAGCTTTGGGATTTGCTATCATGTCTCTTGCCCATGTCTGGGGAAAGGGGCCAAGAACTTTGCAGGGTTTTTGTGATGGCAGGAAATGCTGTGTGAATACTGATTCTGGGGGCTTCAAGCTCAGCTTTGGCTCTGGCACGAAGTTGTCTGTCAGACCAAGTAAGTTGCCTTCCTTCATATGTAATTTCTTTGCCTTAAAATACATTTTGATCTTCGAAGCTCAGTCCTGTTTCTAGGGTCACATATCCATCTGTCCATGCATCCATCCATCCATCTATTTATCCATCCAGCCTTCCCTCCAGAAGAGAGGGAAAGAAATACAGAGTGAACAAAAGATTCCCTGAAGGGAAGGATAGATAGATAGACTTGTAGATTCCAAGACCAGAAGGGACCATTGTGATCATCTAGTCTGACCTCCTGTGTAACACAGACCATTCAACTTCTGCTCTAGGAATTATTTTTGGGGAAGTTCTCTGGCCTCTGTTACACAGCAAGTCAGACTAAATGATCACAGTTGTGCCTTTCTGGTCTTGCAATCTATCTAGATATCCATCCTTCCTTTCAGGGAATCTTTTTTCTTTCTCTTCTGTCTTTCTATATTTCTTTCTCTATATTCTGATTTCTTCTCTCTCTGTGTATGTCTCGCTGTCCTTCCCCCTAGAAAATCTTTCTTTCTTTCACTATGCCTGTGATGGCAGTATCTGACTGCCCAACTCTGTTAAGTCTCTTTGTTGGTTCACTCATTTGTGTCAGCTCTGTAAAGCGCTTTACAGAGGTGGCAAGCAATGTTTTTGTTACTGTGAGCAATAACAACTTCAAGTTCACTTTTGGAAATGGAACAAAGCTAGCAGTGAATCACAGTAAGTATCAGGAATGTTATTCAATATGTCTAAAAAGGCAAGAACAAGAGGCCATTCAGTAAAACATGACAGGCAGCAAATTTAAAAGAGCTAAAAATTCTTACACGTAATTAGCCTGTGGAACTCACTGCCACATGATACCATTGAGCTTGACAGGATTTTTAAAGAAATGATTGGATATTTAGGAATAGAGGACAGGAAGGGGCATCCTGAGACACTGATAATGAGCTGAGATTTTTGGAGGAACATAGAAAACCTAAATCTACCTACCTCCCTACCTATGTTTGTAAATTCAGTTCTGGTCAAAATATTGAATTTGTAACTATTTGAATATGTTGTTTAGCCAGTGTATGGACCTAAACTCAACTTGCAAAAAAAGTGCTTTGTAAGATAGCATCAGATTTTCAAAGATATTTACGCACCAGAAGGTGCTGATAGGGCATCTTTCCAAAATCACCTAGATACCCAGGTACCTTTGAATTGGGCAACTAGGCTGTTTTGAAAATCTTAGTAGGTGCCTATCTCTGTCTTCAGCTACCTAAACACCTTTCAGCTTCTGGTGCTAGATCCTTCACCCTCCTGCATTATGGGACGAAGGATGGAAGTGTAGGAAGCCTTCCACTGGACAGGAAAAGGCTCTTTTGTCTTGCTGTGTGGTTCTTGTAAAGCTATGAGCTTCTGTGGGGATTCTGGAGGATTCAGCGCTAAGCTAACTTTTGGAAAGGGAACGACACTCTCTGTAAAACCGAGTAAGTGGTGAGGTGCTAATAGAGTTTCTATAAATGCAACCCACACGACATGAGCTAGGAATTTCCAGAGGTGCTCAGGTACTGTCGTGATGGTCTTTGCATCATTGCCTAGATGTATAGATGGATTATGAGTGGGGATAGAGATCTAGATAAATCAATCTGGTTTTAGACAGACAGACAGGCAGACATAGATAGATACGATGGACAAATAAACAGAGATCATTCCATATCTACTCATTTAGGCCTTCATTGTGTCAAATCTTGAGTAAGAGTAATGTTCATAACACTGAATTTATAATCGGTTGGGGGATATGGCAGTAATTGTTGTGTGGACCTAAATTCAGTTTTATTAGGGAAAGAAAGCAATTCATGATCCCTGGGCCCTTAATATCTTATGGTATATGAGCAAAGATGGAAAGGTAGGAAGCCTTCCTATTTGGAGAAATAGGTTCCCTCTCTCCCGTATGCGGTTCTTGTAAGGCTGTGTATTGTTGTGGGAACCATGGGGGAAGCAACGTTAAGCTCATCTTTGGAAAAGGAACCAAACTCTCTGTTAAACCAAGTAAGTGGTTTTGTGGTGCATAGTATGTACAATGTAATATATCTGATTAATATTCAAACTCAGAGTTACTGGAGGCAGTCTCACAAATTGGTTGGTTAGATAGACAGACAGACAGATAGATAGATGGCCGAGGAGGTCTTTTCCAATTTTAATTTGTATGATTCCATGGTACACAACAGTTTTGTGGCTAGATAATCATCAAATCATCAAGGAGTTGGTGTGAGGTGCATAGCAAGTTTCTGGAGGGGCTAGTAAACAAGCAGTGACTCATAAAAGACCCTTTTTGTAAGGGGGATTGTCACAGTGCTTCTTCAGAATATGCAGACAAACTTGTCTTTGGAAAGGGAACTAAACTGCTGATTGAACCTGGTAGGTACTTTCAGCCATTATGGTCCAGAGAGATTCCAGCCATGTGGGGTTGTCAGCAGGAATCTCTGGAGCTGGTGTAAACTGGGCATACCTCCATTGGAGTCAGTGGGCCAGATCCCCAGCTGATGGAAATCAGCCATAGCTCCATGGTCAATGGGGACTGGTCCTCAGTTGGTATAAACCAATCACAGCCCCACTGGAGTCAATGCGGCGGGATCCCAGCGGATGTGCATTGATGCAATGCCACTGAAATCAATGGGTCAAGTGCCAGTTTACATGAGCTCAGGAACTTATTCAAAATGATCAGGATCCTACTTTGCCCCCAAACTTGTAATCCCTGCTAAGGCAGGTTACAAGGCTAGAGTAAGCGAGGGGAGTTTTTGCTTGGCCCTAAATCACTGTGCCATATACAGGAGGAGCAGAGAAGTTGATTTTTGGATCTGGCACTAAACTGATTGTCCGGCCAAGTAAGTGACAAGGGTGAGGGCAGCAAAAGATTTTTTCTATGAAGAACTGCTTGGCAGTTCTCTTCATCTGCCTCACTTTGTATTGATCTGTTGCTTTTGTTTGGGGACTAGATTCAGGAGGAGAAGACGACAGTAAAAAGGAGCTGAGAGGTTCAAAAGAGCCTAAGGGAATTAGGTGCCCAATTCCCACTGAAATCCCATGGAGGTCAGACTGGATGTTCTCATGGTCCATTCTGGCCTTAAAAATCTATTGGTCTACCTCAGTAGGTGTCCTTTGAAATCCCAGCCCTAGGGGTTTGTTCTTGGCTTTGTCACTGTGCGGCTTCTGGACTGAACTGGAAACTCACCTTCGGCAAAGGTACAAAATTAACAGTGAACCCAGGTCGGCATGGACAAGGGCAGAGGTATCACTGGAAAAATAGAAGGCTCAGATTCTGCTGTCCTCCTGAATCATGCTGAGTAGCCCCTTGCTCCTGGAGTAGACCCACTGAGGTCAAAGGAGCTATGCAGCTTCACACCAGCCAAGTGTCTGGCTCATTGGGCACAAGGGTCGCAGAATCAGGGTGTAAATATGCTTGCTAACAATAACTATGAGCCAGGCAGGAATTCTGGAGATACAAACCTCCGTGTTTCCTCTTCGAGAGGACAGACTGGCTCACAGACAGTGTCATCAGATAGTGGTTACATAGCTTGTGCTAAATCCTCCACTGATGTAACTCCATTAAGTCAATGGATTTGCACCAATAGAAAAGTTTGGCTCCTACATCTCCTGTTTGGTATAGGAATTTCTACTGCATTGCAACCTATCAATCCTGCAAAAATAGCAAATTCATTGAGTCCCACTAATATTACTGTGAATTATATCTATTGGATCTACCTTTACTTGGTACTTGTAAAGACTGTTCATTGGGTCAAGTTTATTCATGATCTGTGGTCGGTTGGTAACTACTGGATGGCAAGTTTATTATTTTATCTAATCGAATCTCTTTTGTTATGCTTATGATCAAACTATGTTATTATAGGAATTCCTTTTGCTAAAATAACTAACTTTCTTTCTTTCTTTCTTTCTCTTTCTTTCTTTCTTTCTTTCTTTCTTTCTTTCTTTCTTTCTTTCTTTCTTTCTTTGTCACTCAACAGGTTAGATCGTTTGTCTGTAGAGCTAGTAGCAAAATTAAAATTTTAGGCCAGATCTCCAGTTGATTGGAAATTGGCACAGGTGATTGAATTGAATGAAACTATCGTAGTTTACCCTAGCTGAGGATCTAGTCCCTTCATTAGATGGTCACACTGTGAAAGTATTCCTTTTAAAAGAAGATTCACTGTTGAATGTGTCCCTTTGTTGGTTCAATCATTTGTGTCAGCTTTACAGAGGTGGAATGCGAGGTTTTTGTTAAGGTTTTTATTACTGTGAGCAATAACAACAAGGTCACCTTTGGAACTGGAACAAAGCTAATAGTGAATCCCAGTAAGTAACAGGAATATTATTCAACATGTCTAATAAGGCAAGAACAAGAGGGTGGTCAATAAAACATGAGAGGCAGCAAATTTAAAAGAGCTAAAAATACGTACACATTTTAAGCCTCTGGAACTCACTGCCCCATGGTACCTTTGAGCTTGGCAGGATTTTTTAAAATAATGATTGGCTGTTTAAGAATATAGGACTGGAATAAGCCTCCTGGGACACTGAGTCCCCTCCTCTACTATTGTAGGCAACCCTGTCATATAATGCCATTGATTATTGGGACAGGGGGTGTTCAAAGTGCCTCTGGTATTTAGAAGCATAAATGTCATTGATTTGCAATGGAACAAATGCTCCTAAATCCCATAGGTGCCTTTAAAATCTTTCTCGTGTATGGATTATGGGTGAGATTTTCAAAAGAATCTACACCATTTGCCCCACTGCAAGTCCCCGGGAGTGAGGTGCCTAACTCACATTGGAACTTTTGAAAATCTCACCCAATGACACCATGTGCAGAGTCATAGCAGAAAGGGTTAGAATGCAACAGAGCTATAAGTCTGCCTGCTTCCCTGTATGCACTCACCACTAAATGATGTGGAATTAGGGAGGAACAGCAGACTGCCATATCACTCCCTAAAACCTTCCTCTGAGATAGCAGGTTCTAGTTATTGTTGGAGCCTGGGCAAGGTGCTCTTATCCACTCTGGCTATTCCTATGCTTCTATTTCTAATAGGAGGTGGAGAGGTATGCTTTATTGGTGTAAAATCACCCCTTTATTAAACTGACTGTTCTGAAAGGAATTACACCTGGGAAGAATTTAGCCCAAATATCCTCTTATTACAGCCAGTCGGCAGTAATGACATGAAACAGGGAATTCAGCACGGTCATTTATTTCAACAGCTGTGATCGGTTAATTTAGTGTACTTAAAACATATCCAGAACCCCAGGGGAAAAATAAGCCTCTTTTTTTAAGGCAACTTTTGTATCAACTGACTGGTCTTATGAAGTTTTAGAGGATTAAAAATACCATTGCTGTCCTTATTGTGCAGCTAGGTGTGTGAGTATGTAGATAGATAGATAGATAGATAGATAGATAGATAGATAGATAGATAGATCACAAGTTGACCACTTGGGACACCTATAATGACGTCTCTGTGTGGGACTTATTGCTAGATGTTTTAGCCATATACGTGCAAAGAGACATGCATCAAAAGAGCTGACAATGTAATTTGAATTCACAAGGTTTTTATTATTGTCTGTGTCACTGTGTTAACTCTGGAAGCAGCAGGAAATACATCTTTGGGAGTGGGACTAAATTTGTGGTGAAGCCTGGTAGGTGTTGATAATGTTTGTAAATATAAAAGGGTTTGTTTCAAATAACTGATAACGAGGTGGGATTTTCAGGAGGAACATAGATAGACAGATGCCCTAAATCTATGTATCTATATGTGTAAATTCAGTTCTGGACAAAGTACTGAATTTGTAATGATTTAGCGATGTGGCTTTAGCCAGCGTATGGACCTAAACTCAACTTGCAAGATAAAGTGATGTGTAAGATAGTGCCAGATTTTCAAAGGTATTTAGGCACCTGAAGGTGCTGATAGGGCAGCTTTCCAAAAGCACCTCAGTACCCAACTACCTCTGAATTAGGAAAGAAGGCTGTATTGAAATTCCCACTAGGTGCCTATCTCCATCTTCAGCTGCCTAAACACCTTTCAACTTCTGTCACTAGATCCTTAACTCTCCTGTATTATGTGACCAAGGATGGAAGTGTAGGGAGCCTTCCACTGGACAGAAAAATGTTCTTTCTTCTCGCTCTGTGGTTCTTGTAAAGCTATGAGCTGCTTTAGGAATTCTGGAGGATTCAGCGCTAAGCTAACTTTTGGAAAGGGAACGACACTCTCTGTAAAACCAAGTAAGTGGTGAGGTGTTAATAGAGTTTCTATAAATGCAACCCACACAACATGAGCTAGGAATTTCCAGAGCTGCTAAGATACTGTCGTGATGGTCTTTGCATCATTGCCTAGATGTATAGATGGATTATGAGTGCGGATAGAGAGCTAGGGGATAGAGATAGGATGGACAAATAACAGAGATCATTCCATATGTACTAACTTAGGACTTCACTTCATTGTGGCAAATCTAAAGGAAGAGTTATGTTCAAAACACTAAATTTATAATCGGTTGGGGGATATGGCAGTAATTGTTGTGTGGGCCTAAACTCCGTTTTATTAGGGGAAGAAAGCAATTCACAATCCCTGGGCCCTTAGTCTTCTATGCCATAGCAGCAAAGATGGAAAGGTATGATATATTTCTCTGTGGAGGAATAGGTTCTCTCTCTCCCGTACACAGTTCTTGTAAGGCTGTGTAATGCGGTGGGAACTATGGGGGAAGGAATACTAAGTTCATTTTTGGGAAGGGTACCAACCACTCTGTTAAACCAATTAAATGGTTTTGTACTGCATAGTATGTACAATGTAATATATCTCACTCATATTCAAACTCTGAGTCACTAGAGGCAGTCTGACCATTTGGTTAGATCGATGGATCGATTGATAGATAGATGCCTGAAGAGGTCTTTTCCAATTCTAATGTGTATGATTCCATGGTACGCAATTGTTTTGTGGCTAGATAATCGTCAAATTATCAAGGAGTTGGTGTGAGGTGCATTGCATGTTTCCGGAGGGGCTAGGAAACGAGCAGTGACTCATAAAAGACCCTTTTTGTAAGGGGGATCATCACAGTGCATATTCAGGAAATGCAGACAAACTCATCTTTGGAGAGGGAACTAAATTGCTGATCAAACCCGGTAGGTACCTTCAGCTGTTATGGTCCAGAGGGATTCCAGCCATGTGGGGTTATCAGCAGGAATCTCTGGAGCTGGTGTAAACTGGGCATACCTCCATTGGAGTCAGTGGGCCAGATCCCCAGCTGATGGAAATCAGCCATAGCTCCATGGTCAATGGGGACTGGTCCTCAGTTGGTATAAACCAATCACAGCCCCATTGGAGTCAATGCGGCGGGATCCCAGCGGATGTGCATTGATGCAATGCCACTGAAATCAATGGGTCAAGTGCCAGTTTACATGAGCTCAAGAGCTTATCCAAAATCATCAGGATCCTATTTTGCCCCCAAACTTGTAATCCCTGCTAAGGCAGGTTACAAGTCCAGAGTAAGTGAGGTGAGTTTTTGCTTGGCTCTAAATCACTGTGCCATATACAGGAGGAACAAACAGGTTGATTTTTGGATCTGGCACTAAACTGATTGTCCGGCCAAGTAAGTGACAAGGGTGAGGGCAGCAAGAAATTGTTTGGCAGTTCTCTTCATCTGCCTCACTTTGTATTGATCTGTTGCTTTCGTTTGTGGGACTAGATTCAGGAGGAGAAGACGACAGTAAAAAGGAGCTGAGAGGTTCAAAAGAGCCTAAGGGAATTAGGTGCCCAAATCCCACTGAAATCCCATGGAGGTCAGACTGGATGTTCTCATGGTCCATTCTGACCTTAAAAATCTATTGGTCTACCTCAGTAGGTGTCCTTTGAAATCCCAGCCCTAGGGTTTTTGTTATTGGGTTTGTCACTGTGCAGCTTCTGGATCAAACTGGAAACTCACCTTCGGCAAAGGCACAAAATTAATGGTGAATCCAGGTAGGCATGGATATGGGCAGATATATCATTGGAAATATACAAGATTTTGCCATTCTCCTAAATCATGCTGAGTAGCCCCTTGCTCCTGGAGTACACCCACTGAAGTCAAATAAGCTATTTGGGTTCACACTAGCCAAGGATCTTGCTCATTGGGCACAAGGGTCGCAGAATCAGGGTGTAAATATGCTTGCTAACAATAACTATGAGCCAGGCAGGAATTCTAGAGTTACAAACCTGCATGTTTCCTCTTCGAGAGGACAGACTAGCTCACAGACAGTCTCATCAGATAGTGGTTACATGTCTTGGGCTAAATCCTCCGCTGATGTAATGCCATTAAGTCAATGGATTTGCACCAATAGAAAGTTTGGCTCTTAGTTTTCCTATTTGGTATAGGAATTTCTACTGCACTGCAACCTGTCTATCCTGCAAAAATAGGAAATTCGTTGAGCCCTGCTAATATTACTGTGAATTATATCTATTGGTTCTACCTTTACTCCCATTTCTGTAAAGATTATTCATTGGGTTAAGTTTATTCATGATCTGTGGATTGGTTGGTAACTATTGGATGACAAGTTTATTATCTAATCTAATCTATCTAAACTCTTTTGTTATGCCTGTGGTCAAACTACATAATTATAGTAACTCCTTTGGCTAAAATAACCTTTCTTTCTTTCTTTCTTTCTTTCTTTCTTTCTTTCTTTCTTTCTTTCTTTCTTTCTTTCTTCATGTTAGAAAGGATTTGAAAAGTAGTGGAGTATGTATCTAATCTTCTTATAGGGTCATTGATCACTGTCATATCTGAGCAGGAAAAAAAGTCACAGTGCTTCCAGGAGTAGAATTCTGCCTTTTTCTGATCCATAGTTAGATGTGTCACCCATGTGGCAACTCCATTTCACATATCCAGTTTGTAATTGTCCAACTAAACACTCAGGGCCAACTCTGTTAACTTCAATGTCATTGCATCAATTTACATGAGATTAGGCACCTGGCCCAGCAATTTAGATCTCTACATTAGGACCATCGCAATTTGACATACCATCAGAGAGAAGGGAAATGGTTAATGTAAAGCTGCGTGTTGCTGTGTAAATTTGGGAAGCAGCTTTGCAAAGCTCACTTTTGGAGTTGGCACCAAACTCCTTGTTATGCCAAGTAAGTGGCTTGGTTTTTGGTTGTTGCTAGGGAGTTTGTATAAAAATACCACAGCCAATTTGTGGTTACTCATGGTGTTGGCACAGTGGGAGGTAGAGAATGGAAGGTCTGTTAGGTTCCCTCTCCTGGGAGCACTGCAGGTTTCTTCCTGATTGTAGCACATCCCCCACAGATCTGTCCACTTCTCATGTTAGCTGCGTCAAACAACAGGGAGTCTATTATTTTCCTGCTTATCTACCTAGAGGTCCTCATGGCAATAGTATCTGAACCCTTCTTAGCAGACTAGTGCCTATAGCCTCAGTTCACGTCAGGGCACCATGTAGGTTGCCAGCTTTGGGTGGACGTATTCCTGGAGGTCCCATCACATGACATAATCTTTAATTAAATATTGATCTTTAATTCCTGGAGACTCCAGGACAACCCTGGAGGGCTGGCAAGCCTAGTGCCCTTGTGCTGGGTGCTGTACTAACAGATTCAAACAGGCCCGGCCCGCACAGAGTGAGCTATGAAAGTGGAGGAAGGAAGTATCGTTCTGCCCATTTTACAGATGGGGGGAACTGAAGCAGAGGGAGATTAAAACTGGGTTTTCCAAGCAACCTATGAGACTTGGATGCCTTTAATTGTTTTAAAACTATGCAGAAACTGGTGTGGCTTCATTGAAGTCAATGGAGCTGTGACAGTAAAAAACGTGCTAATGTTCTGGGCCAAAACATACATCCTGTGATTTTCAGGGATCACTAAGGGGTTTGGGCACCTGCGTCCCACTGAATTCCAATGGCCTCTTTGAAAATCCCAGCATGCTTTTCTCCTTTACCTCTATCGCACAACGTGCCCCCTGGCCTCTGCAGTGGATAGATTTTTGTCAGGGCAGAGAACACTGTGGGACTACAAGTGGGTACAGTAAGCCAGTGTTTGGAAGAGGAACTAGACTGGTTGTCATTCCAAGTAAGTTCCCATCCTTAATTTCTCCTGCTGTATGGCCTCTGAAGCAGGGTTGGTTGGAAAATTATCATCAAAACAGTTTTTCCGTCAGAAAATGTGATTTAGAGAAAACCAACTTTTTCATGACAGTGTGTTGGCCTCTATGAAAAACTATTAGAAAAATTAAGCAATGTTACAGTGTCCCTTTTTGATTTTTCATTATGAAACTTTTTAATTTTGTTTACTTTATTTCATATATGAAAAACTAAACATAAAAGGTCAAAACCAAAATCTTTTGAATGACCCAAAATGAATAATTTTTTGGAATTACATTTCACAATTTTTTTTTGAAAAACTGGCTTTTCATCCCAATTCAGGAAGGGGTTTTTGAAAAATCTTTCCAACCAGCTCTAGTCTTAAGCACACATCATTTGTAATATCTTTTCTCCTCCAAGGACGGCAAATCTGTAATGGCAAAATTCACCTTTGTGCAGAGAGGGCCAGCACAAGAGTTGTGACTCCGGGCTAACGTGGCACTAACATGGCTTATTGGCCTTGCATTGATCCTCTGCACAAGAAGTGAAGATCTGATTGTCTGGGGGATAGTTTAACAGTTAAAATGATATTTCCAAAGTCACCCAAGTATTTTGGATAAAAGTGCTTAGCCAAATACCAGAGATGGTTTGGAATATGGTCTCATTGCCTCCTTGTGCTTCGCTGTTGGAGTGTCTGTGTCTCCCTCATCTTATACTTAGATTGTAAGCACCATGGGACAGGATTGTCTTTCTGTCGGGTGTTTGTACAGCACCTCGCACCACAGGTTCCCTACTGGTTCCCGAATAGTGCTGGAAAGTACTGCTGTGATAACAACAACAAACCCTAATTTCTAAGATACAGTGTGGAAACATCACTCTTCCCCCCTCCCCCGCCCGCCCAGGGAAAGCTGTCTTTTTCCAAAAAATTAAAATTTTGAAGTTTTTGTTATGGTGGGACATGCCGTGTGACTAATGATGCGTACAAACCTGTCTTTGGAGGTGGAACTCAGCTACTGATAAAACCTAGTAAGTGCTTTTCCTTTCACTCAATTTTTGGAGGGTAAAAATAAATGATATTTCAGGATATCTCACAGTGCTTTTTCAGATACATCAGAAAAACTGAAGAAGTTCGTTGAATGAAAACACTGTGCTTAACTGAATAGTTTGGTGTGGATACTGTTTTGTGATCTTGGTACATAGATTAAGGCTCCAAAGGAACATTACCATCACTCAGATAACTGCAATCTGACCAAATGCAATTTTCAGAGTTTCATGGGATGGCCAAAGCCCCTTAATTTCTAAAACCCCACTCTAAATATTCCAGGGCGGGGCTGTATCCCATCTATTTTTTGGTCCTCTCTAATGTAACTCTGGAGGTTTCATTATCCATATGAACGTCCAGTCCTTTCTTGAATCCTGGAAGCACAGTTCTTGGTCTCAACAGTGTCTCGCTGGCAATGGACTATACATTATGTAAAAAACAAAAAAGTCTCTCTTTTGAACAGTTTGAAGTTAAACTTAAAACAAGTGCTAATAAGGCTACCTAATGTGTTTCTCCAAACAGTAAAAGCAAGTCAGCTTCTCAGCTGGTGTCTATGAACATAGGGCCAATTTTTAAAGGTATTTAGGTGCCTGTAAGAGCAGACAGTCATGCAATGCCATTTACAAAAGAGTCTAGGCACCTAACTCTCACTGATTTCAGGGGAATTAGGAGCGTAGGCTCTTTTGAAAAGCCCACCAGGTGTACATCTGCATTTTTAGGCATCTAATATCTTAAAAAATATGGCCCACGGCACCATGGGCTTCAAGGGAGCTGGGTTGATTTACCAGTTGAGGAATTGGCCCATATTGTATTTTATCCAAGAACAAAATGTATCTCAGATAAAACAATGGGCCGGATTCTCAGCTGGCGTAAACCAACAGAATTCCCTCCAAGTCATAGAAGCTAAGCCAATTTACAATAACTTTACTTCTGATTTAAAATTGACTCCTGTTGAGGAAACTCTAGGCATAAATAGATTCACAGAGTGCTAAACTCCTTAGAGTGGCAGCTGGTGTTTTCGTCATGGTGCAAATTGCTGTGTGAGTACTGGGAACGATAAAGTGACTTTTGGGAAAGGAACGAGACTGACTGTGAGGCCAAGTAAGTGGTTTTAGTTTTTTAATGGAGAACCATTTTTTAATAAAGTGAATTTGACTTTCAGAGAGTTGGTTGAACTGGGGGTTTATTTTATTAGGTTGATCTTATGCACAGAGAGGGACAAGGCACAAAGGGCAATATGGTTCCCATCTAAGTCCACGGGCATTGGGCACCTGCCTGCATTCAAAGAATCTCCCTCATTGCACCTAATTATGTTTAACTGAGAGCAGAAACATTTTGGGCACGTGAGCAACCACTAGACTCCACTCCCCTATCCCAAGCTAGGGATAGAACCCAGGTGTCCTGACTCCCAGCCCACCTCTCTTCTCTAACCCACTAGACCCCACTATCCTCCCAGAGCAGGGAATTTAACCCAAGCATCCTTGCGCTAACTTTCTAGACAGCACCCCTTTCTCTGAGCAGGGACTTGAGCAGGGAGTGTCTGGACTCCCTAGACACTGGATCCAATAATTCCCCCCCAAACTGATGTTTGTTGTGGAAATTGGTTTTTGAAAATCATAACTGTCTAGTTTTAAGAACAGGAGAACTTGTGGCACCTTAGAGACTAACCAATTTATTTGACCATAAGCTTTCGTGAGCTACAGCTCACTTCATTGGATGCATGCTCACGAAAGCTCATGCTCAAATACATTTGTTAGTCTCTAAGGTGCCACAAGTCCTCCTGTTCTTTTTGCGGATACAGACTAACACGGCTGCTACTCTGAACCCTGTCTAGTTTTAGTTTTTGCAACATAAAACTAAAAAAAGCAAATGAGGAAAATTTGGGGGAAATGAATTTTTTTCAAAATTTCCCAACAGATAGGGCATCTTTCCAAAAGCACCTCGGTACCCAACTACCTTTGAATTAGGCAAGTAGGCTGTATTGAAACTCCCACTAGGTGCCCATCTCCATCTACCTAAACACCTTTAAAACTTCTGGTGCTAGATCCTTAACCCTCCCGTATTATGTGACGAAGGATGGAAGTGTAGGGAGTCTTCCACTGGACAGGAAAAGGATCTTTTTTCTTGCTGTGTGGTTCTTGTAAAGCTATGAGCTGCTGTGGGGATTCTGGAGGATACAGCGCTAAACTAATTTTTGGAAAGGGAACAAAACTCTCTGTCAAACCAAGTAAGTGGTGTGGCATTAATAGAGTTTCTACAAATGCAATATATACATGCATGAGCTAGGAATTTCCAGAGCTGCTCAGATACTGTCATGATGGTCTTTGCATCATTGCCGAGATGTATTGATGGATAATGAGTGAGCACAGAGAGCGAGAGCGGGATGGACAAAAAGACAGAGATCCTTCTGTATATATTCACTTAGGACTTCACTTCATTGTGACAAAGCTAAGGGAAGAGTTATGTCCATAACACTGAATTTATAATCGGTTGGGGGATATGGCAATAATTGTTGTATGGGCCTAAACTTAGTTTTATTAGGGGAAGAAAGCAATTCCTAATCCCTGGGCCCTCAGTCTTCTGTGCTATAGCAGCAAAGATGGAAAGGTAGACAGCCTTTCTCTGTGGAGGAATAGGTTCCCTCTCTCCCATATACAGTTCTTGTAAGGCTGTGTACTGCTGTGGGAACTATGGGGGAAGCAGCATCTTTGGGACGGGTACCAAACTGTCTGTAAAACCAAGTAAGTGGTTTTGTACTGCACAGTGTGTATAATGTAATATATCTGAATCACGTTCAGAATCAGAGTCTTTAGAGGCAATCTCACAATTTGGATAGATAGATAGATAGATAGATAGATAGATATGTGTGGGGATAGAGCGCTAAATATATCTAGATTATCTGATAGCTAGCTAGCTAGGTGGGGGATAGAGTGCTATACAGATATATAGCTAAATATATCTATGTAGATAGATAGACAAGCAGTTAGAAAGATAGAAATTCTATGTTTTAACATAACTTCTGTCCTGCAGTTTTCAAGATGATCTATCAGGTTGGGGATATAGCACCAACGAGTTTATGGACCAATCCTCAATTTCACTATGGAAATAAAATTATTAATAATGTTACATGGTAAGTTTCCCCCTTCTCTCCAATGGGCCTGATCTAAAAGCAATTAAAGCCAATGAGATTCTTTCCAAAGATCCCGATGGCCCTTGGATCATGCCTTTTGTGAACAAAAATGGGGATGTAACAAGTCTTCCACTGTGGAGCAAAGGGCTTGGTCCCCTGTGCATGGTTATTGTAAGGCTGTGTGTTGCTGTGGGAATTATGGAACAGGCAACACAAAGCTCATATTTGGGAAGGGAACAAAACTCTCTGTAACACCCAGTAAGTCGTTTTTCTTTAGTATTTTAATTGAATGCATAGTTGTGGACAGGACAGCACAAAAGTATTATAGTTATTATTTTAAATAAGTATCTGTCTCCCAGAAGAAAATGGACTTGATTCCTTAGAGTTTGTAGAATACAATATAGTTGAAATAAGTGAAAATCTAAGAAGGGCTCAGATACTGTAATAGGTAGGTAGGTAGGTCAATCGATCACTCTGTTATGGGTTGAGATACTGGACTATACTTTTTTCTTTTGGAACCTTCTTTGAAGCTAAAATTCATGTGTACATCCCAAGAGACATAAATTCAAAGAGATGCTGCTGCACAGTAATAATGCGCTTTGTTTTTGTTATTGGATGTGTCATTGTGTGTCTTCAGTAGCAAGTTGGAAATTGATCTTTGGGAGGGGGACGAAATTGACTGTGGAACCTGGTAGGTGATAATATCCAAGATATGCTGGTAAATATCTAATGGATTTGAAAGACTAATTTGTATGATTGGAAATGGGCCTTGGAATCTCTTGGGTAGCTTTGAAAATATCAGCATCAATGTTTTTTAAGACTAGAGGTGAGTCTTTTTGCCGTGGGCTTTATCACTGTGGGTAACAATGACTTCAAGCTCATCTTTGGATCTGGGACACAACTAATTGTAAAGCCAAGTAAGTATTTGGAACGTTATGTGGGATTTTCAAAAAACATCTCAAGGAATTGGACCTCCAGTTCTCATAGGTATAGGTTAGTTCCAACTGGAATATTTTGGGGGAATTTCTCTGGCCTGTGTTCTGCAGGCGGTCAGACTAGATGATCACAGTGGTCCTTTCTGACCTCAGAATCTATGAAAGCCAATGAGAATTAGGCACTTAACTCCCTATCGATTCCCTTTGGAAATGAGGCATAATTCCCTTTTATTAAAGTGATAAAATATAAGAGCAGAAGGACTGAGAAATTAAGAGAAACACAAAAGGGGCAGAAAGGATTTGAAAAGTGGTGGAGTATGTATCTAATCTTCTTATAGGGTCACTGATCACTGTCATATCTGAGCAGGAAAAAAAGTCACAATGCTTCCCGGAGTAGAATTCTGCCTTTTTCTGATCCATAGTTAGATGACTCACCCATGTGGCCACTCCTTTTCACATATCCATTTTAGACAATGTAATTGTCCAACCAAACACACAAAGCCAGAGCCTCAACTCCATTAACTTCAATGACATTGCATCAATTTACCCTAGACTGAGCACCTGGCCTAGCAATTTAGACTTCAATATTAGCCACCATTGCAATTTGACATGTTTTTGTCAACATGGCCCCCTGGCCTCTGCAGTAGATAGATTTTTGTCATGGCAGAGAACACTGTGGGACTACAAGCGGGTACGACAAGCCAGTGTTTGGAAGAGGAACTAGACTGGTTGTCATTCCAAGTAAGTTCCTGTCCTTAATTTCTCCTGCTGTATGGCCTCTGAAGCAGGGCTGGCTAGAAATTTTTCATCAAAACAGTTTTTCCATCAGAAAATGCAATTGTGACAAAATCTTTTTTTTTTAATGAAAATATGTTGGTTTTGCTGAAGTTCACAAAGGGACAAGGCACAAAGGGCAATGCTGTTCCTATCTAAGTCCATGGGCATTAGGCACCTGCCTTTTGTATCATTCAAAAATCTCTCCCATTGCACATAATTATGTTTAACTAAGAGCAGAAACATTTCAGACTCCATGAGCGACCACTAGATTCCACTCCCCTGTCCAAGCTGGGGATAGAACCCAGGTGTCCTGACTCCCAGCTCTCCGCCCTACTCTAGCACACTAGACCCCACTATCTCCCAGAGCAGGGAACTCAATCCATGCATCCTGATTCCCGGTCCCTTGCTCTAATCTTCAGGACAGCTCTCCTCCCTCTGAACAGGGGCTAGAACCCAAGTGTCTGGACTCCCAGCCCATGCTTCTCTTGCCGCTGCACCCCATAATTCAACCCAAAACTAAGGACGGAATTTAGAAACCCTAATTTAGAGCCCCTTCACACTAAAACTCTCCTCACATCCCAGAGGTGTGACTAGAACCCAGGAGTCCAGGGTCCTAACCCTCCCCTTTTAAGTCACTAGACTGGATTCCTTTCTCGCACCTGGGGATAGAACCCAGGAGTCCTGAGTCTCAGAACCCCGACTGTAACCTACAATTATTAAATACAATCAGGGAGATGTAGACAGACAAAATACATCCAGCTACTGTATATTGGGGTAACATCTTTGGCATCAATGGCATTGCACTGATTTATAGCAGCTGAGGATCTGGTCCGTTATATGGAACAATATCAACACTAGGCTAGGATGTATTGGCTAATCCATCCTGAAGAGCTCTGTTTGCACAAGGAACAGCTCTTACGTTTTTGTTGGGGTGGAAAACACTGTGTGAACTACGGCAGCACACTCACCTTGGGAGGTGGGACGAGACTTCTTGTGAAGCCCCGTAAGTGTAGCTGATTTTCATTCCTACTTGGCAGAAACCCAAATTTTCCCAGTGGAAAACCGGGCTGCAGCTTGGGCTTTTAAAGGTGTTTTCCTTTTAACTGTGAGGCTGAAATTTGTGTCCAGGAAAAAGAGAGTGAGAAAGTTCAATTTGGATTCCACCCTGCTGAAGGTGGACATTATGAACAGCTCTCAGAACGTTCCTCAGCGCAGACCCAGAATGGTCCTGGTATTGTACCTCCCAACACAATAGCTAATGCCCGTCTGTCCTGATTCACAACCCCCACTGCTGGGATCTTCACACCACATCCAACTCTTCCAATGCCCCTTAATTCTGACCCGCCGCCTCCCTATCCCTTTAGGCTCCTCCTTGCGATCTGCCAGTATCCCTCAATCCTGACCCATAGCCCCCTGCTATTCCAGCCCTGGGCTCCCTGGCCAACACATGCAACTCAATCCTACAAACAAATATTTCCTCCTTAAATTCCTGGTTTTCAGAATCATATTGCTGGCCTTGAGGTGCTCAACTTTGCCAAGTGATTTGCTGCGGTTTTTGTTGTGGAGGGAAATGTTGTGTGACTGCTGGCACAGGGGGATATGGGCTCGACTTTGGCTCGGGGACCAAATTGTCTGTTAGACCAAGTAAGTTCTCTGCCTTCATGGGTACTTCTTCTGTGGCACAAGGGTCTTTTTGGTCTTCAAGGCCCTCTTGAAATTAGCTGCTGATTTTATTGCTGCATTAGTGTTTAGATATAGGTAGATATTATATATCCATCCATCTATGTATCATTTTGATGAGTCGATTTTTCAAGGGCACCGCGGGGTGTGTTGCCTATGGGGTGGATAGTGGCTGAAGCATTGTGCCCCTAGATTCCTGGCCCACGGGTGTCAGTTCCATGGGGGCAGACACCATTCTCTTGGCTAGGGTTTTTGTTGCAGTGGGAAGCACTGTGTGAATGATGGTACTTATAAGCTCAACTTTGGGAGTGGGACAAGGCTCCTTGTTAAACCTGGTAAGTCCCCTGGCTGTGTCACGGTGATGGGCATTAGCTGAATTGTGAGTTTCTGAGAATGTCCATTTTTGATATGTTTGGGGAGTGATTATTTTTGTTAATGGATGTGGGAGACACCCCGGCTACACTGAAGTTACTCAGTCCTCCAAACACAGTTTCTGGTTTTGGGGATCCTATCACCATCCTTTAGGTGCTGAGTTCTGCCCAGTGATTTGCAGGGTTTTTGTGATGATGGGAAACGTTGTGTGAACATTGGCACAAGGGGATACGGGTTAATCATTGGCTCTGGGTCTGAACTGTCTGTTAGACCAAGTAAGTGCTCTGCCTTTCCGTTTAAAAGTTTCCTCAGTTAAAAATGAGCGTTTGGTCATTAAGGACCTGATGAGAGCAGCAGAGGATTTTATGGAGGTGTTAAACCTAGTTTACACTAGACAAGGTTAACTAGCATCACTGTATTGATATAGCCGTACCAGCACATTCCTCCAGTGGAGTGCTTACGATGCTACGGCTTAGACCAGCTCCCCTAACAAAATAAGGTACAGCAGAAAACATGCTCTTGAAGGAGGTTGGTACATTGGAGAGATTGCAGAGAAGAGCCACAAGAACGATTAAAGAATTAGAAAACCCACCTTATAGTGGTAGACATGAGCTCAATCTATTTAACTTAACAAAGAGAAGGTTCAGGGGTCACTTCCTTACAGTTTGTAAGTACCTATGTGGGGGACAAATATTCAGTAGTGGGCTCTTCAGTCTAGCAGAGAAAGGTCTAACACGATTCAATGTCTGGAAGTTGAAGCCAGACATAATCAAATTGGAAATAAGGCGTCAATTTTAAACAGTGAGAGCAGTTAACCACTGGAACAGTTTACCAAGTGTCATGGTGGATTCTCCATCAAATCAAGATTGGATGGTTTGCTAAAAGAGCCGCTCTAGGAATTATTTGGGGGCAGGTCTCTGGCCCTGTGTTATACAGGCGGGACAGACCAGATGATCATAGTGGTCCCTTCTGGCCTTGGAGTCTATGAATTTAGTGTATGTAGCCACACAACACCATTGTGAGGTAGGGAAATAATGTCCCCATTTCACAGATGGGAGACTGAGGCACAGAGAGTACACGTGACGTGCCCAAAGTGACAGGAATTGTCCATGGCAGAGGAGGGATTTGAATCTGGATTTCCCAAGTGCTTTGGCTAGCACCTGGACCACTCTACTTCACACACTGCAGAGCTATTTATTTACCTACATATGTTCTTGTGATTGGATTTTCAAAGGAGCCCAGGGGATTTGGGGGCTCTCTTCCTTTAGGTTCCTTTCAATATCCCATTTGGTATCCATGTCAAATATAATTGGAAACGTTGCCTGAGGTGGAGCACCTTCCTCCCCAATTCTGGCTTAGGGAGGTTAGTTCCTAGTCAATGCTGTCAGGGTTTTTGTTGCAGTGGGAAACACTGTGTGAATGTTGGCGCTGGTAAAGTCACCTTTGGGAGTGGGACAGGGCTCCTTGTTGTACCCAGTAAGTGCCGTACTCATGGTTTTAGTTGAATTTCTGAGTTTCTGAGGATGTCTATTTTTAATACATTGTGGGAACTGGAGAATCACTCAGGGCTGGACAGAACTGAATTTCTCCCTCACAGAAGTTTTTTCTGATGCCCCTCATTTCTGACCCACAACCCTTTGCTATCCAAGCCTTGGGCTCCCCTTCCAGTTCTGCGGATGCTCCTCAATCCCAACCCACAGCTTTCTGCTATCCTAGACCTGGGATTTTCCCCTCTCTCCCCAGCTCTGCCAGTGTCCCTCAATCCTGTCCTTGCAATTCCTAGACAAAGGGATTCTAGTTAGAGCTTTGGGATTTGCTATCATGTCTCTTGCCCATGTCTAGGGAAAGGGGCCAAGAACTTTGCAGGGTTTTTGTGATGGCAGGAAATGCTGTGTGAATACTGATTCGGGGAGCTTCAAGCTCAACTTTGGCTCTGGCACGAAGTTGTCTGTCAGACCAAGTAAGTTGCCTTCCTTCGTATGTAATTTCTTTGCCTTAAAATACGTTTTGGTCTTGGAAGCTCAGTCCTGTTTCTAGGGTCACATATCCATCTATCCATGAATCTATCCATCCATCTATGTACCCATCCATTCTTCCCTCCAAAAGAGAGGGAAAGAAATACAGAGAGAACAAAAGATTTCCAGAAAGGAAGGATAGATAGATAGACTCGTAGATTCCAAGGCTAGAAGGGACCATTGTGATCACTGAGTCTGACCTCCTGTGTAACACAGGCCATTCAACTTCTGCTCTAGGAATTATTGCGGGGCAGTTCTCTGGTCTGTGTTACACAACAGGTCAGACTAAATGGTCACAGTGGTCCCCTTCTGGTCTTGGAATCTATCTAGATATCCATCCTTCCCTTCATAGAATCATTTTTTTTCTTTCTGTTCTGTCTTTCTATATTTCTTTCTCTATATTCTGATTTCTTCTCTCTCGCTCTGTATGTCTTGCTGTCCTTCCCTCTAGAAAATCTCTCTCTCTCTTTCTTTCTCTCGCTTTTATACTGTGCCTGTGATTATCGTATCTGACTGCTCAACTCTATTAAGTCTCTTTACTATTGACAGGTTTCAGAGGAACAGCCGTGTTAGTCTGTATTCGCAAAAAGAAAAGGAGTACTTGTGGCACCTTAGAGACTAACCAATTGGTTAGTCTCTAAGGTGCCACAAGTACTCCTTTTCTCTTTACTATTACATTTTTCATTCTTTTAGGACTTAGGTGAATATTTACTGACACTGTAAGGAAAAATAGGAACAGAAGGGTCAGAACAAGAATCCCCTCATCCCAGGTTTCTGTCTCCAATCATTACCAAATGCTTCAGAGAATGGCTGAGGGAAAATCATGGTGGAAAATTATGGAATAACCTGGCCAGGAATAGCTCAGGGAACCCATTTGTAAGTGCCCACCCTTCAGGAAGCTCTGTAGAACTTCTTGTAAAGGTGGCAAACACTGTGGGATTATGGGACTAATAACAAATTAATCTTTGGAGCTGGGACCATGGTCGTTGTTAAACCAAGTAAGTTTTTTCCTTCTTTGGACTGAGTAGTGGCAGGGGAAAGAAAGACAGTTGGTCATTTTGGCAAAATATATCTATACTCAGTAAAGGCCATAGAGCAGAGCCTTTACTCACATTGATGAGTTATTTTCATGTATAGTAATTGGTCACCAGCCTGAGTGAGAAGTTCACAGCCTAGCACTCATATTTTGAGTGTCTTTTTGACTTGTTTCTTGGCTGAATTTGTCTTTGACTCCCATCAACTGGATCTTTTTCTACCCTTTCCTACATGGGTTCTTCCTTCCAGCAGGCAAAGTTGTAACAAGTTGCAGGGGCTGGATGCTGAAGTTAGAAAAACTTTGAAGTGGAAATAAGATGCAGCTCTTTAACAGTGAAGGTGATTCATTATGGGAGCAGCTTCCCAAGGCTGTGGTGGATTCTCCATTGTGTGGAGTTTTTAATCATGACTGGATGTCTTTTTTAAAAAAACACCAGAAGTTATAGGAATCGTTGGGTGAAAGTCTCCAGCCTGTGTTATTCAGGATGTCAGAGTAGCTGACCAGAATGGTCCCTTCTGACCTTGAAATCAAGGGATGTGATTTTCAAACCCTCCTGATGGTCAGATCCCTCAGGTAGCTTTGCTAATCTCATCCTTTGAATCTATGGACGTGTTTTGAATCCATGTATCTTTTCCTGTGAGACATAAGAGCAAGGAATTATGCAAGGAATGAACTTCTGCTTTAAAACAAACCATAAACCTCCAGAAAGGAAAGGTGAGGAGACTGGAAGATGAGTTATTAGTTTGGAGGAGATGCTCAGAGACTATGGTGATGCAGACAATATGAGAATCTGGAGAAACCATTGTCTCCTCAAGAGTCAAAGCAGCAGTTACATTTGTGTTTAAAGCCAAATTTTGCAAATGTTGAAAAAAATATCTTGGCATGAAAGCTAGTCAGTTGTGCTAAGATCCGGGGAGGAGTGTGTGGAAGTAATATTAAATCATTTTAATAAGGGACTCCTGAGAGTGGACACCCTGAAAGTGTGCTGTTTTCAAAGCTGCACAAATTATTTTTTTTCCTCACAGATATAGGCAAAAATAAGGTGAAGGAACCACATGAAACTTTTATCATTTGATCCAGGGTTTCTATTCTCATAGAATATTTCCTGGAGCTCCCCTCATGCTCCTCCACCAACATGCTATGAAAACTCCAAGGGGGTTAACAATATTTACTGGCACTGTGCTCCGAACAGCTCTGGATGAATTTAAGCCCTGATTTGATCCCTTTTGTTGAGACCTAGAGCACTGTATGGAAAAGAAGGGTGATAAATGAAACAGGAGAGAAGGAGTCATGGACAGAAGAAGTGATCAGGCTGGAAGGTTTCAGTAAAGGCCCTAAGCATTGTGTGACTACCGGGTCAAGTGCTGGTAAACTGATCTTCGGAGCGGGAACCAAAGTCTTCATCCAGCCAAGTAGGTGGCTTGTCTCCATTTGAAGTCCAACCCTCAGAGATTAAGTAGAATTCAATTTAAAGTTATGGAATCAGATTCCATAGTGGGTGTAAATTGTCCATAGCTTCATTGAAGCCAATGGGCTCAGATCTCCATCTGGTGTAAATCAGGGGACTTCCATTGAAGTCAAGAGAGCTGTGAAAATTTCACCAGCTGAAGATCCAACCCTACAGGTTTAAGTAAAGGGCTATGATACTGTGCTAATCAAGGCTATAAATATGACTTTGGATCAGGGACTAGACTGACTGTATTGCCAAGTAAGTATATTTGCTACTACTAATAATTTAATGGTGAGTTAGATATATGTATGAGGTGGGATTTTTTTTGAAGCTGCTTAATGTATTCCACTGTCTAACTCCCATTCATTTTATCAAGAATTGGGCACCCAGGACACTATGGGGTCTTTGCTTTGAAACTCTCAGTGTCTTAATGTATTAATAATCCTCTGGAACTCATTGTCACAAGATATCACTGATGGCTAGGACACTGCAAAACAACCCAAAGCCGTAGCTATGGCACCATCCCTCACTGAATTAGGGTGCCTAAATCCCTTATGGCCCTTTGAAAATCCCATCCTAAACAAAAATCTTTACCTCTTTATCGTCTGAAAAAAATTGTGTCCAACAAGGGAGTACACACAAGAGAAATGGGATGAAATAAATATGAGAAAAGCAGATATATGTCAATGGGATTCAGGGCCTAGGTCCCACTAATGTCACATAAGAAATCTGTAATAGAGTGGGAAATCAAAGCCAGGTCTCTCAAATATCACATCAACACCTTAATCATTGGACCAGCCTTCCTCTTCCTTGGGCACCCAACCCATCAAAAGGAGGGTAGGGAGCAGGAGAGAGAGAGAGCCCAAAAGGGTTCTGGTAAAGGGGATGTGTATTGTGTGGATGGAAGTTTTGGATGGGGGAAGCCAACCTCTGGAAGTGGAAGAGTGTTGACTGTAACTCCAAGTAGCTGACTCATCAATTTAATTCAGAAATGACCAAGAAATGATTGATGAGTTGGAGTAATCTAAGCTCAGTGTAGAGATGGTCAAAGAGTGTAAAGTATTTTTCACAGGAAATTATGAAAAATGTTCATTTTTTTCTAAATTTCTCTCTCCCCAGATACAAAACAAAACCCCCATAAAACAAAATCCATGAGTCAAAAATCATTTTCAGCTTTCCATAAAATTTTACAGCTTTTGAAAACCAAAAATTGAACTGTTTTACTGAAAACTCAAAAGTTACAAAAAAACCCAAAAACAAAAACAAACAAAAAACACAACAGTTTCTGGGTTTTTTTTTTGTTTTTTTTTGTCAGACAAATGGAAAATTTCATCCAAAATTCATTTTGGCCATTAAGCCATTTGTCAGCAAAGGAAAGAATGAGTGGATGAAACAAAATTGACCAACTCTACCCAAAAAGAAGGGAAAGATCTATATGGAAATGTTTGGCACCTGTAGATTGCTGGGATTTTTAAAGTAGTCTAAGGAGTTAGATACACAGCTGTCTTTGAATTTCTCTGGGATCTGGGTTCCACAAACTTCACTGAAAACCCAGCCTCAGTGCATGGAACCCCAACTACAAATAGCCATCGCTACTATTATTGTTAAGCTGCATAATACTGTGTGATAACAATGCGAGAAAACTCCAGTTTGGGCTGGGGACGAAGTTATCAGTTCAACCAAGTACGTGACTTTTTCTCTGTATCCTTTCCTCCCACATTCCCTTTCTCCCGATCATGGTTTTATCCTGCTGTCCATCCCTGTAGTATCCGAGCACTTTCCACATATAATTAATAGGAATCGCGACTCCCATATTGGATTTCATATAAATACCTTGGCAGATTCTTTGTTTAAAATCAGGAATGTTAAGGCACCATTACCAGATCTGAAATATTTTTTATAACATGTTACCAGTGATTATTGATCAGCTTAATTGATTTCTGTAGGCAGAAGTCATGGATTCATAGATTCCAAAGCCAGAAGGGACCATTGTGATCATCTAATCTGCACTCCTGGATAACACGGGCCACAAATCTTCCCCAAAATAATTCCTAGAGCAGTTATTTTCAGAAAACCATCCAATCCTGATTTAAAAATTGTCAGTGCTGGAGAATCCACCACAGCCCTTAGTAAACTCTTCCAACGGTTAATTGCTCTCACTGTTAAAAAATTACGTCTTGTTTCTAATCTGGGAAAGACTTGTGAGAAAATGTGTTTCAGTGATAATTACCTACCGATAATGTAGGAAACAGTATTCCCATCCCATGAATATTTTGAAGAGTTTAATTTTTTTCTCCATTTCCAATCAGGATGAAAAGGCAAAATCTCAAAAGTATTCATAAACCAAAAAACGGATTTTTTTTTCCTGGTTTAACTCACTCAAAAATTTGTTTCAGTACTTTCAAAACATTTCATTTCGATTTTGATCTCCACACACCTCTTTTTTTTAAAGTCTCATGCGCCTAATAAATTAATTTCAGTTTGACCTGGAAAACTGGAATTTTTCATTTTGAAAATGTCAAAACAAAATGTTCAGACAATTTTATAACTTTTCCTCCACATTTTTTTTCAAGCCAGGAAATTCATCAAAACTAATCCAGTTTTATGAACAGTTTTGGTTGCAATGAATTGGCATTTTTTTAACAAAAAAAACATGTAGTTGAAAAATTCATGACCATCTCTAATAATGATACAGGGTTTACCGGACTGGGTCAGACCGGTGGTCCACACAGCACAATCTCCAATTTTTAGTGATGGCCAGGATCATAGGAACATAAGACGTAGGACTGGAAGGGACCTCCTAGGTTAACAAGTCCAGATACATAAGAGGAAGGGGCAAGAAATGCTGATGAGCACAAATAGAGTGGGAGCAAAAGCACCCAAATTGCCTTGACTATCAATAGGAGTAGGATACCCAGCCGACCTCTTGTGCCTTTGAGAATCTCTCCTTTGTTAATGAATGACATCAGGAGAGGAAGGGCAAAGGAGTTCTTGCAAAGGGAATGAGTATTGTGTGTATGATGGTTCTGGCTGGGGGAAGATGATCTTTGGAGGTGGAACTACAGTTACTGTAACTCCAAGTAGGTGTCTCTCTCTTTCAATTCAGAAATGACCGAGAAGCAGTTTAAGAGATACCATAAATTAAAACCCAGTCCCAAGGAAAAGATCTCTGTAGAAGTGTTTGGCACCTATACGTGGCTGGGCTTCTTCAAGTCATCTAAGGGAGTTTGACCCCTAGGTCTCATTAAATTTCAGTGGGATCTGAGTACAGAAAGCCCAGCCTGAATCAATGGAGCTTCCAGTTCTTAGTGTGGGGAATGAGCATTGAGCGGGCCAGAGGTCCATATGACAAGCAAGCAGCAGCTGGTATTATTGTTAGGCTTCGTAGCACTGGGTGAGTAGCGATGCAAGAAAACTCCAATTTGGGGTGGGGACAAAGTTATCCGTTCAACCAAGTATGTACCTATTTTCCAGTCTGTGTGTCCATCCATCTATCTCTGTTTCACAAAGTTTCTTAAAAATACTGGGCCTAAATCCAGCGTAACATCATTTGTGGTAAGAGTTTGAACTGGAGGAAGACCTGAATCAGCACCCTTGGGTCTAGTGGGTTTGTGATGAAGCTCACAGCAGTGTGTGTATAGTGGGACAGCTGGAAAGCTAACCTTTGGGAAAGGAACCAGGTTAACTGTGAACCCCAGGGAGTATTGGTGTTAAAACCAGCCATTCTGCTTTTATAACACAATAAGGTGTCAAAGGATTCTTTGGGGATTCTTTAAAACTTGTATATTTGGTTGGTTTTGATTGATCTGAAATATATTTTCACTCCAGTTGTTGCTATCCTAAGTTGACTTACTTATGTGTGTTGAAATCAGGACAGGGAATTTCAAAGCAGCATAAGAGAGCTACATGCCCAAATCCCTTTCAATTTCCATGAAGCTGGGCACAACTCCTTAAGGTCCCTTGAAATATCGGCCTGAAATGTTCAGCTAGTAAAATAACTTTCTATTCATTCCCCAGAGTTCATGCTCATATCTATGGTGATAAGAGCTAGCTGGATGGGTGTGTATTGGGATAAATGGATAGATGTATGTACACATGATAATAGGCAGTTGGCATTCCCTTGCTTGTAGCTGGGACGTAAGAGGATATTTGTACGGGGTTGTCTCACAGGGTGTATGATGCAAACAGGTTGATCTTTGGAAAGGGGATGGTGCTCTCGGTGATTCCCAGTGAGTATCACAGTCTGTTGGGAAGGTAAACAAAGAAACTGTTTGGGTTTTTTTCATTATTGTAGAGGTGGTGAAGAAAAGAAAGAAATTTAAGGGTGAAAATTTCAAAGGCACTGAAGATATTGAGGGCCAGATTTTCAAAGGTGGTTCGGCACCTAAAGCTGCAGATAGGAGCCCAGATGCATTTCCAGAAGCACCTAACTCCCATTGAAATCAGTCAGTTTTATGAAACCAGATGCTTTTGAAAATCCCACTAAGGAGTCGAAATGACTTTAAAAATCTGGTGCTAAATCTCATTTGAAAATGGAATTTAGCCTCCTAAGGGTACGTCTACACTGCAAAAAAAGACGCACAGTGACAAGTCTCAGAGCCTGGGTCACTTGACTCAGGCTTGTGCTATGCAGTGTTTGGTCTTGGGCTGGAGCCTGGGCTTTGAAACCTGGTGAGTGGAGTGCGTCTCCTCACAGCCTGGCCTCCAGCTCTGAGCCCAAATGTCTACATTCCTCCTTTTCGTCCCATAGTGCAAGCCTGGCTCAGTAGACCCAGGCTCTGAGACTCACCACCATGTGGTTGACCCTAAGTCACTTAGGCCCTTTTGAAAATGTTACCCTGAGTCTACCTTATTCAGTCACTAGAGCCATTAAAAATTCTCCCTGCGTGATAGAAGAAGAACTATAGACAGCTCAGTCTTCTAACCAGTCAAATGCAACATAGAGGTCAACTCTCTGCTCTACGTTCCAGGGGTGATTGATAAATAATATCCACGAAAGAGCAAAATCTCTCTCTCAGGGAGGACAAAGCTCTGTTGGTTTTTGCTAGACCGTAGATCACTGTGTGAGTACTAACAGGGACAAGCTGATATTTGGCAGTGGGACCATTTTAACGGTGAAACCCAGTGAGTAGCATGAATGAATTAAGGATTTCCTTTACTAATAATGATCAATGACAAAATTTTAGTGACACAAGTGAATGGTGTTTAGCAAACCTGATTTCAAAGACCAAATTTCCAATGGCAGTGCATCCATTTTTGTGGCATTTTGTATTCCCTTGTAACCATCCAGTGACATACTTTCAGCTGCCCTAAATTGACTAAGTTTCACGGACCAAAATGGGGCAATACTGACTTAATAAATACTGAGGATCTGGCTCACACAGGGCTAGGTGTGTACTTAGACTCATAGACTTTAAGGTTAGAAGGGACAATCATGATCATCTAGTCTGAGCTCCTGCTCTCCCACCCACTCCTGTAATAGACCCTTAACCTCTGGCTGAGTTACTGACAGCCTCAAATCATGATTCAAAGACTGATTTGTGTGTGAAATTATCCCTGCCCTTTTAGGACTTCATAGTGTAAGTGTAAAATTGATAAAAAGAAATAATTTCTCCCCCATAAAATGGACAGTTAGCCTGTTGAACTCCTTGGCATAGATTTCATTGAGCAGAACAGTTATATGGATGATGATGGAGAATTACATTAGCAAAGAGTAAATCTTATCAGTTTGGAAGGGCTATAAACCAGGGTATAAGCCAAACTCTGGGTTCTCCCATGACTGTCCAGTGCAGGGTCGCTTTCACTTTCCTCTGGAACAGCCGGTATTGGCGACTAGCAGAGACAGGGTAATAAACTAGATAGAAAAGTCTCATGTTCTTATCCTGTAGAATTGGGATTTTCCAAGTTGGGAAGCTGAGAATTGCTTCCACAAAGGAAACAATTCTTCTGACGACTCCAGTATTTCCTGATAAACGTATAACACTATTAAATTTAATCTAATTTACAATCTATTTTATTTCCTAAACTTGCAAAGAAATGAGAATGAAGCAAGTAGCAAACCCAGGAGCAATCAGGTTAATTTATTTCAACCATCAGTAACAAGCTCAGACTGGAGAAGGGAGAGGCTAGTTTTTGTTGGGACGCAGATCACTGTGTGTTTGATGCAAACAAATTGATATTTGGGTCAGGAACCATTTTAAATGTGGAACCTAGTAAGTAACTATGTCAGTCTATCTATCTTCCCTTGTGTCATCTCTTTATCATGGCTGGTTGGGAAATTTTTGACAAAATGTTTTGGGTTCTTTTGGTTGGAAAATGTTTATTCATTGCGAAAGTTTCTCAGGTGCAGGATGGAATTTCTGGTCAAAACATCAGGGAGACCCATCCCATAATAGCCAGGTAATTACAACACTCATCTGGCATGCAGGCGACCCACGTTCTTAAGATCCTCTTAATGAGGAATAAGAGGGACCCAAACCTGGGTTTTCCAGATTGTAGGAAGTGCCCTAAACATCAGGCTATTGGCTATTCTGGAATGTCTAGCTGTCTGTCTCTTGCTCTAAAAAAGAATAATAATAAAAATCTGAGTTTTGTTCCAGTGCAGGATGGGGAAATCATTTCCCTTCCATCTCTCTCTACACCTTTAGCATGGAGATGCTGAGAAGGCTAGAGGTGAAGTGCAGAATCTGTAGTGGTATATTTCACTGTGTGTATGATACAGGATATAAGGTCCTGTTTGGAAAAGGAACAGAACTCTCGGTGATCCCCAGTAAGTATGAACTTTGGTTGGGAAAGGAAAGTCTTCCTCCCACCAGCTGAGGATTTCTGTATTTTTAACTGTCCTGAGAGAGAGAGACAGAGAGAGAGAGATTTATACCTCTTCCCCAGATGACCGAATCAAACTTATTTCCTTCATATGATATCTATGGTGTAGGTTATGTCCAGGGCCCAAGGGCCAGATTTACAAAGGTATTCAAGCCCTAAAGGTGCAGCTCAGTGCCTAAAGGGAATTTCAAAAATGCCTAAGTATTAAAGTCCATGGGAGAAACTCACCTACTATGGCACTTCTGAAAATATCACTAGGCACCAATTTGCATCTTTAGGCACCCAAACAACTTTGAAAATCCAGCCCTAAATGCTAATCACAACAAGAAGAGAAGAAACTCAAGGAAAATAGTTAAAACCAAGACTTGTCGTGGAGCTGGAAGAAATAGCAAGAAGAGAGCTTGTAGGGTGAGCAGAGGGATCCATTTCTGTAGCTAGAAGGGATTTTGATGGGACGCGTAGCATTGTGTGAATACTGCAGGAAACAGGCTCATCTTCGGGAGTGGAACAAGAGTATCAGTGGAGCCCAGTAAGTACAGAGGGAAAAGAGTCTTCCATGGGTTAGAGGGATAGATTGACCATAACATACACAGGGAGACAAGGTGGGTGAGCAAATATCTTTTACTGAACCCACTTCTTCAGGTCTGGGGAACTAACTCAACCCCAGACCGGAAGAAGGGCTCTGTGAAAGCTCGAAATCATGCCTCTCTCACCAACAGAAGTTGGTTCAATAAAAGATATCACCTCACCCATCTTATTGCCATAATATCCTGGGACCAGCATGGCTACAAACTGCCCATAACATACACCGGCAGGAATGCTGGACTGAAATGGAAAAAAAATGGGGCTTAATTCCTTGCTTTGCAACAAACTCCTTGGGCAAGTCAGTTATGGGTTTTTCCATAGTACCCAGCTCCCATTGATGTTAAGTTAGATTTGGGTGCTCAAATCGATGGAAAGGCCCATTCTTTCTTTGTTTATCCTTGTGCTCAAGAAGTGCTTATTCAACCCACAATATCATATGTGCCTATATAGCAATAGACAACAGCCTAATCCTAACATCTAGAATGTTGGATAAATTGGTAACGAGATGATGGGAAGTGTGGGGCCGGGATTGCTGACATATGGCCAATCACTGTGTGAATTATGGAGGAACTGGTGACAAACTCCTATTTGGGGATGGAACCAGACTGAGAGTGAAACCAAGTAAGATGATCAATATTCTGGGAGTCGATGAATGTGAACATGGAGTAGCAAAAGGCACTGCTTTTGGGTGGGGTTGTTGAAGTAGCCCAAGTGAGTTTGGGCTTGTCAACATGGGGACACTCAGGAAAGTTAATCCAAATTCACTTTCAAAGTGGATAGATATAACTGGATTAAACCCATGTGTAGACCTTAACTTGGGTTAGTTTAATTCATACCATTAATTAATTTGGATTAATTTTGCACAAATCCCATTGAATTTCAATGGCAGTTAGGGGGGCATGTTCAAAAGCACAAGAAAAGAGCCAGAAAATGTATTTGAGTGCAGGAGAAAATGCCTTACATCAGGGGTGGGCAAACTACGGCCCTTGGGACTGTCCTGCCTGGCCCTTGAGTTCACGGCCGGGGAGGCTAGCCCCCAACCCCGCCCCTCCTCTCCCCCTCTCCCGCAGCCTCAGCTCGCCACGTCGCCAGCACTCTGGGTGGCGGGGCTGCGAGCTGCTGCCGGGCAGCGTGGCTGTGAGAGGCGCCGGCCTGCCCTTGTGCTCTAGACTGCGTGGCGGCGTGGCTGGCTCCGGCCAGGCAGTGCGTCTGCCAGTCCTGGTGCTCTGAGTGGCATGGTAAGGGGGCGGGGAGCGGGGGGGTTGGATAGGGCGTGGGAGTCCCGAGGAGGCCTGTCAGGGGGCGGGGGTGTGGATAGGGGTCGGGGCAGTCAGGGGACAGGGAGCAGGGGGGGTTGGATAGTGGGTGTGGTCCTAGGGAGGTGGTTAGGAGCGGGGGGTCCCAGGAGGGGGTGCTCAGGGGACAAGGAACAGGGGGGGTTGAATGGGTCAGCGGTTCTAAGGGGGGAAGTCAGGGGGCAGGAAGTGGGAGGGGGTGGATAGGGGGCAAGGGCCTGGCTGTTCGGGGGGCACATCCTTCCCTACCCGGACCTCCATACCGTTTCAGAACCCCGATGTGGCCCTCAAGCCAAAAAGTTTGCCCACCCCTGCCTTACACTGTGAGATTTAAGCTCAATCTGTTTAGTTTATCAAAAACAAGCTCAAGTCATGACTTGATCATGGTGTATAAGTGTCTTCAAAGGAGAGGATACTATGTGGAGAATCTTGTGGAGAAAGCCATACCAAGAAACAACAGCTGGAAGTTAAATCCAGATACATTCAAAATCGAAATGGAGCACAACATTTTAACAGGGAGGGCGATTAACCATTGGAACAAACTACTAAGGGAAATAAAGAAGGCACTCTTTCTTGAAGTCTTCAGGTCAAGACTTGGTGCCTTTCTGGAAGATATGCTTTAGTCAAAAACAATACAGGGTAACTGGGTCACTATGGCCAGTAGTAGGTGCTCAGACTAGATGATGTATCTAATGATCCCATCTGGTTTTAAAAGCTATTGAAAAGTCCCATTAAAAACCTATAGGATTGTGCTGCTTAATATCTTAGGTGAGTTTGAAACTCTGCCCCATTGCACCTAATTCCCTTAGCCGCTTTTAAAAATTCCACCCTGAAGACTTTCCAAGACGGGTAACACTAGGACTAAGGGAGAGAAGTGAGTAGTGCATACATACAGTAGAAGAATAAATGCTGTATGTTTTAGTTAAATCGCCCCAGGATGGGAATGAGCAAGGATAGAAGTTGTGCGTGTCTGTCCATGTGGTGGTTCTGGGGATGTTTTTGTTATGCTCGTAAGCACTGTGTGAACACTGGTGGCTACAAATTCATCTTCGGGAGTGGGACCAGGCTTCTTGTTAAACCAAGTAAGAGGCATGCATGTTCTCCCTTTGAACCCTTTGTGGCGGTTTTGTAGTTGATGGGACAGGTGAATTAGAATGGCAGCGTGCTAATGCGTGAGCCTGATATTGGTGTAGCGAAGATGTCCATGCTGTTTGCTTATTGCGATATGAATAGCCCTTCCTCCTTTCTAGTTCTCCCACAGCTGTCCATCATTCTAGTATCTGACGGGACTCGATATAAGGAGATGACAGATGGATAGACTTGGTTAAAGTTACTCCTGAATTATACTGTGGTGGGTGAGGAGAGAATTACCCCCATCCACCCAGGATAACGTAAAACACAGAGATCAACAGAACATCAGTCTGGTGATTAACATGTTCCAGGACTGTATCCTTTCTGTATCTGTAGAGGTCATTTGTGGCTTCACTACATTAAATCCTGAGCCCAGCCTGCAGGAAGGTGCATATGTTGGTAAAGGGCTCAGAGGAAGTAGAGGAATGATGTTTCTGTCACAGCATCAACCACTGTGTGAATAATGTAGGCGCTGGGGCCAAACTCACTTTTGGGGATGGAACCGGATTAAGAGTGAACCCAAGTAAGTGTGACATTAAATGCACTAGAGGGGTCTAGCGGACAGGGGAGCAGTGTCCTGTTCCAGACCCTCCGCGTCTGTTCCTTTCTCTGCTCTGTGACCTTGGAGGCATCATTTTGTCTCTGTTTCCCATACCTCCCTTCCTATTTTAGACTGCAAGCTCTATGGAGCAGGACTGTCTCTCCACATATGCTTTGTGTAGCTCCCCAGTGCAATGGGGCCCTAATCAGTGACCGCTGTGCCTCGGTTCCACAGCAATAGGCAAGAGAGTGATAAGAATGTGGCCCTGACCTTGGATGGAGATTCTAGGTGTTACGAGAGGACTAATAGTAAGAGGGAAGATTATGCTAAAATCTGACAGGTAAGAAGAGTAACTGCTTAATTTGGTCCAAAAGGGGGTTAATATAACTAGGACTAAGGGGGGCACAGGAAAACATTGGATGGGTCAGAATAAATGATGTGTATTTTATCCAAGAAGTGAAAGGATTGGAATAAGCAGGGTGGAATAGGTGTATATAAAATGGTTCCGGGGAAGTTTTTGTTGTGGTGATAAACACTGTGTGAACAATGATGGCTTCAAATTCACCTTCGGGAGTGGGACAAGGCTTCTTATTAAACCAAGTAAGATGCATGTGGTTGATTCCTTTTAATTATTCAAGGAGTGACTGGTTTTACATTGGAAGAGATGGGCAATTTGGAATGGCCAAGTAATAATAAACAAGTTTAATGTTAGGTTTCAGAGTAACAGCCGTGTTAGTCTGTATTCGCAAAAAGAAAAGGAGGACTTGTGGCACCTTAGAGACTAACCAATTTATTTGAGCATGAGCTTTCGTGAGCTACAGCTCACTTCATTATAGTGAACATGTCAGTGAAGAAAACTAGAAGTATGTCTATCTATCTGTCCGTCTGTCACACTAATTTGTGATGGGACCAAATGGAAGAATCTAGATTGCTTTGGGGTTAAGCATTATTCAGTTAGATTCCAGCCAAGAGATGTCCACAGATAGGATGAGGCTTCTTAAACTAAGTTGCCCACAAAGTTCTCATTAGGCTCATGTTCCCTGTTGTATAGTACTCTGGAGGTCCACCCACCACCCTTGGGCTACCATTTCACAACCCAGTACTCTCGCTACATTCTTAACCCTCAACCACCCATGTGACAACACAGACACGCCATTTTGTAGGGCTTTGTACCACAGTGTAAATACTGGCACATTGGCGAAGCTGGTATTTGGAAGCGGGACCAAACTTCTCGTTACTCCAGGTGAGCTGAATTCCCATTCTCTGTGAGCCTTATTCTAATCTCCACTGGCCACAGTGTGTGCTCAGATACCACGGTGATGGGCATGACATAAGCACTGAAAGAGAAAAAGGACAGAGAAGGAGGAAGACATTGAGGTGCTGGACTGGGACTCAGATGGTCTGGGTTCAATTCCTGGCTCGACTCCATGTGAGACCTTGCAATACATCCCTAAGGCAAGGAGTTTTCCAAAGAGCCTGGGGGAATTATTTGCTTATCTCCCATTGGGCAAGCAAACCCCTTTGAAACTCAACTCCATTAAATTCTTTGGAATAGCCTAGCCATAATCTCTCTGTGCTTCAATTCCTCATCTGTAAAATGGAGACATTTCTCCCTCTTTTGTGTGTCTTGTATAGTTAGACTAAACTCTTCAGGGCAGGGACTCTTTCTCGCCTCGGTGCCTGGGCAGCGACCTGCACTAAGCGGCCCTGATCTCAGTTAGGACCTTTATGTTCCACTCTCATATAAACAGTAATACAGTAGACTTGAACCAGTGTAACTGAGGCCAGAATAACACCCAGGGCATGTCTACATGGCAAGTTAATGCACAGCAAGCCAGGGTGTAAATCTGCTGTGCTCCAGCGTGCCACGTACTAACTGTTCAAGGTATCTCCATCTGCGCCCTGGTAATAGCAATGCTTTCCAGCCTGACCGGCGGGGTGTGGAGGGTTCCTTAATTAATGGTTGTATAGTGCCTTGACAATTTCAAAGGAGCCTGAGGGAGTCAGGCACCCAACTCTGGTTGAATTGCAATGGGATTTTGGCACCCAACACTCTTAGGGCTGCAAACATGAATGCGGGTCAAATGGTTTTGAATATACCAACATGTCAGTTAGATTTGAAAGCTGAAATCTAACAAACTAGATTTGCCAACCTGATAAATAGTATAGCCAATATTCCAATGGACATCTCAGAGGGTTCTTTGAAAATCTCTCTCTAGAATTACTATAAAATTGTTATTTAATCATTATAGGGGGAGATCTGCAAATACACAAATGGATAAAAAGAAGCTTACAAGAAGTGGAAGGTTGGACATATGACCAGGGAAGAGTATAAAAATATTGCTCGGGCATGTAGGAATGAAATTAGGAGGGCCAAATCGCACCTGGAGCTGCAGCTAGCGAGAGATGTTAAGAGTAACAAGAAGGGTTTCTTCAGGTATGTTGGCAACAAGAAGAAAGCCAAGGAAAGTGTGGGCCCCTTAATGAATGAGGGAGGCAACCTAGTGATGGAGGATGTGGAAAAAGCTAATGTACTCAATGCTTTTTTTGCCTCTGTCTTCACGAACAAGGTCAGCTCCCAGACTGCTGTGCTGGGCATCACAACATGGGGAATAGATGGCCAGCCCTCTGTGGAGAAAGAGGTGGTTAGGGACTATTTAGAAAAACTGGACGTCCACAAGTCCATGGGGCCGGATGAGTTGCATCCGAGAGTGCTAAAGGAACTGGCGGCTATGACTGCAGAGCCATTGGCCATTATCTTTGAAAACTCGTGGCGAACGGGGGAAGTCCCGGATGACTGGAAAAAGGCTAATGTAGTGCCAATCTTTAAAAAAGGGAAGAAGGAGGATCCTGGGAACTACAGGCCAGTAAGCCTCACTTCAGTCCCCGGAAAAATCATGGAGCAGGTCCTCAAAGAATCAATCCTGAAGCACTTACATGAGAGGAAAGTGATCAGGAACAGTCAGCATGGATTCACCAAGGGAAGGTCATGCCTGACTAATCTAATCGCCTTCTATGATAAGATTACTGGTTCTGTGGATGAAGGGAAAGCAGTGGATGTATTGTATCTTGACTTGAGCAAAGCTTTTGACACGGTCTTCCACAGTATTCTCGTCAGCAAGTTAAGGAAGTATGGGCTGGATGAATGCACTATAAGATGGGTAGAAAGCTGGCTAGATTGTCAGGCTCAACGGGTAGTGATCAATGGCTCCATGTCTAGTTGGCAGCCGGTGTCAAGTGGAGTGCCCCAAGGGTCGGTCCTGGGGCCGGTTTTGTTCAATATCTTCATAAATGATCTGGAGGATGGTGTGGATTGCACTCTCAGCAAATTTGCGGATGATACTAAACTGGGAGGAGTGGTAGATACGCTGGAGGGGAGGGATAGGATACAGAGGGACCTAGACAAATTGGAGGATTGGGCCAAAAGAAATCTGATGAGGTTCAATAAGGATAAGTGCAGGGTCCTGCACTTAGGACGGAAGAACCCAATGCACAGCTACAGACTAGGGACCGAATGGCTAGGCAGCAGTTCTGCGGAAAAGGACCTAGGGGTGACAGTGGATGAGAAGCTGGATATGAGTCAGCAGTGTGCCCTTGTTGCCAAGAAGGCCAATGGCATTTTGGGATGTATAAGTAGGGGTATAGCGAGCAGATCGAGGGACGTGATCGTCCCCCTCTATTCGACATTGGTGAGGCCTCATCTGGAGTACTGTGTCCAGTTTTGGGCCCCACACTTCAAGAAGGATGTGGATAAATTGGAGAGAGTCCAGCGAAGGGCAACAAAAATGATTAGGGGTCTGGAACACATGAGTTATGAGGAGAGGCTGAGGGAACTGGGATTGTTTAGTCTGCAGAAGAGAAGAATGAGGGGGGATTTGATAGCTGCTTTCAACTACCTGAGAGGTAGTTCCAGAGAGGATGGTTCTAGACTATTCTCAGTGGTGGAAGAGGACAGGACAAGGAGTAATGGTCTCAAGTTGCAGTGGGGGAGGTTTAGGTTGGATATTAGGAAAAACTTTTTCACTAGGAGGGTGGTGAAACACTGGAATGCGTTGCCTAGGGAGGTGGTGGAATCTCCTTCCTTAGAAGTTTTTAAGGTCAGGCTTGACAAAGCCCTGGCTGGGATGATTTAATTGGGTATGGGTCCTGCTTTTGAGCAGGGGGTTGGACTAGATGACCTCCTGAGGTCCCTTCCAACCCTGATATTCTATGATTCTATGATATTTAGGGACCTAAATCCCACTGGAAAAAAAATCAGTGGGAGTTCATCACCTAGCTTCCCTCTGTGCTTTTGAAATTCTTCCCCATGGTTGGCATTAATTTTAGTACTGCTGCTAAGTCATGTGAGGAGGATTCCTTGAAGAGAATGGTCAAGATCTTTGTGATTGTATCCTTGCTTCTCTAGCTGAAGGTGTGATCCTGGAAACACCCAATCCATTGTTTTGAAATCAGTGCTAATGAATGGAAGTTGAGGAACAGGTTCTGTGAGCTTAGACGTGTTTTTGATACAATGAATAGCACAGTGTGAACTATGGGGCAGGAGATACATTCATCTTCGGCAAAGGAACAAAAATATCAGTTGAACCCAGTGAGTATGTAACCCATTGCAAGATAGAACAACATCAAGGGATTTCAAGAGGTGATTGAATTATGGAAAAAAAAAATAATGAAAAAATGATTCACTAATTGATGAGTAAATATTGCAAGAATGTACCTGAATATTATTCAGTCATCTCTAGAGATGGTAGAAACATTTCTTTGTGAGGGTATTAACTGAAATTTTATGGGGAAATTAATCAGATAATTTATCCACAAATATTATTTAACCAACACTAAGGTGGTATTTTCAGTGGAGTCGAAGGAAGTTAGGTGTGTCAATGGAAGCTGGGTAAAGAACGACCTTCGTCTCTGTTACCCCAGTCCTCGTTCATACAGACATAAATAATGATGAGGGGACTATAAGAAAATATAATGTTTTGTGGTTCTTGAGTGGTACTCTGATACTGTGGTGATGGGCACTGAGAGAGAGAGAGAATTTATAAGTACATTACTGGAGTATCAATGTCAAATATGCATTGAATATTTATCTTACAGCATTCAGAGACAGAAGCACTTTAATGTATGAGGATAGATAGAGACAGATACTCTGAATGTAAGGATGGATACAGGTATTGCAATGGAAGGAAAGAAAGAAAGAAAGAGAAAGAAAGAAGTTGATATCTCGGCATGTTTTTGCTGCAGTAATAATCGCTGTTTGCATGCCAGTAGCTTCAAAGTCATGTTTTGGAATGGGATGAGGGTTCTTGTTAAACCAGGAAAGTTGCATGCAATGTTTAAATTTAACAGGGGAAGTGTCTATATATTTGGCATTGGAGTGATCATGCAACAAATGCTAAATGCTGATATAAATAGGAAAATAAGTGGATCTCTCTTGAGTTGCCATCACTCTAGGTATCCAGAGATGAGACCCCCCCAGAGAACCACCGCGGATTCTATAGGTCTTCTCTACTCTCCACTTCAGTGACAAGCCACTAGTTTCTTTATCACTGGAGTATTTATAAGTCTCTGAACAGCATCTCTTCACTCACTATCAGTCTGAGATGGGAAAGTTCTATTCCCAGCAATATATTACCCAGGGTTACAATTTCAGCTCCATTGAAGTCAATGGCCAAAACTTGCATTGACTTCAATGGTCCAGAGTTTCACCCCAGGTTTAACAATCCAATCCCCCCGGCCTATAACACAACCCCCGGGTCTCTCTTTGGTCTATGTCCTAGGTGTTGGGGCCCCCACAACTATCTCACTGTCCTAGATTGCTGTCCCTTGAAGACCCATGTGTCTTGACTTAGACACACTATTTTGTAGAGGTCTGTGTCACAGTGTTGATTCTGGGGCAAGGGGGAAACTCATATTTGGCAGTGGAACTAAACTTCTAGTTACCCCAGGTGAGCTGAATTTCTATTCTCTATGAGTAGCTGGACCTGATGTTGATCTAAGTTACATGAGGTTATACAAATGGCAGTGACATTGATTCCAATAAAAAGAAAAGGAGTACTTGTGGCATCTTAGAGACTAACAAATTTATTTGAGCATAAGCTTTCACGAAAGCTTATGCTCTAAGGTGCCACAAGTATTCCTTTCGTTTTGCGGATACAGACTAACATGGCTGCTACTCTGAAACCATTGATTCCAATAGATGTACTCCTGTTTTGCGTTGCGATGAGTGGAAAGAGAACCAGTCCCATTGACTCCAGTGAAATTATTCCTGATTTACACGTGAATGAGTGAGGGAAGAATCACTCTGATCTATCTGAGATAATAGAAAATATATGGGCAAAGAACTAACGTGTTCCTATTTATCGGCATATCCTAGAAAGGCTTTTGTGGATCCAAAAGGTCATTTTGCAGAAGCCATAATTGTTCTGCCTTATATCCTGCACTTAGCACAGAGACCACTGGGTAGATCAGTGAGGAGATGGTGGTGGATGCAGGGTGAGGGTTTCTGTCACTCTGTGAACCACTGTGTGAATTATGGAGGAGCAGGGACTGGACTCATCTTTGGGGATGGAACCCAGGTGAGAGTGAAGCCAAGTAAGTGAGATGTGAGGTGAGAATGTGAAAATGTCTGAGGAGCGTGAAGTGGAGCAGAGAGGGGAAGAGCTTAGAGTTGTACAAAATGTATGTAAATAGGGTTAAGGAGAACCAAGAAGGTCAGGGAGTTTGAGGTGGGATTAGGACTAAGCAGAACAAAGTTCAATTCCCATATTTACCCTTTTAGGGCAAGTCACTTAAGCTGGAATTTTCCAAAGAGCCTAAGAGATTTCGGCCCTCAGGTCCTATTGAAACTCAATAGCAGTTAGGTGTCAAAATCCCAGCTACAATCTCTGTTTCAGTTCCCCAGCTGTAAAATGGGGACATTAATCGTTTCCCGCACACACACTTTGGCTGAGATTTTAAAAGCCACCTCGGGGATTTGGACACCCAATTCCTATTATTTTTTAATGGGAACCTGACATATGACTCCTTCAGGCAGCTTTGAAAACCTCAATAAACTCTCTTAGGTGGGCATGGTCTCTGGCTCTGCATATGAGCAGCCCCCAGTTGAATGGGAAAAAAGTATTTCCTTTTATCACTGTTACATTTGCTGCCTTTCAATTTCTTTGAATGTCTCCTTGTTCTTGTACTATAGATTTTCATAGCTGAGGGATATGGATAACACAAGCCATAGCATTTCATCCATATACCCGTGCCCTGAGCCCAATAACTACTGTTTGGGTAAAGCATATCTTCCAGAAAGCTGTCCGAAGCCACCACAAAATGGAGAACTTGCCATTTTCCATGGTAGCTTGTTCCAGTGCTTAAAAGGCTGGGTAAATAGATGTGCCAGATCTACCATCTCTCTCTCGCTCATTCATATTTTATATCCCTATAATATGTCCCCTATTGTTCTCTTGACTGGCTTTTTCAAAGTTGCCTCAGGGAGTGAGCTGTTCATCTCCCTTTAATTTAAATAGAAACTTGAATATAATGAGGTATATATTGGACTTGAACTCAGCCGACGTGGTTTCTATTCACAACTCTTCCAGTAACCTGCTACTTCACCGCCCCCTGCCTCAGTTTCCCTATTTGTAAAATGGGGATAAAGATGCTGACCTCCTTTGAAAAGCACGGTCAGATCTACTAATGATAAGAAGCAGGTATTGTTATCATTAATGCTCTTCAGCCCCTTTGAAACTCCCAGCCCTCCTCTCTAAAGTATCGGATGAATTCAATGAGAGGTTAAGTTACAGGAAAAGGTCATATCAGAAGTGTGAAGTGTAAGAAAGACAGATAAAAATATTGGTTTTGGGATGCAAAATGAGCAGTGGGTTCTGAGGAACCATAGGCCTGTCTTTGGCAGCACAGAGGGGGCTCTGCCGGAAACAATGTGATTTTTTGGACAGGCACAAAGTTATCAGTTGAAGCCAGTAAGTATAAAACCCCGTAACAGACAAAACAATGTCAGGGAGTTAGATGTGGAAACTATTATTCATGATATGAATAAATCATGCACTCATTAATGGGGGGAAATCTCATCTGGTTTAACTGATCATTATTAATCCAGCCACTGTGCTGGGAAACGTCTGTTTGCAGCAACATGCACTGGGAAAAGTGTAATTAAATACCTTAGTCCGAGCTATTATTCCACCTGCTCCTGCTGATGTAATGGGAATACTTAGAATGTGGCTGTAAGCGGATATCCAGTGTAGTAGCCATTGAATGGAAATGGGCAGCAAGAGAGAAAGAAAAGACAGACAGACCTATGTGGAGGCTGCCATGGTATTTACTAAGTGATAAATACAGAGAGAGTAAAAGGGTCAGGAAAGTGGCCAAATGAAAGGAGAATGAGTGATGGATTGAGGGATAAATAGAGGCACAGACAATGATCGATAGAAAGAGCTGGGTGGCTAAAGTGGTAGAAAGAAAGAGATAAGACTTAGTGCTTATGATCCTTGCAAGTGTTTTCAAGGCTCAATGAAAAGAATATGTGGGCCAAATCCTCAGCTGGTGTAAATCAATGTCGCTTCACTTCACTTACCATCTAGTCCCTTCCCCTCCGTGCCTCTTTATCCCCATTTCACAGAATGGGATGATGGTATGAATCTCCTTCGCAAAGCATATTGAGATCTACGGATGGAAAGTGGTGTAAGGAGTAATATCTGTTATTGGACCAACTTCTGCTGGCGAGAGAGACCAGCTTTCGAGCTACACAGAGCTCTTCTTCAGGTTCTCGAAAGCTGGTCTCTCCCAGCAACAGAAGCTGGTCCAGTAACAGATATTACTTCACCCATCTCATCTTGCTAACACCCTGGGACCAACATGGCTACAACAACACTGTGTCGAAAGAGTAGCTATTATTATTAGAAGTCCCAGGAACGCCACTCATTTACACCAGGTGAAGATCTGGCCCCTGTGGAATAAGTGCCGTGAGTCTGATTCTTCTCACACCAGGCATTGGCCAATAATAGTTCCACCGATTCCAGTGGAGTGCCCGCTGACTTTCCCCTTTCGCTGAGGCGGGTGCATCGGGCCTGTTGTCGTTCAGGGAGGCAGCCAAGGGAGAGTGGAGGTTGCATGGGTGTGTGGGGACAATTCTGAGCATGTTCTTGTTGTACCAGAAAACACTGTGTGAACATCAACAGCTACGAACTCATCTTCGGGAAAGGGACCAGGCTTCTTGTCAAACCAAGTGAGAGGCCAGAGTTTTATTCATTTGAGCCGTGGCTAGGGCAGCTGGATTCCCAGTGAGTGTTATTAAGGGCTATTTAGAGTGGCAATACACTAGTGAATATCTGTTTGATATTGTAACAGTACAGGGATCAGTGAAATGTAGCTTGCTGTCCAATTAACATCCAATCTTTCATCTTTTTCCATTGATTTCCATCACCATAGTGTCTGATGGGCCTCGTTAGAGCAAAGGGAGATTAGATAAATAAATAAACGGAGCAATTACTTTAAATAACCCAAGTGTCACGAATTCCATCCCCTTCCTAGGAGATACCATCCACAACCCAAGACTTCCTGTGTATTGCCCTAAATTGTCTCCCACTATGGTTTGCTTCCCCCACACACCATTTTGTAGTGCCTCGTGTCTGGGTGTGAACACGGGGGGTTACAGCAAACTCACATTTGGAGCAGGGACCAAACTTCTGGTATCTCCAGGTATGTTTAATGCCCCAGGGGTTTTTTTAAACTGGTTTGTCAACTTCATTAAGAGTAGAATTATATACAGGCACGTAGGGCAATTCCCCCCATTGGTGTAAATCAGGATACATTGACTATCACTTGAGTATGGAGCTATGTTGATTTACGCTCAACCCAAAGATGCCCGTGTGATGTTCATTGGTGGGTTTGAGAAATTCAGTAATAATTAGAGGTGGTCAGAAAATGGAAGGATTTTTTTGTGAAAATTTTCAACAAAAACCACAGGGTTTTTTTGGTTCTTATTGGAATTTGCATCAGAAAAGGTCAACGTTTTAGTGGAAAACCCTAAACACCCATAATTGCTCTATTTCCAGCACCTGAAAACCAAAAATATTCAGCTGAAAAGTTGCAGGTTTCGCCCAACAATGTTTGATTTTCATGTTCTTTGGGTTTGCCAAAGAAGAGTTTAAAAAAAAAAAAAAAGGAAATGAAATGAAAGGGAAGGGAAGGGAAGGGAAGGGAAGGAGGCAGCTTCCATGAAGGTTTTCATTCAGTTGAAATCTCAGTTTTCCTTTGAAGGGAAGTTTGGCAGAAGTGTTTCTGACCAGCTCTAAGAGGGAAAAATCAATTTTATTTTCGTAGCCCTGCACTGATTTTTTTCTAGAAAGTGGTCATTGTCTTGTAGTTAAGGCACTGAGAGTAACTGGGGTTTCTTTCTAATTCTGCCAGTGTCTCCCTGTGTGATCTGGGACAAATCATTCCTGGTGCTTCAGCTCCTCCTCTTCAAATTCATAATATGGTACTTTCGTGTCTATTTCCACTGTAGGCTCTTTGGGGCAGAAGCTGTCTCTTCTTCAGTTTGTACAGCTCCTAGCACACTGTGCTCCTGGATTTGGTTTGGACCCCTAGGTGTGTTACAGTAATGTGTGTGTGTGTGTGAGATATTACACATATATTCTCTTTACGTATAGTTGTAAGTGTATATACACACATATACGTAGCTGGATCCTAGACATCAGCCGATTCGCTAAAAGCAGAGGAAGTGGAGTTTCGGTTGCATCCAAAATCACTGTGTGAACTAGGAGGCTCAGGAACCAGATTTACCTTTGGGACTGGCACTCAGGTGAAGGTGGAACCCAGTAAGTGAGAAGTAAGATGAGGAATATGGGTTAATATGCAGGGTGCAGACACCAGAGGGGGGTGCTTAGTTTGTTGGAGGGGCTGCAATAATGGGGTGAAACTGAGCAAAAAAGTAAGAAGTCTTGTTAAATGACAAGGGACAGAATAGACGCCCCAGGTGATCAGATATCACGGGAACAAGGATCATGTGCGTACCGAGACAGACAGATGGACAGAGATACTGCTGTGAAAGATGCCCCAGTTGGAAGGACAGACAGATAATGCAGATGAAATAAAGGGCATAGACACTGTGGACGGAAGGACAGATAAAGAGAGAGAGGTGCAAGAACAGACAGCCAGATTTACCTGTCCCGGGGAATGGGGCTTCCATCCCCTTCCCTTGGTGTTCAGTGCCTCCTATGTGTGGATAGGGCTCCACACCCAGTCCAGAGAGCTATCCCCGCCCCACCGTTTTGTAGAGGCTTGTGTCACAGTGAGGACCAGCTTCTGTTTGGAGCTGGGACTAAACTTGTGGTTTCTCCAGGTACGTTCAGTGTTCCCAAGTGACTTTTGTTTTGTTTAATCTGCCTTGGCGTTTTGGGAAGCGCTTTCCCAGTTAGCTGGTTGTGTTTTGGCCCTGCCGGGAGTAAAGGTGTAGGTCAGGGCCAGCCCCGTAGCTGGTATGAATTGGTGTAGCTCCATTGACCCCAAAGGAGCTGTGCTGATTGAGGCCTCCTGAGGCTCTGGCCCTACACCACGAGCCATTAGAGGGGGCATGAATGGGCCGGTGGCAGGAGGAAGTGCTAGAAAGTGACTGAGTGCCTTGCCAGACTGGAGCAGACCTGGGGTCTATCTGCCCCAGTCTCTTTTATCTGATAGTGCCCATTGTCATCATGAATGACTATGGATGGGCCTATGAACGGACTGTGGATAGTCAGTCTCACTCTTCGCCTGGCCCAGTGACTATCTACTTATGCGAAACCATCTGCTCCACCTTGGAGTTAGCTGTGCTGCTCGGAGTACCTTTCCCAGACCTGAAGAAGAGCTCAGTGTAGCTTGAAACCTTGCCTCTTTTACCAGTGGGAGTTGGGCCAATAAAAGATATTCCCTCATCCAGCTTGTGTCGCTGTAGGCCAGTGGTTAGGGCGTAGATGTACAAGACCTGCATTCAAGCCCCTGCTCCATTGACTTAACTATAAAAAGTGGAACAGCTTCAACAGGAGAGAATGAGAAGGCCTCGTCCCACAGCCCAGTGGCTACAGCATTCTCCTACAATGTGAGAGAGCCGGGAACAAATCCCGTCTCCACATCAGGCAGAGAAGGGAATTGGACATGGGTATTCTACATCCTAGGCGATTACCCCAACGACTGGGCTAATATTTATAAGGGAGGTCCCCTCCAGTCTAGGCTAGGCCTGCACCAGAGGCAGGTTCCCCGGACAACCAAGTGTAGACGGTACATGCTGGGAGTAGTTAAAATACTGCCATGTGAGACAGGACTCCTGGGTTCCATTCCTCCCCCCGTGGCTGACTCACTTTGTAACTTTGGGCCAGGCATTTATTCTCTGTGACTCAGCGCCGTCAGGAAAGCTCGTGAAGGCTTCCTGGGCTGTGTGGAGTTTGGAGCAGATCAGCTGCCGTTTGGATGAGGGACGTGGCTAAGGGTCAGCTCAGATGAGCAGGACACGGACAAATCCACAAAAGCAGAATGTGGAGAGTGCGCGACGGAACTGGAACGCAGCACTTCATATTTTGTGGCTGGTTTTCATGAGATAGATAAATATCACCTGGGAAATGCACTACTTGACCTATTAAGTCCTTGTAACCCTCCTGTGTATTGCTAGAATCTCTCAGGTCATCACATACATCCTAGAGTTACAGAAGTCAGGGATGAAAGAGACTGGGCAGGTCTTTCCCCACCCATGTGCCAATGGTCTGTTGTTCCTATAATATTCACTAGGGACCTTTTACACTCCTTCCAGTCACTTCCTTTGGGAAATCATTCCCCAGTCCTCTGACCTGTTTTGTACGACATGGTAAAGGGAATGAGCTGGGACCATTGCCTGCATTTCGTAGAGGCCTGTGTCACAGTGTGACTAATCAGGGAGTGTGGGCAGTCGTATTTGGAACTGGGACCAAGCTTCTTGTTACCCCCGGTGAGTTTGATTTGCCTAACGCTGCTTCAACAGCAAAGCCAGCCATCCCTTTTAGACAATTGTGGTGTACTGAAAACCGGTGCTAAAATTACAGCTTTCCCTTTCAATTCCAAGGGGGCTGCTTGCAGGTTAGGGGGCTCAGGGGGAAGTGCATGATCCTCAGCAGTTATTTTGCAAAGAGCCAGCCCAGAGCAAGTTGTTCCTCTCTGCCTTAGGGAGAAGCCTGCTTTGTCTCTTGCTGGGTTTGGTTCTTGATAATGAGAGTTGTGGAGTCTAAGAGATAAAGCAGTGTTACCTTGCAATCTTCCAGAAAGATAAAACTATAAACTACTCTAACTTCTCTGCACGTATGCTGCGAATATAACACCAGCGAGGGGGTGGGCCAGGCTTTCATGGCACCCAGGTTGCCTAGACAGCTTTGACAATGTCAGCCTAAGTAACTTGACCAAGGTCACACAGAGTATGTGACAGCAAAGCTGGGATTTGAAGGCAGATCTCTTTTGTACCAGCCAGCCAAAAAGAACAAACAAACAAACCAACCAGCCTTTCCTTTTACTTCATTAGCTGTAGCAAGTACAGACTAAGTGGGACCTAGGAATCCCTGGGGTTGGAACTAGATACCTCTTTTCCATCTCCAATTCCCACACGATGGTGGCAGCAAAAGGGGTCCATCATGGACACATGGAGAAATCCAGTTAGAAATGGACTTATAGACCTGGTGTCCAAAGCAGGAAGTGTTCTGGAAACCCTAATGGAGGGCAGAATCGTGTCACATATCAGCCCAGTCACGGATGTTCTTGTAAAGGCTTCCTGGGTTGTGTGAATTATGGAGGTGGGGGATATAAGCTCACGTTTGGAAAGGGGACCAGGCTGGCGGTCAAGCCGTGTGAGTATAAAATAACGATGAAATGATAAGGGCAGAAGAAGAGATTGTGTGATGGCTGCAGAAGACAATGATTCGCAGTCCATGGAATACAGAGAGATACCTAAGTGATCCTGCAGATGGAAAGATAGACAGAGGGTTAGGAAGAGGTATGCATGGGGATAGATCAATACAGCAGTACTACACAATGAAAGAAAGAAAGAAAATATAGTAACGAGGGACTTATGATTAGACAGATGGATCTGAGTAATTAGATGTGTACATATACAGAAGGCAGGGTACAGATAGATAGGATCTTGAGGCCTGCAGATTCTATTAGGTGACCCACTTGGGCATGAAAACCCTTGTATTTATTGAGAGGGAGCACAATTTTCAAATGAATGACCTTGGGTCTCATCTTCGAGTGACTCAGGAGGCTAAGGGGGAAAAAATCTTATGTGACTTAGAAGCCTAAGACCCACTGACTTTCAGCAAAACTTGGGCTCCTAACGACCAACTTTTCCTAGGTATTTCGGTGACTAAAGATGCAGATCGGAATTCAATGGGAATTAGGCACCTTACTCTGTTTGACACTTTTGAAAATCCGACTAGGTGCCTATCCGCACCTTTGGGCTTCTAAATACCTTTGAAAATCTGACCATAAGGTATTTAGGTGCTGAGTGGGATTTTTCAAAAGCACCTAAACACTTAACGTCTATTGATGTTAATGGGTGCGAGGTGCCTAGGGACTGTTGAAAATTCCACTCGGTGCCTAAATACCTTTAAATCTGGCTCATGTCACTTCTGAAATTTTATCCAGAATCTTTTCACATGATCATATAATTCCTAGGTTTAGAAGAGTCAGGGTAGTAAATTACTTCGTAAATCACCCAGTCAAACTCCAATCTCTGGGTAAATATTGGATTCTTGACAAGAGATTTCCACCAGGGATTTCTTCAGTTCTTTTAACAAATGACTGGAGTAATGTGATTTCTCAGTCGAAACGAAATAGTTTTACAAATTTCATGTCATCTGAAAAAAAATCAGACTGACTTGAGACAGTCACCCTCCCATTTTGTAGAGGCTGTCATCATAGTGTGAAAACTCAGGGCTATGGAAAAATCATATTTGGAACTGGGACCAAACTTCTTGTTACCCCAAGTAAGTTGACCTCTCCGTGCTGCTTTAACCAAAGGACCATTTTAAAGGAGTCTGTGGTACAGCTGGGGATGGAACCGAGATTTCCCGAGTCCCATCCCAAACACAAGACCATCTTCGCCCTTGAATACATTAGCAAGTCGGGTGATGGATCAGCCAAGACCAGGGATATGGGCCTAGATGGAACTTTTCCAGCTCCAATTCCTATCAGGTTTTGAAATCAAAGAGGGCCCATGATGGACACATTGGAACCTCAGCTGGAAACAGACTTGCAGACTTTGTGTCTAAAATAGGAAACATTCCCTAAAAGCTTAAGTGCAAGCAGAGTATTAGGTAAGGTCAGTGCCATGAAGAAGGTTCTTATAAAGGTTTCCTGGGCTGTGTGAGTTATAGAGGAGATAAGCTCACGTTTGGAAAGGGGACCAAGCTGATGGTGAACCCATGTGAGTATGGCACAAGGACAAAAAGAAAAAGGCTTCAGGGAGAGAGGCAACCAGTTCTCATTGAAGTTCAATGGAAGTTGGCTGCCTAACTTTGAAAATATCAATCATAATGCAGAGGATACATGATGGAACTGAAATGCAGTGTCTCGGTATTTTGTGATAGGTTTTCATGGCAAATCAATAGATCTATGAACGGAAAGGAGTATGGATAGATAACACAATGATTAGCCATTAACTTTAAAAAATAGTTTTCAAAACCTGGACATTCTGAAAATGTCTGTCAGTTACAAAATAGAATTTGGATAACTCCCATTATGAACCAAAAATTATCAAAATGGGTATATTAAGGCTATATTTATAAATAATGTATAAAGGGTCAATAATCAGTTATTCGGTTTTGTGAGCCTGTCAGAGGCATGCTTAGTATGTACTGTGAACAGTTATAACTCATCAGTAGAAGGTGCTAAAGAAAGGTACAATCCATGGTTATGAGCTAGTTACTGACTTGTTGGATTCTATAACAGTCTAAGAACAGTTGATTAACCATTCAATAAATACCGATCAGTTGTTTCTTTAACTTTTATAAACCATACGTAAATGGAACCTGAGTATAACTGGTTGGAATCTAGTCTAGTCAATGTCTATACCCCACTCCTCACCATAGTATCACAGAGGTCTGGTAGGTCATATTTAGCTGAAATCCACTCTAACAATATTTTTCCTTGCCATATACTGTAGGGACCTCACTTAGTATCTATGCAAGCTTGGAAGATGCCCAATTCGATAGTGACAGGCACCAATGCAAAGCCCTGAGGTAGGTAGACAGACAGACATATGCATGGTTTGGAAATGTACTAGCTGACCCACCAAGGCCTTATAACCCTCACTTATTTCTCTTCATATCATCCTATAAATTCCAGAGTGACAAATGTGAGAGAAGAATAAGGGATTACTGGGTCAGCCAATCCATGCCTCCATCTCTTAGCCATCGCTGGGTTTTTCCCACCCATCTGGGTCCCCAGAGATGTGTTAAATTGTTTTGTCCAATGGGATTTCCCAGCCCTTCACTGGGAGAGCATTTCACAAGCTTCTCCACTTCATATCCAAGATGAGCAGCAGTTGAAAGAGTCACCTCCCATTTTGTAGAGGCAGGTGTCACAGTGTGAGTAATGAGGGGCTAGGAAAACTCATATTTGGAATGGGGACCAAAGTTCTAGTGACTCCGGGTAAGTTTTTATTCCCCACCCCCCAAGGGTTTGTTTTGAAGCGGCTTCCCATGTAGGTTTAAGGCCAGGTAAGAATAAAAATTGCCCCCTATGTTATTATTCATCGTGTTTATGACATTAGTGCCTGAGGCCCAGCCTGGAAAGGGGCCCCGTTGCGCTAGGTGCTGTGCAGACAGAGATGCTGCCAGTCCCTGCCCCGAAGAGCGGACAATCGAAATAGAGCAGACAGGCCCGCTGTGAGGGAAGGAGTCAGAGTGAACAACGGGATGGCAGCATGGCATGTTAGTGCCATGATTTTTTAGCTGAATTAAATGAGGAGGGAATCAGCTAAATGAAAGGACAAAGGAAGGGAAGGGGGTGAGGAGGACACGGCAGGGGAGAAGGAGGTAGGAGGGCAGTGTGAAGTGCTTAACATAATCCTACCAAAAGAGAAGAAAATGGATTTTTCTTCCAAAATGGAAAATGTTCCAAAGTACAAATTTTTGCTATGGGGGGGGGGGGGGGGGAACCAACAACAGCCATGTGACAAAAATGTGCAATCAAGGAATTGCTAATGAAAAGCTAAAGTGTGGAATGACAACCGAAAAACAAGCATAACGAAAAACAATCATTAACAATTTCAAGGAAATCAAATCCCTTAGGTGGCTTTAAAAATCATAGAATCCTAGGACTGGAAGGGACCTGGAGAGGTCATCTAGTCCAGTGCCCTGAACTCATGGTATTATCTAGACCATCCCTGACAGGTTGGAAAAAAAATCTAGGGCAATGTTTCCACATTTGAAAATCAAACATGTTTAGTGGGGGAAGAGCGGTAGCAAAGAAAAGTTTCAAGCACCTCTACTTGGTATCCATAGAATGAAGTATTCTAGATTAAGTAACCGAGGGTTAAACTCTGGTAAATGGAAATAGGCCTGGGAAAGCTCCCCTGGCCTGTGAAATACGGAGGTGGAGGCCATCAGGTTCTCTCTGGAAGTGGAACCACGCTGGCAGTCAAGGCACAAAAAGGAAATGAGAAGGGCAGACTAGGAGAGCTCGCTGCGGGAACCGCAGTTGAATGATTCAGGGTAGATTGAGGGAGCACATTGTATCCAGGGATATTTTAAACAATGGTTTCAAAACCAGAAAGTGTAGAAAACAAATTCTTTCCATTTCAAAATGGAGTCTGGACAACTCCCAGCGGGTTTCCAAATGGGTGAAGGAAAGTCTACCTGCTGGATAAAAACTGAAATGTAAGAACGAAAACTGCGGGGGGTCAAGTAAAATTTGAAACTGAGGTTTTTTTTTCCCATTTTTTTTAAATGGGAAAAGATCAGTTTGAGAGGGGGGTAAATACCCATTTTCATGAAATGTCCTCATACCGGAAATAGCGTGAATGAAAACTTGCAGCTCGCGTACCGAGACTGTTCCCTACTTTGGCACTGCGAACACGTCCCTGAGGGCAGAAATGCTGGAATAGGTCAGTGCGGTTTTGGCAATTCTCGTAACGGCCTTGGCTGGGGTGTGAATTATGGTGATGGAAATGACAAGCTCCCATTCGGTAGAGGGAGCAGGCTGAGGGTCGAGCCCAGCGAGTATGGCCCAGAGAGTCAGGCTATGAAAAGGGTAGGGTGGAACCAGAGTGCAATGATAGAGAGAAATAGATAGAACTCAAGTCTACGACCACTCTGGTGTCTATGAGGATCAAAGCCATGCAACTTTATGAGGGGCGAGATACTATGAAGCTGGAACCTATGTAAGCACTTGGATTGAGAGACCAATGAGAGAAACCACCACATTCATCCTGAAGTCAGAGAGTTTCCGAGTGGTTTCTCTGACTCATTCTTGGAGGAGAGTATTTGTAATGGTTCGGACTGGGGTGGGAATACTGGACCTAGGACAGTGATCTTTGGAGCTGGAACAGAACTCTTAATGCTTCCAAGTGAGTTTCCTAATTAAAAGAGTCATTATGGCAGAACTTTGTAAAATCATCTATATTTGAACCAGAAATTTTAATGTGAATGAGGTATCCAGCTCCTGAAGCAGCCAAATCTAGGCCAAAAAATTCTTTTGACTTTTCCAGATCAACCTAAAAATCTTCTATTTTATGTGCCTTTTCTTTTTTTCTCCTCCCCTCCCCGCACTTCATTAAGTGGAGCTTTTCGGCACTGCTTGAAAATGATATTTTTTAGAGCTGGTCAGGAAGTGGGTTTTTCCTCCCCCGTCCCTGTTTAAAGAAAAAGTTTCCGCAATTTTCTAAACTTCATCTAAATATTATTCAGAAACATTTTGTTTCCACTGAAAACCTGAACCACCCCAGAATTGGTTTTGTTTTGGGCAACCCAATGCGGTTACTTGAAAAAAAGAAACCGGTTTGGATTTTGCCACAAACAATCCAAAAATGGTTTTCAGGTTTATGGCTCTTCAACAAACATGCCCAAGTTTGTCAATAAAACAGAACTTTATTGCTCAAATATTTTCATTTAATTGAAAAACAATTAAAAAGAGATGGAAGATGTTGTACCAACTCACATATTTTTTTCCCAAAGGGGATGAAGTGGTTTTGATTGATGTAGGTGTCCCTGCGTGGGGTTCTCTGGCCTGTGTTATACAGATCAGACTAGAGGAGTTTGTGATCCCTTCCCGCCTTTAATTTATGGCTGGGGATTTCAAAAGGAGCCAGAGGTCAGGTATCTTGGGCTGGCATAGCTCTGTTGGTTAGGGGCGTGAAGAGCTCTGATCCCTGTGCTGGCTGAAGTCCCTAGTTTAGATGCAGTTAGACCAGCAAAGCTGCGTTTTTACTGACAGAGCTTGTCCCTCTCAGAGGGGTGGGCTGATGACACCGGTTCAAAGCACATCTTTGCAGATTTAGCTGCGTCCGCACTAGGAGTCCTTTGTGTTCATGTAGCCAAAGGGAGTTAGGCACCCAGATCCAAACTCTATGGAAGTTGGGCGTTGAACTCCCTGAAACACTCAGCCTGTGCATGTATGTAAAGTTACCTCCAAGGAATTTGTTTTGTTTTTTCCCCCTCAATGAGTTTAACAAATTCCTTAGGAAGAAACTTCTGCTGTGGGAAAATTGTCTCATAAGGGCCAGATTTTTAAAGGTATTTTGAAAAGCATAAAGGAACTTAACACCCGATATCAATACGTATAATGATCCAGCCATGACAGCCCACTGCAGAGACCCTTGTATCTTCCTGGGAAGCAGCTGGCCCTGGGCACTATCAACAGGGCTGGGCTATATGGACACTGGGTCTGATGGGGAATAGCACCCCAAAGACTTGTAGTCAGTTCTTAACTCTGCCACAGGCTCACTGTGGGCAAGTCACTTTCTCTGGGACTTTTAAAAGAGATTTAGGCACCCAAATCCTAGTAAATGTCAACGGGGTTAATTATGCTTAACTCCCTTTGTGCTCCTTTGAAAATCCAGCCATGCAATATCTGAGCCTCAGTTCCCCCTGGAGTGGGAATACTCTGAGTGGCATGGGAGTGTAACTCGTCTGAGCGGCTCAGCTACTACGGTGCAGAGCGCCAGATAGGAACATAAAAGTTCGGTTACAAGGCTGATGTTGTGTCATCAGAATCGCTTCCATCACGCCACACGACGAGGTCACAAATGCAGCCTTCCGATGTGAAAACACAGAAAATTGGTGCAGGGGAAGAAATACAAGAAACAAGGGGGAACCCTAAATTACTTTCTGTGTCAATGGTTAACGTACTCAGCGCGGGGAGACATTTTTCTTCTGAAACTTTTTTCGGTAGAAATTGCAGAGTCAGCCACACCGCTTAGCATTTCATGAGTTTGTCAATTGCGCCAAATGCTTCTTTGGAAAAAGGAAAAACCACCAAAACCTGAAGGCCCCCTCCACCCCCCACAGTGTTTCATTTCAACATCTTTGAACCGAATTATTGACTTTTCAGTCTGAAAGAACTTTGCTTCAATGTTTAATTTTATTTTATTTAAATAAATTCAAAAACATTTTAAAAAGTGGTGAAAATTGAAAGAACGAGGAGTCTGGTGGCACTTTAAAGACAAACCCATTGATTTGTGTAGAAGCTTTCGTGGGTAAAAACCCCCTTCTCCAGATGCATGGCGTGAAAATGACAGATCCAGGCATCGATACACTGACACATGAAGAGAAGGGAGTCACCTCACGAGGGGAGAGACAGTGCTATATATAAATATATTATCTTGATGCCTGCATCTGTCATTTTCACGCCATGCATCTGGAGAAGGGGGGGTTCTTACCCACGAAAGCTTTTGCCCAAATCAATGGGTTCGTCTTTAAAGTGCCGCCGGACATGGCGCCCCCCCATACTTGGCAAAAAAAACCAAAAAACATTTCAGGTTTGTCCAAGGGAAATTTTTTTTTTTTTTTTTTTTTTTTTTTTACACTTTTCGCCTCACCAGCGTTTTTAATTTCCGGTCTGACCCCAAACAAACCATCTGGGGGTTGACTTTTCAAAATGACCAATGACCCAAGACCATATAATGTTGTGACTTTCCCAGCTCTAGTTTAACTGTGCCCCAGGTGGATTCCAGCCCTTTAACGGTTTGGGGTAGGGCGTGGAATGGTTTTCGCAATGCCGTTTCCCCGAGTGTGAATTATGGAGGAAATAAAGTCACTTTTGGTAGTGGGACCAGACTAACAATAAAGGCTAGTAAGTAAGAGGACGTTCATAGTATACATCTTTGTGCAAAACCCATGTACAAGGGATGGCTCAGTGGACAGGGAATGGGATATAGGGCCTTTCGTTTCTAGGGGGTGCTGTTTTCAATTTGGCCCCAGATCTGGGATGGGATATGAGGCTTTTCATAGCTAGGCAGGTAGTTGCAATCCAGTCCCAAGTCAGGGGGGACCGGCTGGCTCAGGAAAGTTGGGGAATAGAATGGGGGCATTTCAGATGTACATGGTACTGATTCCCATCCAGAGGGACCAGTGAGGTCAGGGGATAGGATCTGATTCCTTTTGCTTCTAGGACACTTGTACCAACCCAGCCCAAGGCTGAGGGAATAGCTGGCTTGGAGAGGATGGGCAATCAGATACCTACCCTCACACCTCAAGGGCGTGAGCACCAATCTGGCTGAAAGGTTTCTACGCTGGCCTGCATGGAAGAAATTTGGTCCAAGGTTGCAACTGAACAGACATTCACCTCTGCGTCACCACTAGGGCTGGCCTCCCCATGGACGGCTCAAGGACTGAATGGTCCCTGGACTTCCCTGTGACGTCTAGGCAAAGCCCTGGCAGTGGAAAGTTGAGGTGTGTTGGCAGGAAGTTTTGTATAGTTTGGACCTGCCCCGTCCGTCCCGCACCCGTCCTGTCGATAAAGGGCCTCAGAGATACCAGCAGGCAGCAGCTCCGACGAGGCCTCTGTTCATTTAGGCAGAGAGAACAACAGGAAACGTGGGCGATGGGGCTGCGGTTATAATAGTGCCTATTTACCAAAACAGCCTGCAAAGTCTCAGAGCGAGGGGTGAATTCTGTGGGCGGTTACAGGAAATCGGCCTTCGGAGCTAGAACAAAGTCTCCAGTCGCTCCGAGTAAGCTTGAGAAACAAACACACGTCACAGGCGTTGCACTCTGCAAAACCAGCCTCTCATTGTTATCTGCTCAGTCAGCCATTTGCAAAAGTACCGCACAGTCAGAAAGGGAGTGCAAAAACAACCACCACACCCCCCCTCTGCTAGGGTTAGTCAAGGGTTTGGGGTACGTAGCACAGAGTCAGGCAAATAATGATTAACTGTAAAACTAATGACGAATCTATCTGGCCTTTCGCCGGCAATAGCTAGCTAGCTGCCCAACCATATCCAGTCTTGCCTCATTGAGATCTACCCATTGATCTGCACTCCTCCAATATCCAGCCAACCATCCATCCATCATTTCCTCTGCAGTCTCTCTCCGTCCATCCCTCTGTAAGGCCTATCCTTGTCTCCCAAATAGTCCAAAACTGAAATCTAGCCATTCATGAGCAGAGACCAGAGAGTGGAACTGCCATGACACACCATGACACATTCAGTACAGAATAGGGGTGAGAAAGTGACTTTTCTGGGTATCCCAAACCCATAACGAAGGGAATGCAGAGAAAAACCAGACAACTGAGCCGCTGTCTGGAGGGTCTGACCTTTGGGGAAAGATTAAAGAAACAAACATTCATGGCTTGAAGTGATTATGTCTATAGGACAATTATCAACTAGTATTCGAATAGGTGTAGGGAGGAGAAATTTTTAAATCAAGTTTGCTCTTTTTCTAGAAAGACATGCTCTAGTGCAAACAGGAATTAGTTCAGTCAACTCTTACGGTCCAAGTAATACAGGAGGCCAGACTAGAGTAGAACAGGGGTCTTTCCTGGCTTTCTATGATTTTGTTCTGCCTTTGCTAGATTAAAGAAGAGCTGCCTACTGTCAGAAATCTCTTCCTTGTATAGACTGGGGTGAAGTTGCCCCTTGACCAATCTAGTCTATCCAAGAGGAGGTTATCTTAAGTCTCTCGCTACATGGCCTGGTTTTCAGATTTAGATGACGAGGCATGCAAGGACTGTGGTTAGTGACCCCCGACCCCCGACCATGTGATTTTTCTCTTTCACAGATCTCGAAAAATCTAAAGCTTCTATCTACCAAGTGAAGTCCCAAAATGGGATCTACTCAGCTTGCCTTATCACGGACTTCTCCCCTGGCAACATCAAAGTTGGGATCTCAGATAGATCTCTCACAGACGTCAATGCCTCCATTGTGCAGGTGAAAAACCCAGACAGCGGAGAAATGGAAGCAAGCTATGGGACGGTGCTCTGGGAAGACCAGGAGAACATTCACTGCATTGCTGAACATGAAGTGGGAGTAGACAGTATGAAGGAGAGCGCTGAGGAAGGTAAACGTGCAGGCTGGGAGGTGGTTTCTAGGCTGCAGGCTGGGCTCTGGTCCCAGATTGGTGGTGACCAATGAAATGACCCATTCTCATTGGCATGTGGGAGATATGGATAAGCTGGTGGCAGGGATGATGGGTTTTGTGGTAGGGGTCCACAGGCACCGATGCTAGGCAAGGTGCCATTAAATCTCTTTATCAATGACCTGGAAGTAAATATAAAATCGCCGTTCTTAAAATTTGTGGGTGACCCAAAGATTGGCAGAGTGGTAAACAAGGGGGCGGCCAGGGCACCCTGCTTCACGTGGCCAGTCAAATAAAACGTGCCTTGAGACAGCCGAAGGCTACACCTAGGAACACAGGCCACCCCCACAGAACAAGGGACTGTATCTCCGAGAGCAGCGACACTGAAAGGGATTATGGAGTCACAGCGGACAAGCAGCCAAAGAACAGTTTCCAGTGCGGCCCTGCAGTGAAAAGGGCTAATACTATTCTTGGACATGGCAACAAGCATCCTACTCACCTGAATGCATCCCTTCACAGCCACGGGAAGCGGAGCAGCTCCTGGCTAGGCTCGCATGCCCCAGTGAAGGTCACTGCAGACCTGTGAGGGTTGCTTTGACAGGTGGCTCAGCCCTCTGGCTGGATCAGTCTTTAGCCTGCCTGCTGGGGTCACAACTCTCCAAACTAACCTTCCGAATTCGTTCCCAGAAACAAAACCTCCCAGCCTCTCCTGCAGCCAGTCTCTTCTCCAGTTACTGAGGGGCTGTTTCAGGCTTCCTACAACCATTGCCCTCTGGCCTTTCCCCCAGCTGGGCCTTCTTAGTGCTTCCACCTGACTCCTGATACCTCTCAGGTGGGGCTTGTCCTGGAATCAGGGCGGGCTGGGCCCAGCCTCGGCAGCTCAGGGAGCGTGCCACCCTGATACAGAGGAGTAAACAGGGGAGTGGCGAGTCGGACTGGGTGGGGGGTAATTTTAACTGTGTACACAGCGTGCGGGAGCCCAGTACTGCATCCAGGTCCAGCAGCCACATTTCAAAAGGGTGTAGACTAGAGCTACAGAAACCATTTGAAAGGCTGGGAAAATCCCTTGCAGTGAGCGACCTGCAGAGCTCAGTCTGTTTATCTGACCAGAAGGGCGAGGTGGCTTGATTCGAGTGCCTGAGTGCTGCGAAAGGGGGAGCACGCAGGTCCTGGAGGCTCCTCCACCTAGCTGAGAAAGGCACAAGAGGAACCCCAGGCCAGAAGCTCAAGCCAGATAAGCTGAGATGAGATCTGAGGCACAATGTTCTAGCAGCAGGGGTGATTAGCCACTGGGACAAAATCCCCAGGGGAGTGCTGGATTCTCCAGCTCTGGCTATTGTCAGCCCAAGCCTGATGTCCGTCTGGACGATGCTTTACTCAGACACATGATTGAGATCAATACCGGGGTGCCTGGGTGAAATTCTCTGGCCTGTCTTATGCAGGGGGTCCGACTAGATGATCTAATATTCCTTCTAGCCATAAAATCTGTGACACTCTGAACCTTAGTCTGTGTTTCCACAGCACCTAGCATGAGGAAGCCCTGTTCTCAGCTGGCCCCTTAGCACAGCCATTGTAAACATGCTAAATAAAAAGACACAGATACTTATGTGAATGAAATTGTTTTGATTATTTCTATTAATAGCTGATGGGTATTTTTATTTACAGGTGACACATGCAAGATAATGGAGCTGGATGACAATTTTGAGACAGGTACGGATGCAGCATCCAGGACAAAGCTAGGACTGATAAGAGGAAGCACTTGCATAAGACCATAAGAGCGGCCAGACTGGGTCAGACCAAAGGTCCATCTAGCCCAGTGTCCTGTCCTCTGACAGTGGCCAGTGCCAGGTGACCCAAAGGGAATGAACAGAACAGATCATCACCCAGTGATCCATCCCCTGTCGCCCAATCCCAGCTTCTGGCAAACAGAGGTTAGGGACACCACTTCTTTAACCTGTGGAACTCTCTGCTGTATGGAATTGCTGAGGCAAAGAGCTTCATCTGGGACTTTCAAAGTGGGCCGAAGGGAGCTAGAGACTGACTTTCAAAGGGAGTTGGGCACCCAACTTGTGAAAATCCCAGCCTCTGTGAACAGGGTCAGCTAGTCTCTGGTAGGGTCAATGTCATCCCATTCCTTGTAGCTTCCAGCTGCATCGAACCCCCGAGTAAGAGTCAGGAGTGAGGCAGATGTCAGAATCCATAGTGTGTGTGTGTCTGATCTTTTGTGACCTTTGTTTTACTGTTGTCTTACAGACAATCAGCTAAACCTCCTGTCATTCACGCTGCTGGGCCTGAGAATCGTTTTTGTGAAAGGAGTGGCACTTAACCTGCTCCTGACCTTCTGGCTGTGGAAAAGCTAAAGTGAGTGGGATGGGGAAGGCTATGGGGATCTGTGTAATCCAGCCAGCCAGTCTTCCTTCACCCTCAAATCTCTCTCTCCATCCATCCTTTCCTCAGCAGCATCTATCTGTGTAGCTCTCTAGCCGTCTTCCCCTCCAGAGTATCTTTCTCTCTGTCCAATCTATCTGTCCATCCTTCTCTCCATGGTATCTCTCTTCCTATCATCTGTCTATCCTGGCTTCATAGTCTCTATTATTTATCAATCCATTCTTCTCAATATCTGTCATCTATCTACCTATTACCTTCTATCCTTCATTTGCCCTTGTATTATCTACCTAAGGGTCCCTCTTTTCTATCACTCCTTCCTTCCCAGGATCTGTTTATTCATCTCCACCCAACATTTTCCCTTCCCACTATCTATCCATTACCATACACACCTATCTATACCCACACACGCCTCTCTGTCCATCCAACCCCATAAACAGCTGTCTATTCATCATACCCACTATCCACACCTCTGTCAATCCATCTTTCCTTGCCAGTAGCTATCCATCTGGATATCCATCTCTCTCTTTCTGTTTTATCTTTCCATTCCTAGTTGTCTACCCAGCACAATGAAATCCTTCAACCTGGCTGGGGTCTCCAGACCTGACTGCACTGTAAACAATAAACGGACACTCTCCTTCTGCTCTCTCATTACAGGAGTGGAAGGAAAGAGGACAGATGGAATCTGGAGTGATGGGAATTCCTCAGAGACCTGGTGTCATCTCTTCACCTTCCCATGCAGCAGGAAATATAATGAAATGAATGGTCCCCATATCACCTCTGTATATAGGCCTGATGTATAATGATCTGATGTGCTTTCACTTAGCAAGTTTTAGAAGGATCTCACCTACCTAGCCTGGTTTTTCCATGACCCTCCTCCCTTTCACCCTCCACAGATTGACACATTTATCCTCACAAGCTCCCAGTGTAGGGCAAGGAATTGCTATTAACTAGAGCTGTCAACAAATGTGCATGAAAACATTTTTCGATGGAAAACTGGGTTTCAATTTTTTTGGCAGAAAGTCCCCATTTTCCTAGAAAAAAACTTCAAATTTTCATCAGAAACCGAAAATGTTTGGCTAAAAACTGAATATTTTTCAGTTTGGTTTTTTTACAGTTTTTGGCTACAAGATTTTTCAGTTTTTGTCTGAAAATTTTCAGTTTTCAGTTGTCAAACACCAAAACCAACTTTTTTTAACAATTTTTTTCCAGTGCAAATTTCAACAAAAGTGAATATTTTTTTAGTCTTCATTGAAATTTTCTGCAGAACAAACCAGCTTTACCATTAACCCTATTTTGAAAAGGGGAAACTGAAGCACAGAGACACTGAGGCTGAGATTTTTCAAAGCCTAAGGGCTTTGGGCACCTGTTTCCCTTTGAAATCAGTGGGAATTGGGCATTAAAATCCCCTAGGTTGAATTTTACACTCTCTGCCACACACTGGGATTTTCAAAGGTGCCTTGCAGAATGAGGCACCCATCTCCACTTGAAATTCAATAGCATTTAGGCAGCTAGTTCCTTTGAAAATCCAGCCAACGCATTTCTGATCGTAGTGGGTTCTTTAAGTTGACGCTAGACAAATTCAGCCTGGCAATAAAGTGCACATTAACAGTGAGGGTAATTAACAATTGGACTGTCTTAACTAGGCATGTGTGGATTTCCCCTCGCTTGTGCTCTTTACATCAAGACCGGATGTCTTTCCAAAAGGCCCGCTGTAGTTCCCCTAGACGTTACGGGCTCAAAGCAGGGATCAGCGGGCAAAACTCTCTGGCTTGTGTTATAGGCAGGAAGTTGGGCTAGACCAGAATGGTCCCATCGGGCCTCTGTGACTTGAAGAAACTTGTACACATGACCCCATGTGTCTCTAACCGTCCCTGCTCTGCAGAATTTGAGGCCAGATCCCCGGGTGTAGAATTCTTCCAGCAATTCTGGAAGAGGTGCTTTAGCCAAGCACCAGATGTGCTTGAGTCACATGCAGGTTCTGGGCCCATTGCAGGGGAGATGTAATAGCCAGGAAGTCGGACTAGTCTTTCCTGCCATAAACGCTATGAATTTATACCAGCTCTGGCCTGAACCTAGCTTTTATGTTTCAAATCTGCATTTATACCGACCTTTAGCTCTGTTAACCTGATCTCCCTATTTTCAGCCTTTCTAAATTGTGATATTTGCTCATGTTTATGCTTTGGAAAAGATTGTATCTTTTTTTTTTTCATTTCCTGCCAAGCTTCTTTGTATCGCATTGAGGAGATGATAATGTACTCAAATTTCCTTTCTGGTCTGCCCTGGGCTGCTATTAAAGAACTTGGCTGATCGTGAGAACCCTTGCTGTTTTGTGTGTTTAGCTCTGGGAGATTTATTGGGACCACCAGCTGGGGAAATACAGGAAGGAATTCCACCTAATGGACAATGCGTGGGCTTGGGTGAGAAGATGGTTGATTTTTCTCCCCAGCATCCAGTGTTGGCCGTTATTGGGAATGGGATAAAAGGCCTCTCCCCGGTGCAGGATGGGGGGTCAGGGAATGGGGTATTGGAGTTCTCCACTCTAGCCAGTTCCAATCCGTCCCCACGGCTGAGGGACTTGCTGGCTCAGAGGGGTGAGGAATGGGATTTGGGGTCTTTCCCCTCTAAGGGGCACTGGCTGAAAATATCAGCCAAAGCAAATGGCCCACATTGAAACGACAGCTCAGAACTAGAACCCAGGTCTTCCGGGGCCTGTCCTAGTGACTAGCCACACTGCCTCTCCAGCAAGAGATGCAGCACACGCCAGCGTGAGGCGGCTCAGCAGGTTTCCAGCTGCTGTCAGGAATGGTCCTGAAGATGTCACACGGGACGGCTCATAGCTAGCCTCTGCCCAACCATCCTCTTCATCTCCGCTCCACCACGGGCCACGGGGAGAACAGGGTTCCCTGCCCTCCTGTCAGCATGCTCATAACTCCTGCAGCTCCGCACTCAGACGCTGACTCGCATCCATTCTCATGCTTCAGGGCTGCAGCCCGTTGCTGGCTGAGACACGATTGGCCGGATGTATTCTGGATTCCCCCCCGCTCCTCTGAAGCATCGGGAATTGGCCCCAGCTGGCGACGGGACACCAGGCAGGGCTGGCTAGGGCGCTGCCGTGGTACAGAGAATCAATCCTCTTTCTAGATGCTGGGCTGGTGCATCTTGTTCATGTGATCAGGATCACTAGATTTGGGGTCAGGAAGGAATTTGCCCTGGGTCAGATTGACAGGGACTGGGGGGAGTTCACCTTCCTCTGCAGCATGGGGCACTGGATTTACCTGAGCATCACTCACCTAAACAATTGCCCTCCATGTAGGGGTCTGTGTCATACAAGGGGTCAGACTAGAAGCTCTAATGCTCCCATCTGGCCTGAAATCCCATGAAATCTACAAAATAGCCCTTCTCTCTAGGCAAACCACAGACCCCCGTCACCCTAGGATCTGAGCCGCGCCCAGCTCTTGAGGGATTCTACAAGGCCACCTGTAACCCTGCATGCAATTCAGGCACCCGTGCTCAAGCCAGCTTCATGCAAACCGGGCCAGGTGCGGTGAAGGGCGACTGGGATGATCAGGGGAATGGAGAGCAGCTCATAGGAGAGGGAGTGGACAGAGCGCTCACTGTAAATATACCGGGGGGCGAGGAACACTGAGCAGGGAGCTATTGCAGCAGCTGGAGGACAATGTTGGCCAAAGAACAAATGGGTATAAACTGGCCATGAACAAATTAGAAGGTTTCTAACCCTCAGAGGAGGCAGGGTCTGAAACAGCCTCCCAGCAGGAGCCAGTGGAGGACAGATGCCCAACGAGGTTTAGGATGGAGTTTGGTACCTTTATGAACAGGATGGACTGCGCCAGCAGGGTACGGGACTCAACAGCCCGGGAGGCGCCTTCCAGCCCTGTGTCCGATCGTTCGAGCCCTACCAAATTCACAGTCCAATTTCACGGTCATAGGATCTTAAAAATAGCGAATGTCATGATTTCAGCTGTTTGGCTAGTATCGGGGGGAGCCGTGTCAGTCTGTATCCACAAACACCACGAGGAGTCCGGTGGCACCTTAAAGGCTAACGGATTGATTTGGCCATAAGCTTCTGTGGGTGAAAACCCCACTTCTTCAGGTGCATGGCTCTTTATCTGCAATTGCACGGTGTTGTAATTGTAGTGGTCCTGAACCAAAAAGGAGTTGTGTGTGGGGGGGGGGGCGGGGGGGTGTCACAAAGTTATTGCAGGGGGGGTTGTGGTACTTGCCATCCTGACTCCTGGCGGTGGTGCTGGCTTCAGAGCTGGGTGGCCGGAGTGCGGCGGCTGCTGGCCGAGGGCCCGGCTCTGAAGGCAGAGCCGCCGCTAGTGGCAGGGAAGAGTAGGGTGGCCTGGGGTGGGACTGTCACTCGCACTTCTGCGCTGCTGCTGGCCGGGCCCCGCCTTCGGTGCCGGGCCCTTGGCCAGCAGCCGCCGCACTCCGGCCAGCCAGCTCTGAAGGCAGAGCCGCCGCCAGCGGCAGGGAAGAGTAGGGTGGCCTGGGGTGGGACTGTCACTCGCACTTCTGCGCTGCTGCTGGCCGGGCCCCGCCTTCGGTGCCGGGCCCTTGGCCAGCAGCCGCCGCACTCCGGCCAGCCAGCTCTGAAGGCAGAGCCGCCGCCAGCGGCAGGGAAGAGTAGGGTGGCCTGGGGTGGGACTGTCACTCGCACTTCTGCGCTGCTGCTGGCCGGGCCCCGCCTTCGGTGCCGGGCCCTTGGCCAGCAGCCGCCGCGCTCCGGCCAGCCAGCTCTGAAGGCAACAGTGCAGAAAGCAGGGTGGCAATACTGCAGCCTCCCTGGAATAACCTGGTGACCCCCCCGCAACTCCTTTTTGGGCCAGAACCACCAATTGGAGAAATGCTGGTCTCTCCCGCGAACTCTGTATAGTAGGGGGTAAAAGCAGACAAACGACCAGATTTCATGGTTTTTCATGGCCGTGAATTTGGAGCGGCCCTACCTATCATTCATGCTCATGACCTGTGAGGCCGGGAAGGATCATGACACCCTCATCACAGGTGGGAAACCGAGGCACAGAGCTATTAAGTGACGAGTTGGTGGGGGGAGGGTCACCCAGGGAGTCTGAGCGCAGCTGGAAATTGAACCCACGTGAAACAATAACTTCCAATGAGAGAGTCCCACCGCTCAATCAACTGAGTTGATCACAGGGAAGGTGAAGAGGTGAACAGGGAGATTTCCGATAGCACAGGGCTCTCTAACCTGGCACACAAATGCAAAATGGGATCCTATGGCTGGAAAGTGGAGCTAGACACTAAGGGGCAGATTGCTAACGTCATGGGTAAGTAAACACCGGAGCAAAGCCCCCGGGAATGTGGTGGATTCTCTCTCAGTTGGGGTCATTAAGGCTAGGATTCCAAAGAACCCGAGGGGAGTTGGGCTCGGAAGCTGGAGTTTCCATTGCATAGGGAATTCTGTGAGTTTGAACTTCTTCCCCAGCCTGAAACCAACCAATTTTTTAAAAATTTCTCACAAAATGAAATTCGGGAAAAAAAAAAAAAAAAAAGGTCATTCTGGATGAATCCAAACATCTCCCTTTGATACCACCAAGATATTTTGTTCTGATTTTGACCTATTAAAACATGTTATAATTTTTTAATATATATATAAAAACAAAAACTCCAAATGCCCCATTCCACAATGGGTGGATTCGACACGGTCGAAATGCTCGGACTCATCCCGCTCGACGTTTCCCCCAACTTTTTGACTTTGCCAAAAAATGGCATTTTTTCATCCTAAACTGATTGGATGAGACCATTCTGAGTGGCTCTGTTAGGCACACAACATCCAGCTGCCCCTTTGGAAATCCCAGTCTGCATCGAGATTGGCTGGCTCTTCCCAAAAGATTCGCTCAATCGCGAGTGATCGGGCGAGACACTGGACTCACCAGGGGAGACCACCAGGGCCTCTGTTTTTACCAGAGGTCAAATGAGATGATCTCATGGTCCCTGTTGTCCTAAAACACATGAGATGCCAAGAAGTTAGTAAGTTTGCTTCACAGACCCTTTTAGACTTTGAGGTTTCCTCCCCCCGTCCCACTTTGGTTTGTTGTATATGTCAACAACAAGTCCCCCCCGTGCAGCTGGGAGGCAGGAAATAACAAGTAGGACAGGAAGTGGAAAATGACTCAGAACCCAGGTGGGGGTGAGGTTAAGGACACGTCAACATTTCCATGACAACACGGCCACCCAGAGATCTGGGTCACCTTTGAAGCTCTCCCCTCCCGTGCAAACCACTTCCTCTGGAAAGAGGAGTTAAAAATATGAACGTGGCAGAGAGGGGCACGTGGCGGGGGGGAAGGGGGCACGTGGCGGGGGGGGAGGGGGGCACGTGGCGGGGCAGCCGTTAGACCACCAGCCAGGGCAGAAAGGAGACGCTGCCCACAGAGCACGCGGCCCCCGACCGCACCCGGGGGTGTGTGGAAAGAACAACCTATGTATAGAGTCACACAAGGGGAACGGAAATTACCCTGAGGGGGGAGGGGAGCTCTACATAGAGACCCTGCCCCTCCCCCTTTCATTCAAGGAGGGGGGGTCCCCTTTGGGATACATCCCTTTCACCTGCTACCAACTGATGTACCCCCCTCTATACAGGGCAGGGCCCCCCTGGGGATAACCCCGTACCCTCCTCTGCACCCCTTTGTACAGGGCAGGGTCCCCCTGGGGATAACTCCTTACCCACCTCTGCACCCCTTTATAGAGAGCAAGGTTCCCCGGGGATAACCCCCTACCCTCCTCTGCACCCCTTTATACAGGGCAGGGTCCCCCTGGGGATAACCCCTTGCCCACCTCTACACCCCTTTGTACAGGGCAGGGTCTCCCCGGGGATAACCCCCTACCCTCCTTTGCACCCCTTTATACAGAGCAGGGTCCCCCCGGGGATAACCCCCTACCCTCCTCTGCACCACTTTGTACAGGGCAGGGTCCCCCGGGGATAACCCTCTTACACTCCTGTGCACCCCTTTATACAGAGCAGGGTCCCCCCGGGGATAACGCCCTCCCCCCTCAGCACCCCTTTATGCGGGGCAGGGTCCCCCCAGGGGATAATCCCCTACCCACCTCTACACCCCTTTGTACAGGGCAGGGTTCCCATGGAAGGATGGGCCTCCGTCATCTGCTACCTTCCTCCTGCATCACCTTTGCACAGGGAGCTGGAGTTCCCCTTGGAAATACACCTCTGGGTAAGATTGCCGCTGCCCCCCTCTTCCTACATAGGGACCAAGGCTCGGGGTCTCTCTGGGACGGTTGCAGCTAATGCAGAGCCAGGACTCAGCCCCTGGGACCTTGGGGCGCCTGGGGAAGTGAGAGAAGATGAAAAGGGGGAAATTGAAAGGAATGAAATATAAGGAGGAAAAAATGTCAGCCTGTGTGCAATTCATAAAGTCAGCCACCAGAGGGCAGCAGCATCTGCAGAAACTGCAAGAAAGAAAGAAAGACAGAAAGACAGAAAGACAGAAAGGATTGTGAGTCACAAAGGGGTTTAAAGAAAAATATTCTCAGGTAATTTGGGACGATTAGTGGAAAATCTTTCACCACCAGGGGGAGAAAATGTAGCCTTTTAAATCCAAGGTACTGGTGAAGTTGTGAAAACCCACCAGATGGCACTCATGTCTTGTCAATAGGAACAGACACCCCAGAGCGGGAGGCCCTGTGCCCCGTTCCTTGCCCTCCTGAGTCAGCCAGTCCCCCTGCCCTGGGCCGAGATGGGCACAAGGGACGTAGAGGAACTGACGCACCAGGTTGGCCAGGTGCATTGGTCTGCCCTGGTGTGGCAGGGCGTGGGGCAGAGACCCGGGAGTGGATGGATGGGGTGCTCAGCAATCCGGGCAGGAACCAGCTCCCACGCTCTGATCAGCCCTGGCAGGCAGGAAGGAGGAGTGGTGTGCTGAGGAGCCCATTGGTCTGATCTGACACAGCAGGAAGTGTGTGCGCAGCAGATTAGGAAAGGGACAGATTTTAAAATGTTATTAAAGCTAATGTTACAAAAAGTTCTACGGTACATAGGTTGGGGAAAGAGTGTCGGCAATCTGGGTGTAGTGCTTAGATTACCCACAAACACACCGTTAGCTTGTAAGTCCCATGACACAGAGCAATGACCCAAAGCAGCACTAAAGCTGAAAATACCCTAATGCCACTGTACACGCCCCCAGGTCTGGTCACCTCCTCTCAGAAAGACACATTAGAATTGGAAAAGGTGCAGAGAGGGGCAACAAGAATGATGAGGGGGATGGGACGGCTTCCGGAGGAGGAGAGATTAAACGCCCTGGGACCGGTCAGCTTAGAAAAGAGGGCTAAGGGGGTATGAGAGAGCAGTGGTTCTCAGCCAGGCCTCTGGGGTCCGCAAGGGTCTTCCAGGGGGTACAGCCTCGGGGTACAACAGGCTACATGAAACGCACAGCAGAGTCAGTACAAACTCAGATTTCATACAGACAACTTGTTTATACTGCTCGATATGCTGTACGCTGAAATGCCAGGACAATATCGATATTCCAGTTGAGTTATTTGATAATTATATGGCACAAAGTCAGCCATTGTTCAGTAGGAGGGTGGCTGGGACCCTGTTGTATTTTTAGGTCTGATTTTGTAGGCAAGTCATTCTTAAGTGAGCTGAAACTTGGGGTTACACAAGACAAAGGGGTACAGTCGTCTGGAATGGCTGAGAGCCGCTGGGACAGAGGGGTATAAAATCAAGCCTGGTGTGGAGAAAGTAATTGTTATTTTCCCCTTCACTTACCACAAGCCTAGGAGTCAGAACCGGGGCGCCCAAGGAAACGAACAGCAGCAGGTGTAAAACAAGCAGAAGGAAGTTCTTCTTCTCACAGCGCACCCTCAGCCTGGGGAACTGGTTACCAGGGGACGTTGTGAAGGCCAAAAATATACCTGGGGTCAAAACATAATTACATTAAGTTCCTGGAGGCCAGGTCCATCAATGGCAATGAGCCAGGAATGCAACCCCATGGCCTGGGTGTCCCTAAACCTCCAGCTGCCAGACGCTGGGACGGGACAAGAGGGATCACCCTGGATCACCCAGAACTGCCCGGTTCTGGTCGTTCCCGCTGGGGCCCCTGGCACTGGCCGCTGTCGGAAGACAGGACACTGGGCCATTGGACCATTGCTCCGACCCAGAACAGCTGTTCTTATTTCGGATTTCAGTGAGTGGAGGCAACTTTCGGCAGGACATCCGAGGGCCGCTTAGTTCCCTGGCTGCTCTTGGGTTCAAGGATAAAATGTAAACATTGTCCTTTGGGAACATTTCTCAGACAATTGCCTCGATTTTAACGTGTCCTAGAGGGGCACTGCAGCGAAATGACCAGCCCAGGACAGCGTTTTGGTGGGTGCCGCCGTGGAGGAGGAAAGGGATGGTGCCAGCTTGCCCTGACCGGGCGCTGGGGGGGTGCGGTGCGGTCACCCGGGAGGAGGGGAAGCAAGGAGGCGCTCAAGGATCCATACTGTTGGCTAGGCTGGCCGGTGAGCTGGGAAAGCAGATAGCCCCAGGGCCCCCCGCACTTGGGAGAATCCAGAACTGGAACAGACAAGCTCAGCATTCGCGCCAACAGCCAAGTTTCTCGGCCTTGGCCCTCTGGGGAGCATGGGAAGGGTGGACCCACGGCCAAGGCTGGGCACTGATCTCTACTCGACACCTCAGGGTGCTCCCAGTCCCGCAGTGTGAGCACCCAGTGCTGAGACATACACCCCCCAGGGCTGGACCCCGTGTTGTGGGGGAGGGAGTTTAGGCCCCAGGGAAGGAGTTGCCATCACAGGCAGGAGCCCACGGGGCAGGCACCCCTTCCCCACAGCTCCCTGCTTGGCCTGGGGCCTCCTGTCAGCACTGCCAGGCTTGGCTGCTGATGCCAGGAACAGCGAGCAGCATCTCGGCAGCTGGCTCCTCGCCCCTCCGCCTCTTGGGACGGGCCAAGAACAGCCCGGCATGCCTTGGTGGGAAGCATGGGGAGGACCGTCTCCCCCATTCTATTTAAATGGCAGCCTGGGGGGCGGGGGGACACGGGGCGAGAAGGACCCATTGGCCTGGTCTCATGCAGCAGGGGTTGCGTACGCAGGGGAACACCGGGCTAGGCAGGCTCAGGGCCCTGATCCCATGGAGCCAGGTACGTATATAGGACCAGGAAAGCTCCAGGGCTTGAGCCACAAGGGTGCTGGGGTAGCAGGTAGAGAGGCCCCTGCTCCACCCAGCCCAGCGCAGAGGCGGGGGCTGCTGTGTCCACTCAGCGAGTCGGCGTAGAGCATTGCTCATTCGCTGCAACACCTTGTTACCCTGTCCCACCTGAATCCCGCCGTTCCTGACCCGTGGAGAGGCCAGCGCCCACCTTCGAACTGGGCTCTTGTCCCAAAGTCACGCCCCTTGCTGGCCTCCCAGAGGAGACCCTTCCAACCCAGCCACGCCACGGGAGACGCGCTGCTCCTGGAACACGTGCGGCTTGAAAAGCAAGCTGGGAGGTGAGCTCCACTCCGGAGCAGGGACTAGACACAGGGAAGAAAGCACAGCCCCGGGGGACGGGAAAGGCTTGGCTTGCTTCGCCCAGCCGAAGGAGGGCTGAGGGGAGCCGACTGCTCTCCCTACGTGCGGCTGCGGGGTAGAACACCAGCAAGGGAGAAGAGCTTTTGAAGTGTAAAGACAATGTCGACAGGGGACCACATGGGGATAAATCGGCCCTGAATAAACAATCTGGAAATGACAAAAAGGTTTCCAGCCCTCTCCAAGGCGCGAGGGCCCGGAGCAGCCTCCCCTAGCAGGAGTGGGGACAAACCACCTCGCCGGTCTGGAGATGGAGCGGGATGAATTTACGAAGGCGATTAGAGGAAGGAGTTGCTTAGCACAGCAGGGCCTGGACTCGAGGTCCCTCGCTGCCCCGTTCTCAGCTCCGAGATGCGTTAATGGAGAGATCAGGGTGAGGGGAGACGCGCTTTGGGATCTCAGGAATGGGGAGGGTCTAGCACAGGGGTGGGTAAACTACAGCCCGCCAGCTTCTGCTGGGGAGCAGGGTCAGGGGTTTGCCCCACTCCGGTGCTTCAGCCGGGGAGCAGGGTCAGGGGCTTGCCCCACTCCGGTGCTCCAGCCGGGGAGCAGGGTCAGGGGCTGCTCCATGCGGCTCCCGGAAACAGCAGCACGGCCCCACTCTGGCTTCTATGCGTAGGGGCAGCCAGGGGGCTTCGCTCTGCACACTGCCTCCCCCCCCGCCCCCCCCAAGCACAGCCCCCATTGGCCGGGAACTACGGCCCATGGGAGCTGCAGGGGCAGCACCTGCGGACAGGGCAGCGTGCAGAGCCGCCTGGCTGCAGCTCCGCATAGGAGCCAGATGGGAGACATGGCCACTGCTTCCAGGAGCTGCTTGAGGTAAGCACCTCCTGGAGCCTGCACCCCTGATCCCCCTCCCGCCCTCCGAACCCCTTGGTCCCAGCCCAGAGCATCCTCCTGCATCCAAAACTCATCCCCAGCCCCAGCCCAGAGCCTGCACCCCACACCCCACACCGCCACCCAGCCCCCTCCCGCACCCTGAACTCCTCATTTCTGGCCCCACCCCAGAGCCCTGACCCCATCCTGCACCCCAAACCCAATTTTGTGAGCATTCATAGCCCACCATACAAATTTCTATTCCCAGATGTGGCCCTTGGGCCAAAAAGTTTGCCCACTCTTAATCTAGAGCCCCACTCTACACCCCAGCTATCCCACATCCACCCCACAAAGAGAGCTTCTCCCTTCTGCTCACTCTAATCAGAGCCCAGAGCAAGCAGCTTGCTCTTCCCAGCCAGCCTACAGCTACAGAAGACAGTGGGTCAAGCCCAGCCCAGCTTGGGAGTAACTGAAATTAATTGTCCGGCTGGTCATTTGGGAGCTCTCAGTCAATTGGCACGGAGCAGAAGCTGCCCTTGCCTGTGGTAGCATAAGGAGAGAGGCTCAAACGCTCAGTGGGGTGGTGGACTCTCCCCATAGTCACAGCTAACCCCAATGCCCCAGAGCGGAGTCGGGGGGCACTCTGCTAAACACAGTAGGGGGCATTCATCCCCAAGTCACAGCTGGTTCCAGGATAGCACAAGGAGGCACTGAGCAGGGGGGGTTGAGGAGGGTGAGCTCCCCCCGGGGGTCAGCCCTAACCCCAGGGTCACAGGGGGGAACACTCTGCAGGGCAGGGTGTGTGTGAAATAGGGACAGAGCCTTCCCCCGCCTGCAGCTGCTCTGGAGACTCAGAGGCCAGGGGGAGAACGCACACACACAAACAGGTGGGGGAGCATTTGCCTGGAAGATCCTAAAATAGAAACAACCCCCCCTTCTTCCCCCCAAAGTACTGTCTCAACCCAAACTTTCCACAGCTCCCCCCTGCAATTGCTTTGGAGGCCGGGGGCCCTGGACCACAGAGCGATGGTTTCCATGTGATAAGAGACGGGAAGTGAGGGGTGGGCATGGGGTTTGGGTTTCCATGGCAACCCGCTTCCTGCTCCCCCCCCACCCCCCGAAACTGGGTCATGCAGAAGTGACTGCTGGGGAGAAGGCGTGGGGCTGGGTGAGTCTCCCTGAATGGGGGGCGGTGGGGGGTGAGCTGGGGAAGGGAAAGCTGAGGAACCCCCTGATCCATCACAGAAGTGCCAGACACAGAACCCCAGAACAATGGGGTTTATTGGGGGATGGGGTCACAAGCGGTGAGGGGGAGGGGCTGCCATCTTCTCAAGAGGCCTCATCAGTTTGCACTGTTGCAGCCCTTCCCCATGAGGGGCAGGACCCACGTCCATGGGGGGCTGGCACATCTGTCCCCTGGGCATGGCATCAGCCGACCATGAGAGGTAGTCAGGACCTGCAGGGAGACAGAGGGGGCACAAAGATATCTGGAGTTACTGCAGGGGAAGATGGGGGGATCCCCCAAATTACACAGACTTCCCCCCCCCGACCTCCAGAAACACCGTGACCCTGAGCTCGCAGCCAGGTTCCATGACCCCCATCTCCTCACATTTCTTCCCTCTCAGAGCCCTGGTCCAAGCTCCTCCATCGCCCCAAATTCCAGCCCTGTGTCCTCTGCAGCTCAGTAAGAACGGCCATCCTGGCTCAGACCAAAGGTCCATCCAGCCCAGTGTCCTGTCTGCCGACAGTGGCCAATGCCAGGTGCCCCAGAGGGAATGAACAGAACAGGGAGTCATCACGTGATCCATCCCATCACCCATTCCCAGCGTCTGGCAAACAGAGGCTAGGGAAACCATCCCTGCTCACCCTGGTTTGGGGTCCTCACCCACAGTTTGAGAACCTCTCATGTAGATCGTACAGATCTCCAGGCCTGTAACCCCCCAAACTCCATCCACTCCTTGGTCTCCAGCTGAGCCCTGACACTCTGCCTCCTGCAGGGCCACTACACCAGGATTAACTCCACTCCTCTCAGCCAGGGACAGAACCCAGGCTCCCTGTTCCCTCTGCCTCACAGCAGCAAAGAGAAAAGACGTCTCCAGAAATCCTGTTTGCTACTGACAGAGTTCAAAGGGCACGTCAGCCTCAGGCAGAAAGATGAGCAGTGGGGGTCTTGGAGTCAGGGCTCCTGGGTTCTGTCCCAGCTCGGGGCGGGGGGGAGGAAGGGCAGTGGGTTACAGCAGAGGGGCCAGGTATCAGGACTCCTTGGTCCTATCCCGGCTCAGGGAGTGCGGCCCAGCAGAGAGGCTGGGTGTCAGGACTCCTGGGTCCTATCTCAGATCGAGGAGGGGAGTGTAGCCCAGTGGGTTACAGCAGAGGGGCTGGCTGTCAGGACTCCTGGGTCCTATCCCAGCTTGGGGAGTGGAGTGGGGCCCAGCAGAGGGGCCGGGGGTCAGAAACTGTGGGTTCTAGTCCCAGCTCTCTTCCAGCCCACAGAAGTTTAAGCCGCCAAGGCAAACAGACTGGCCCCCAGTCGGATGCTGCTGGGCCCCACCCCTGAGCCGTACCTAATGGTCCCCTGGCTCAGCCCACGAAGTTGATGACGACGAGGTGCAGGATGGTGCTGGCAAAGAGGAAGTCGGCGAAGGCCCGCTCTGGCGAGATGCCCTGGAAGTCACCTTTGTTCTGTGGGTTGATCTGGATCCGCAGGCAAACTAGGGAACGGGAGGAGAGAGCAGCTTGCACCAGGGGCCGTGTCTGGGGGACAGGGTGGGGAAGGAGACCAAGACAGCAGGAGGTGGTGCAGCTTCTCCAGGCTGGAGCTGCTCATGGTGCTGCTGAACCCCCACAGGAAGGGGCCCACATCCAGGCAGTGCTGGGAACAGGCTCAGCCCCCAGGAGGAAGCTGCCCATAGCTCTGAGGAAGCAGCTCAGGCTGGGCAGGAGTGCTGCTCACTCAGGGATGGGGTTGCCATGGGGTGGTATGTCGTTGCCTTGGGTTACTCGCCGCCTAGGATGAAGCTGCCCACAGAACTGAGGAGCTTGAGTAAGAGATGCCCAGGCGGGGGGGCGGGGGAGAGGAGGCAGCAGTTCCTATGGAGTAGGGATGCCATGGGGGTTACTCTGGGAAGAGGCTGCTGACTACTATGGCGGCCTGGGGACAGGTTACGACTGGTGCCCACCACGTAGAGCGAAGCTGCGCAAGGAGGAGATGAACCTACTCAGGAGGCAGCTGAAGAGGAAGGTGCCCAGACAGCGCAGGGGGAATCATTACAATGAGACACCGTTGCCATAAGGGGTGTGACGCTTTGGGGCTCACCCAGACCAGCGAGGGGTTCAGCCAATACCTACCTTGCAACTCTGGATGCCTTAAACACTGTGCCTCACAGCCCTGGTGCCCACTGCCAGGTTAACGCTCTAACACTGGCTTCCACCGCCCAGCTACTGTTGCAGGGGGACCTCTAGCCCCAAGCTCTCCCCAAAATGTTTTTCTGCAGTGCTGAGCCCCCGTGACTTTAATAAGCATGCGGCTCCTCTAAAGAGGCAGGGCCAAGCAGTCTGTTAGCTGAGTGAGAATTAACACACCCTCCACTTCAATACACAGTTCTGAGCTGGTTTACAGTAAAACAAGTTGCTTAGCGAAGGAACAGATTTAAGTGGTACCAAGTAGAAGGAATAGGGACAGAAATTGTCTCAAACAAACCAAAGTAAAAGTCTGCTTCTAAGACCGAAGTCTAACTTAAACTAGAGTCTTTGTTCAAAGTAGTTTTCTCACCACACTTGCTTCCAGTATGGCCGGCCAATCTTCAGCCAAGATCCAAACAGAGCCCAAGGCATTTGGTTTCTTCGTCTCCTCAGGTGAAGGATGATGCCAATGTCTCTCTGCCCCCCCCTTATGTTACCCCAAAGTTCACTGTGTTTTGAGAGCCAGAAAGGGTTCCAGGGGTGCAGAGTCTGAGCCCCCGCTCTGCTCACTATGCTGCTGCTGGTTAGCTTTGTTTACCAGAGATGAGAATGTGCTTTCATTGTCTTCTGCCAGGAATCAAGCCGGCCAGACAGGTAAACGCACGTTCTTTCACCTAAGGAAACTGTGGAAAGATTTGTATGCAGCGTTGTTGTAGCCGTGTTGGTCCCAGGATATTAAAGAGACAAGGTGGGTGACGGAATATCTTTTATTGGACCAACTTCCATTAGCAAGAGACACAAACTTCGGAGCTTATTGAGAGCTCTTCTTCAGGTCTGGGAAAAAGCTGTGTGCAAGTGCCAAAGCTTGTCTCTGTTGACAACAGAACTTGGTCCAATGAAAGAATTATTTCACCTACCTTGTCTCTCGGACAAAGCTTGTAACGTGCTAGAATTACGTTTCAGTCATTACGAATTGTGGTTTGTTTTATTTGTGACCTTCCCTGCCTCTTTCACGTGTAATCACTTAAACCCAGGCTCCTGGTCAATACGCTTATTTTTGTTTGGCTACAAAACCATCTTAGTGATGTCTAATGAACTGAAGTGCCGGTCTTCAGCTAAACTCCCAGGCTGGCGTGGGCTCTGTCTGTTCGGAGGCGGTGAATGTGATTTGCGTGAGGGTCCCGGCAGAGGGAGCGGACGCTGCTGGTGCTGCCCTGCGAGCGGTAAGCAGGCTGGTGGAAGGCAGGGCGAGGCCACTGTGCTGCGCACCGGCTGCTGGTGTCGGGGCTCGGAGCCGAAGCTGCACAGAAGCACCCAGGGCAGGCAGTGACAACCCACTACTGGCCTTGGTGAACCCCCCGTAAGATCAGAGGGGGTTCCTATGGGATGGTGCTGCCATGGAAAATATGGTGGGGTTACCATGGGGGTTACTCTGGGGTAGCGCTCCCATAGATACAGCCACCATGAGAAGATGCTGTTGCCATGCGGGGGCAGGGGGTTACTACAGAATGGGGTTTCAAAGGGGGTTACTATGGGAGGGGAAAGGTGGGGAGATTACTACAGAAGAGTATGGGGGGGTTACTATGGGATGGGGTTGCTGGGGGGGGCATTGCCAGGGGAGGGGGAAGAAGAGGTCACTATGGGAGGGCGTTGCCGGGGGAACAGGCAGGCGGGTCACAGGGGCGGGCGGGTCACTAGGGGAGGACGTTGCCCGGGGGAAATGGGCGAGCGGGTCACTATGGGATGGCGTTGCCCGGGAGAGGAGAGGTCGCTATGGGATGGCGTTGCCGGGGGGACGGGCGAGCGGGTCACTATGGGATGGCGTTGCCCGGGAGAGGAGAGGTCGCTATGGGATGGCGTTGCCGGGGGGACGGGCGGGCGGGTCACGGGGGGAGGGCGCTGCCCGGGGGAGGAGAGGTCGCTCTGGGACGGGCGGCGGGTCACGTCACGGGGGGAGGGCGCTGCCGGGGGGACGGGCGAGCGGGTCACTATGGGATGGCGTTGCCCGGGGGAGGAGAGGTCGCTATGGGATGGCGTTGCCGGGGGAAATGGGCGAGCGGGTCACTATGGGATGGCGTTGCCCGGGAGAGGAGAGGTCGCTATGGGATGGCGTTGCCGGGGGGACGGGCGGGCGGGTCACGGGGGGAGGGCGCTGCCCGGGGGAGGAGAGGTCGCTCTGGGACGGGCGGCGGGTCACGTCACGGGGGGAGGGCGCTGCCGGGGGGACGGGCGAGCGGGTCACTATGGGATGGCGTTGCCCGGGGGAGGAGAGGTCGCTCTGGGAGGGCGCTGCCGGGGGGGCGGGCGGGCGGGTCACGGGGGGAGGGCGCTGCCCGGGGGAGGAGAGGTCGCTATGGGACGGGCGGCGGGTCACGTCACGGGGGGACGGGCGGGCGGGTCACTATGGGATGGCGTTGCCCGGGAGAGGAGAGGTCGCTATGGGATGGCGTTGCCGGGGGGACGGGCGGGCGGGTCACGGGGGGAGGGCGCTGCCCGGGGGAGGAGAGGTCGCTCTGGGACGGGTGGGCGGGTCACGGGGGGAGGGCGCTGCCGGGGGGACGGGCGGGTCACGGGGGGAGGGCGCTGCCGGGGGGACGGGCGGGCGGGTCACTATGGGATGGCGTTGCCCGGGAGAGGAGAGGTCGCTATGGGATGGCGTTGCCGGGGGGACGGGCGGGCGGGTCACGGGGGGAGGGCGCTGCCCGGGGGAGGAGAGGTCGCTCTGGGACGGGCGGGCGGGTCACGTCACGGGGGGAGGGCGCTGCCGGGGGGACGGGCGAGCGGGTCACTATGGGATGGCGTTGCCCGGGAGAGGAGAGGTCGCTATGGGATGGCGTTGCCGGGGGGACGGGCGAGCGGGTCACTATGGGATGGCGTTGCCCGGGGGAGGAGAGGTCGCTATGGGATGGCGTTGCCGGGGGGACGGGCGAGCGGGTCACTATGGGATGGCGTTGCCCGGGGGAGGAGAGGTCGCTATGGGATGGCGTTGCCGGGGGAACCCGGGGTGGGTCACGGGGGGAGGGCGCTGCCTGGGAGAGGAGAGGTCGCTATGGGAGGGCGCTGCCGGGGGAGCGGCCGGGCGGGTCACGGGGGGAGGGCGTTGCCGGGGGGACGGACGGGCGGGTCACGGGGGGAGGGCGTTGCCCGGGGGAGGAGAGGTCGCTCTGGGAGGGCGCTGCCGGGGGGACGGGCGGGTCACGGGGGGAGGGCGTTGCCGGGGGGACGGACGGGCGGGTCACTATGGGATGGCGTTGCCCGGGGGAGGAGAGGTCGCTCTGGGAGGGCGCTGCCGGGGGGACGGGCGGGTCACGGGGGGAGGGCGCTGCCGGGGGGACGGGCGGGTCACGGGGGGAGGGCGCTGCCGGGGGGACGGGCGGGTCACGGGGGGAGGGCGTTGCCGGGGGGACGGGCGGGCGGGCGGGTCACTATGGGATGGCGTTGCCCGGGGGAGGAGAGGTCGCTCTGGGAGGGCGCTGCCGGGGGGACGGGCGGCGGGTCACGGGGCGGGCGCTCCCCGGCACTCACCGCCCAGGATGAAGCTGCCCACGGCGGAGATGAAGCCGCTGAGGAAGGAGTTGAAGGGGAAGGTGCCCACGCCCAGGCAGTAGCCGAACTGCAGCGCGCCGCTCAGCAGCACGTAGAGCAGATACGCGTCCAGCACCTTGAGGCGGCTGGCGGTGCCGCTGCTGTACTCGGCCAGGAAGCGCCGCACCACGGAGCCCACCGAGCCGCCGCCGCCGGCCGCCGCCGCGCCCGACATGGCCCCGCCGCGCGCTGAGCTGGCCGGAAGCCACCTGCCGCAGGGCGGCGAGAACTTCCGGGGCGCCGCGCGCGCGCGCAGGCGCAGACAAGCCAATGACGGACCGCGCAGGCGCGGTGACTGAGCCCTTCAGTATAGCTGCCCAGGCGTCTTGGGCACCTCCACGTCAGATTTGTGCTCAATGCGCATGCGTCTTATTGTGATCGCCATAGGGCGCCGACTGTGATGTTCCAGAGGCATGCGCAAGGTGCACTTCCGGGGAGCTTGAAAATACAATTCGCATGCGCACTCCCGGCCTAGCAACAGCAACTCCCCCCATGTGCGCATGCGTGGAAACGCCCTTTTTCAGCCTTTGCGTTTCTCCGTGGTCCAATCAGAATCCAGCGCTAGGCTGTTGCTGGGTCGATTAGGAGGTTGATGACGTGGGGACGGGGAACATGGGGAACGAGACCCCGGAGTCACGGTTCCGGGAACTTTCCGTACCTACACGGCCACCTGAGGAACCCCCGCATTCTACCCCACGTGTGTCCCCCCATAGAGTGTCCCTTACACCCCTCCGAGCCCCCCTGTAACCCACGTGCCCCTCACCCAACCACCCCCTTCCGAGCCCCCCTGTAACCCACGTGCCCCCCCCTTTCCGAGCCCCCCCTTGTAACCCACGTGCCCCCCCCTTTCCGAGCCCCCCTGTAACCCACGTGCCCCCCACCCAACCAGCCCCCTTCCGAGCCCCCCTTGTAACCCACGTGCCCCCCCCTTTCCGAGCCCCCCCTTGTAACCCACGTGCCCCTCACCAAACCACCCCCTTCCGAGCCCCCCTGTAACCCACGTGCCCCCCACCCAACCAGCCCCCTTCCGAGCCCCCCTTGTAACCCACGTGCCCCCCCCTTTCCGAGCCCCCCCTTGTAACCCACGTGCCCCCCACCCAACCAGCCCCCTTCCGAGCCCCCCTTGTAACCCACGTGCCCCTCACCCAACCAGCCCCCTTCCGAGCCCCCCTGTAACCCACGTGCCCCTCACCCAACCAGCCCCCTTCCGAGCCCCCCCTTGTAACCCACGTGCCCCTCACCCAACCAGCCCCCTTCCGAGCCCCCCTGTAACCCACGTGCCCCCCCCTTTCCGAGCCCCCCTTGTAACCCACGTGCCCCCCACCCAACCAGCCCCCTTCCGAGCCCCCCTTGTAACCCACGTGCCCCCCACCCAACCAGCCCCCTTCCGAGCCCCCCTTGTAACCCACGTGCCCCCCACCCAACCACCCCCTTCCGAGCCCCCCCTTGTAACCCACGTGCCCCCCACCCAACCAGCCCCCTTCCGAGCCCCCCCTTGTAACCCACGTGCCCCCCACCCAACCAGCCCCCTTCCGAGCCCCCCCTTGTAACCCACGTGCCCCCCACCAAACCAGCCCCCTTCCGAGCCCCCCCTTGTAACCCACGTGCCCCCCACCCAACCAGCCCCCTTCCGAGCCCCCCCTTGTAACCCACGTGCCCCCCACTAAACCAGCCCCCTTCCGAGCCCCCCTTGTAACCCACGTGCCCCCCACCAAACCAGCCCCCTTCCGAGCCCCCCTTGTAACCCACCTGCCCCCCACCCAACCACCCCCTTCCGAGCCCCCCCTTGTAACCCACGTGCCCCCCACCCAACCAGCCCCCTTCCGAGCCCCCCCTTGTAACCCACGTGCCCCTCACCCAACCAGCCCCCTTCCGAGCCCCCCTGTAACCCACGTGCCCCCCCCTTTCCGAGCCCCCCTTGTAACCCACGTGCCCCCCACCCAACCAGCCCCCTTCCGAGCCCCCCTTGTAACCCACGTGCCCCCCACCCAACCAGCCCCCTTCCGAGCCCCCCTTGTAACCCACGTGCCCCCCACCCAACCACCCCCTTCCGAGCCCCCCCTTGTAACCCACGTGCCCCCCACCCAACCAGCCCCCTTCCGAGCCCCCCCTTGTAACCCACGTGCCCCCCACCCAACCAGCCCCCTTCCGAGCCCCCCCTTGTAACCCACGTGCCCCCCACCAAACCAGCCCCCTTCCGAGCCCCCCCTTGTAACCCACGTGCCCCCCACCCAACCAGCCCCCTTCCGAGCCCCCCCTTGTAACCCACGTGCCCCCCACTAAACCAGCCCCCTTCCGAGCCCCCCTTGTAACCCACGTGCCCCCCACCAAACCAGCCCCCTTCCGAGCCCCCCTTGTAACCCACCTGCCCCCCACCCAACCACCCCCTTCCGAGCCCCCCCTTGTAACCCACGTGCCCCCCACCAAACCAGCCCCCTTCCGAGCCCCCCCTTGTAACCCACGTGCCCCCCACCCAACCACCCCCTTCCGAGCCCCCCCTTGTAACCCACGTGCCCCCCATTTCTTCCTTGTTGCATTGCCCCCCATCCCCCTCCATAGAGCCCTTCGGCCCCAGGGCAGATCACTTTACGATCCGATCTCCCCAACCCTGTGTCCACCCCGGGGCAAAGCCAGGCCCCCCGCTACTGCTGGCTGCACCCTAAGGGCAACCAGTGTCCACGGCCCATTCGACATCACCCCGCCTTTACACCCCACTCCTTCCCCGGCCCAGCATCAGGCCCCGCCCCCGGGGCTCGGCCCCGCCCCGCTGACCGAACCCGGATCCCAGCAGCCCCCATTCATCCCGCCGAAGCCCCGCCCCCGCCGTGCTAGCCCCGCCCCGGGGGCTCGGCCCCGCCCCCGCTGACCGACCCCGGATCCCGCCAGCCCCCATTCATCCCGCCGAAGCCCCGCCCCCGCCGAGCTAGCCCCGCCCCCGGACTCCGCGCCCTGCTCAGCTGCGATGAGCTCAGCTGGGCGCCGGGTATGGCGGAGGATCTGGAAGACCCGTGAGTCTGCGCTACCCCCCCCCGCTTGTGGGGGGTCGCTGGGGTCCCTTTGCGGGGCGGGGGCCCTGTTCCCATGGCCCCTAAGCGCCCCGAGGACTTGGCAGCGCTGCGCTGCGTCTTTGGGGGGGAGCCCCCCTGCGGCATGCCCAGGGCTGGGGAGCTGGACCTGGGGGGCTGAGAAGCTGCAGGGCCGGGGGGGAAGGGTTGTGAGGGCGGAGAGGGGTCTGGCAAAGGCAGGAGAGGAGCTGGAGGGAGTGAGGGGGGGCAGGCGGGGGGCTATTGCGGGACTGGGCAGAGGAGGGGAAGGACGGCAGGCTCTTGGGGGCAGAGGGAGGGGGTTATTGGGGAGCGGGTGGGGGGATTTGGGGGGAAGAATGGAGGGGGTTATTGGAGGGCAGGGGATTGTTTGGCGATGGGGGAGAGAGGAGAGTGATCCTTGGGGGAGGGGGCTGGTGGGGGGGCAGGAAGAAGATAATTATTTGGGGAGAAGGGGAGGGAGGAGGAGTCATTGGGGTAGGGGACTTTTGGCGGGGGGGGGTGGTTATATGGAGTGAAGGGGGAGGGGACTGTTGGGAGGTGGGTCCAGAGGGGGGCAGCAGGAGGAGGTTATCTGGGGCAGGAAGGAGGGAAAGGGGGTTGACACATTCTGTCAGGTTGTCTGGGGGGGCAAACAGCTGAATCCCGGTGTCCCTGTGCCCCTGTGTGCGGCGGGGGGGGGAGAGTCCCCTGGGTGTGTGTCCCCACCCCCGCCGGGAGAGGCAGCCAGCACCTGCTCCCCTGGGGAGTGACTCAGCACTATCCCTGCCCCAGAGCTCCTTGCCCCTAGCCATGGGGCAGCAACCCCTGAAAAGCCCCTGGGTGATGGGCGGGGGGACACACCAGGGGGCAGTGGGACCCTGTGAGAGGAGCTCTGGGACCCCGTGAGGGGCAGCTGGGACCCAGTGAGAGAGGCAAAGTGGGTGATGGGGAACCTCTGCCCCCCAGGACGGTGAGATGCTCCCCCAGCCTGGGGGGTGGGGAAGATACCTGGGTCCCTCTATGTGGGGGCGGGTCAGTTGATGCCCTCATTTGGAGCCAGACCCCAATGGGTCATTAATGTGTTCCCCCTCCCGCATTGCTCCCCTGTTCTGTCTGCCCTCCGGCCCCCCGCACTGTCTGTCTGTGGGGCTGTATGTCCACCCCCCGGCTCAGGCCCCAGGGTTGGCTCAGCGGCTGGCTCCCTGCCTGGCGCCCCACGTCCATGTCCCACCTGAAGAAAGTGGAGGCCCGGATCCTGCAGTGTGAGTAGTGAAATTGGCGGGGGACACAGCCTGGGGTGTATCCTTCATGGGGGACCTCTCTCCTGTGATCCATGGGGGGAGGGGGGTGCCTGTGGGCAGGGGGCTGGGTAGGGCTTGGGGGTGTATTTCCTTTGGGGGGGTGGCTGGGGGCAAACATCAGCAGTTGAGTAAGGAGGCCATGGGGTAATCCCCCTATGGGGGCTGGGTCAGAGGCCCCCATAGTCACAGTTGGGGGGCCTGGGTGGATGGGGGGCTGGGTGGAGTGTATCAGGGAAGGGGGCCCAGGACCCCCTCTGGGGGGGGTCTGGGAGACCCAGGGGGTTAAGTACCCCCTATAGGTGTGCTAGCTGATCCAGGGGCTTGGGTAGGAGTCTCGGGAGTGTATCCCTCATGGGGGGCACTAGGGGACCCAGGGGCCAAGGAGAGGTGTGTGAGGGGCTGGGTCAGGGCCTGGCGGCCGGGCTGGGGTCCGGGCAGGGGGATACACCACCTATGGGGGGGCTGGGCTGTGGGGGCGATGGGTCAGGGCCTGGCGGCCAGGCTGGGCACGGGGACACCCCCTATGGGGGCTGGCTCAGGGCCCCCCTGACTCCCCCTCTCCGTGCAGGCCTGCAGAGCCGGTTCGTGGGGCGGTACGTGACCCTGCCGGGCTGGGCGCGCATCTGGACCGTCTCGCTGTGCCCGGAGCAGGGTGGGGGCCGCACCCCCCTGGTCCTGGTGCACGGCTTCGGGGGCGGCGTGGGGCTGTGGGTGCTCAACCTGGACCGGCTCGGGACCCGGCGGCCCCTTCACGCCTTCGACCTGCTGGGCTTTGGGCGCAGCTCCCGGCCCGCCTTCCCCCGCGACGCCCAGGGCGCCGAGGCCGAGTTCGTCCGCTCCATCGAGGGCTGGCGCCAGCAGATGGGCATCAGCGCCATGATCCTGCTGGGCCACAGCCTGGGCGGCTTCCTGGCGGCCTCCTACAGCCTGGCGTACCCCGAGAGGTGAGGGACTCCCCGGCCCCCCCATACTGCCCTGCCCCCGATCCTACAGCCCGGCGTACCCCGAGAGGTGAGGGCCCCCCCGTCCCCCCATACCTCCCTGCCCCCCGATCCTACAGCCCGGCGTACCCCGAGAGGTGAGGGACCCCTCTGTCACGGAGTCCCCGGGCGATGCTCTGGAACTGCTCCCCATGAAGCCAGTCAGGACTCTGGGGCAGTCTCCTCTCTGGGAGCAACCTGTCTTCAGGACACACAGCTCACCCAGCTTCCACCTTCCTGGGTCTGACCTCGGAGCATTCAGCCTCCTCTGCCCCTCCGTGCGCTTCCCACAGCAAATCCACTCAGGCGGGGCTCGTGGGGAAGCCAGAGGGTCCTGCCCCCCAACTCCGCAGGCAGACGTGACTCTCAGCCAGCCAGTAAAACAGAAGGTTTATTAGATGACGGGAACATGGTCTAACACAGAGCTTGTAGGTGCAGAGAACAGGACCCCTCAGCTGGGTCCATTTTGGGGGGCAGTGAGCCAGACAACCACGTCTGCCCTTCACTCCATGTCCCCAGCCAGCCCCAAACTGAAACTCCCCCCAGCCCCTCCTCCTCTGGGGTTTGTCCCTTTCCCAGGCCAGGAGGTCACCTGATTCCTTTGTTCTCCAACCCTTCAGCTCTCACCTTGCAGGGGGGATGGGCCCAGGCCATCAGTGGCCAGGAAACAGGGTGTCGGCCATTCTCTGTGTCCAGACCCCTGCACACACCTGCCCTCTAGGGCTCTGCAATGATCATACACCCTTACCCCACCCCCTAGAGACTTAAGAACTGCATAGCGGAAACTGAGGCACCCCCACGATATTCAGAGGAAACATTAAGAACAGTCCCACTTCGTCACATCTCTCCCCCCTTTGAGATCGAACTGAGCGGGGTCACTTTAGCCGGTGACCTGGGGAAGTTCGAAGCCACCAACGTTCCCATGGATGCCCCAGCATCTCTCCCATTCCTTGGTAGGAGTTACACCAGGCCCTTCCAGTTTCACGCCCTCCCTTAGGTCGGGGGTGGTCGATAGCACTCGCAGGCCGCATGTGGGAAGGTTTATGCGGCCCGTGCCCTCTGGCCACCCCCAAAACCCCAGGGGGTCAAACTGGGATTGGGTCTTCTCCCCAACAAGCTGGCCAAACACAGCCACTTGGTTATAGGACTGTTTAACTTTCTTAACAGCTTTCACTTCATCTGAGACCTTCTCAAAGCTCTCCACACAGGATCTTTCAACAGGAAAGTCAGTGGATCCATTCACAGCAGAAAATTTCTGGCTGTTAGGAACTGAAACTTTCTTGATTTAAATCACTTTCACACCCTTCAGTTGCAGTAAACTGCTTGCAAAGACTCCATGAGGATTCCTTTCCCTAGGGCTTTTCTGTGCAACAATTCACCCCTCCCAGAAATTCTGCTCTTACCCTCTTCACCTAGGGCTTCCTCTAGAGGAACACTTTCCTGAGCAAAAAGAGACTCTTTCTGGGTCTCCCTTACATCCAGAATTACCTCTGGCCCATCCGGCGGATTCCTACACAATCCCCTTTCAGGCAAACTTACAGACTTCCTAGATAAAAGGTCAGAAGCATTCTCCTTCTCTTTGCCACACACAAGTTCAGGAATCTTTTCCTTCTTGCTACAGGTTTCCACACCCTCAGTAGGTAACACAATCACATCACCTTCATGCTCTCCTTGTGCCCTGGCTAGGCTAATCTCTCCCTGATTAGACAGAGTTGCAACACCCTTTCCCAACAACACACTAGCAACAGGCAAAATACAAGCACCAGAATTGTCTGGTCTCTGGGATTTTACATAGACACTAACTGGATGCGACCTAGTTAGTTACGGGGCCAGTCTCCCAAGCAGACACAAACTTAGGACCCTTCCCTTCCTGGGCTTTAGCTGAATCCAGAACAAACTGTGAGACAACTGCACGACCCTCAACCATCACAGGCTGAAAGGCCCCTTCTGTCTGCTCCACAGACAAAGAAGAGCCGGACACACTTTCTCTTTGACCAGACACCCAGCTTGGGATCTCATTCCCCTTCTCCCAGCACACAAGGCTGGTCACAGACAACTGCTTGGAGATCAGGGTAGCTCCCTCCCTAGGCAAGTCAATACCCCTGACAGACACAGGCACGTTTCCTTCACTGTCCCAATTCTCCACCCAGCTAACAGGTAAGGTCCAGGGACACTCATCTTCCACTCTCCTCGCCTTCCCACCCTGCTGACTAGACACAGCCATCAGCTCACAAGGCTGCCTAGGCTCATCCAGACTTTCCTTACCCAGCACCTTGCCACTCCCGACAGATCCCCTGCCCTGCCTGTGTCTCCCCCAACTCAGCTGGGGTCTCAGCTCCCCCCATGCTCAGCGCTGCCCTTGCTGTCCCAGTGGGGGTAGGCAGCGAGCTCGCTGCTTTCCTCACTGCATCAGAGCCAGCCTGAGCCCCCTCTCCGGTGTGCAAGGGGGCAGGGAGCATCTCTCTGTCCCACCCAGCCCCAGGGGTCTGGTTACAGGCAGGCAGGTAGCCTGAGCCTAGCCGCTCCTCCCCCCTGCCAGCCAGGTCATCTGCATTTTCACTGACCATTTCCCTCTCCACCGATTGGTTCCCTGGATTCAAATTCAAACCCTTGGCCGTTACAGGAGCAGGGCCTGGCTCCTGTCCCAAAGAGACACAGTCACCCCACAACAGGGTCTCGCAGCTGGTGTCCTGGAGAACCCCAACGACCAGCCAGCCCCACCTCTCCTGGGTCTGCACAGGGATCTGGGCCATAGGCAGGGTGAGGGGCTTCGTCCCTGGGACCCTCACCCAGCTCCTCAGCATCTGAGGCTGCACCACCCAGGGCCTGACAACAGTTCTCTCTGTCCCAGGATCTCGCCACCCCAGGAACGTCTCCCCATTGACCATCACCTTCCACTCCCACTGGGGGTCCGAGGGGCCTGAGCCCAGGAGACTCCACACAGACATATAGGCTGGGACCAGGAGTGGGAGCCTGTCCACCTCCCCACACATCTGGCTGACGGAGTCTGTGGCCTTGGGACCCAGCAAGGGAGCTAGACACCGGGGCTTTTCTGCAGGGTCCCCCTGGTTCAAATCACCAGCCTGCTCAAAGGCAGTGAGGTGGGCATCCACATCCCCCCCTCCTTAACCAGGGGCAGCAATTTACTCTCGAGGTTCCCTGGGGAACTGGCCCCCCGGGGTCTATCCCCACTCACCCCGGGAGGTCCCCTAGGCCTCTCTGCTCCCCCACCGCCAGTTCATGCTGCTGCTGCTTCTGCAGCTCTTTCTCGGGCTCTCGCTGTCTCCCACAGTCCTCTTGCTCTCTCGGACTCAGCTCCAATCCCGTCCATCTCCGATCCCCCGATGGGGAACCCGATCGTGAAGACCCCCCGTCTGGTCGGGGACAGGAGTCTTGGGGATGCCTGGCTACCACTCCAGCTGCTCCCAGATCCTGCTATAGCCCCATTTGGGTCAGGAATCTGTTCCTTAGAGCGGTCATCCTCCTCCAGCTGCACGATTAACTCTGCTTTGGTGAACTTTCCAATGTGTAACCCTCTCTTCCTGCACAGGGTTACAATGTCCTTCTTCCGGAGACGGTGACAGGCCATCACTCCGCTCCTCCCAAGTTGTTGTGGACTCAGAGGCCTGTGTGCTCTCAGCTCCCCACAGTTTCCAGGGAGAACCCCTAGTGTGTCAGCCCTTCTCGAGGTCACCACCTCTTTGCCAGGGTCGAGCTGCAGACTCCTCCGCCCCTTGGACCGCTCGCTGCAATCCCCCGGGGACCCTGTTACTGCAAAAGTCCTTCGCTCTCCCCGGGCCAAGCCGCAGGCTCCTCCGCCCCTGAGGCTGCTCACCGCAGTCCCCAGGGGGACCCCATTACTGCACAGTCCTTCTCGCTGGTCACACACTCCCAGGGGTTAACCACCCCCTGAAACCATCTCTCTCTGAATCTTCAGCACGCCTGATCCCTGTCAATCCCCCTTCGTTTTACTGTTCCCCAGTCACTTACTGCAGGAAGCGCCATCCACAGGGTGCAGTGCATCCCACCTCTGCCACCACTTGTCACGGTGTCCCCGGGCGATGCTCTGGAATTGCTCCCTACGAAGCCAGTGAGGACTCTGGGGAAGTCTCCTTTCTGTGAGCAGCCTGTCTGCAAGATACACAGCTCACCCGGCTTCCACCTTCTTGGGTCTGACCTCGGAGCATTCAGCCTCCTCTGCCCCTCCGTGCGCTTCCCCCAGCAAATCCGCTCAGGCGGGGTCCTGGGGAAGCCAGAGGGTCCTGCCTCCCAACTTCGCAGTCAGACGTGACTCTCAGCCAGCCAGTAAAACAGAAGGTTTATTAGACGACAGGAACATGGTCTAAAACAGAGCTTGCAGGTGCAGAGAACAGGACCCCTCAGCTGGGTCCATTTTGGGGGCAGTGAGCCAGACAACCACGTCTGCCCTTCACTCCATGTCTCCAGCCAGCCCCAAACTGAAACTCCCTCCAGCCCCTCCTCTTCTGGGCTTTGTCCCTTTCCCGGGCCAGGAGGGCACCGGATTCCTTTGTTCTCCAACCCTTCAGCTCTCACCTTGCAGGGGGGATGGGCCCAGGCCATCAGTGGCCAGGAAACAGGGTGTCGGCCATTCTCTGTGTCCAGACCCCTGCACACACCTGCCCTCTAGGGCTCTGCAATGATCATACACCCTTACCCCACCCCCTAGAGACTTAAGAACTGCATAGGGGAAACTGAGGCACCCCCACACTATTCAGAGGAAACATTAAGAACAGTCCCACTTCGTCACACCCTCCAGCACCCCCATACCACCCTGCCCCCTGATCCTACAGCCCGGCGTACCCCGAGAGGTGAGGGACCCCCTGGTCCCCCCATACCGCCCTGCCCCCCCGATCCTACAGCCCGGCGTACCCCGAGAGGTGAGGGGCCCCCTGGCCCCCCATACCGTCCTGTCCCCCAATCCTACAGCTCGTCGAACCCTGAGAGGTGAGGGACCCTCCGCAGCCCACCCTCACTACCTTCCCTCCCGCCTCCCCCCCATCCTACAGCCTGACGTACCCCAAAGGTCAGGGGCCCCCCCCAGCCTCCCCATACTGCCCTGCCCCCCGATCCTACAGCCTGACGTACGCCAAGAGGTCAGGGCCCCCCCCCCAGCCTCCCCATACCACCCTGCCCCCCGATCCTACAGCCTGACCTACCCTGAGAGGGGAGGGACCACCCCAGCCCCCCGCTACCTGCCCTCCCTGCCCCCCCCGATCCTGGGCACCCCCGCAACCCAGCCCCCACTACCTGCCCTCCCCCATACCGCCCTGCCCGCCCCCTGATCCTATAGCCTGATGTACCCTGAGAGGTGAGGGACCCCCCGCAGCCCACTGCCTGCCCCGGCCCGCCCCCACCTCGCTACCCACCCCCGTCTCTCCTCTACCCCTACTGCCTTGTCCCCGTTCAGCCCTTTTCTCCCCCGTCCACCCCCCTCCATCCCTGCCAGGGTCCCGCTGGGGCTCAGCCTAGGTGCCCCAGAGGGGTGAGACTCCCCCATGCCCAGGGGCTCAGAGGACAGAGGTGGGGGGCAGAGTTATGGTTCCCCCTGGGGGGCAGGGTGTTGCTGTTCAGGTCCCATCTCCCCAAGGTGGGTTGGTGTTTGGGGGGTGGGGGTTGAGTCTGGGGCTGTCTCTGTCTGTGGGGTGGGGGGCTTTTCGGGGGGGGCACTGTGAGTCGCCTTGTGGGGGTGTCCGTGCGTCCTTCTCTCACCTTTTCTGCTGCTGCCCCCACCCGGCCTGGCATAGGGTGAAGCACCTCATCCTGGTGGACCCCTGGGGCTTCCCCGTGCGCCCCACTGACCCCAACCAGATCCAGCCCCCCCCAACCTGGGTCAAGGCCATGGCCGCTGTCCTGGGGCGCTCCAACCCCCTGGCTGTGCTGAGAGTCGCCGGGCCCTGGGGTGAGTCACCAGAGGGCTAGGGGTAGGGGGGCAGGATGGGCTGGGGGGCAGGGGAGAAGGGCTGTGGAAGGGGAGGAATGGGGCTGGGGGATGTGAGTTATTTTGAGTGGTAACTAAGGGTAGGGGGTGGGACTGGGGGGCAGGAAAGTGAATCTCCGGGGCAGATCTGTAACAAGGTGTCTGTCTCCACATCCTTCTGTCCAGGTCCTGGCCTCGTCCAGCGCTTCCGTCCTGACTTCAAGCAGAAATTCGCGGAGTTCTTTGAGGATGACACTATCCCGGAGTACATCTACCACTGCAACGCCCAGACGCCCAGGTGAGGGGTGGGGCGCCCGGGAACCCCAGCCCCTTGGGATCACCACCATGCTCCCAGGCCTCAGGGGGGGAATGGCATCCAGGATGCCAGTGCGGGGAGTTCACCCACAGGCCCCAGCACCAGGGAGAAGAGACTAGGAGGGGGAATGGGTCCCAGGTGTCCGGGACAGCATCCCTAGGGACCCTGCAGTCCTGACAGATGCAGGGATGGGGAATGGGACCCAGGCATCCGGGATAGCACCCCTAGGGAGGGGGAATGGGGACCCGGGGGTGATCGTGGTGAAGGGTGGTTTGTGAGAGAGGCACGGACAGGGCGAGGGACCCAGGCGTCCGGGGGAGGGGGTGGGGTATTGGGAGGGAGGCGCGGACAGGGCGCGGGACCCAGGCGTCCGGGGGGAGGGGGGCGCGGGACCCAGGCGTCCGGGGGGGAGGGGGGCGCGGGCGCGGGCAGAGCGAGGGACCCAGGCGTCCGGGCAGGGCTCACCCTCCCCCTGCGCCCCAGCGGCGAGACGGCGTTCAAGGCCATGACGCAGGTGCTGGGCTGGGCGCGCCGTCCCATGCTGGAGCGGATCCACCTGCTCCCGCGGGAGCTGCCCATCACCCTGATCTACGGCGCCGAGTCCTGGATCGACACCAGCACCGGGCGCCGGGTGCGGGAGCTGCGGCCCGACAGCTACGTCCGGTACCTGGTACGAGGGAAGGGGGGCTGGGGCTGATGGGGTGGGTCTGTGCACCCCCTCGTATGGGGGGCAGGGACTTGGGGAGGGGGCAGTTGGGGGGAGCCAGGCCTAGAGGGGTGGGGAGGCCTGGGGCAGTTGCAGCGGGGGGGTGTTGCAGTGTAGATGTACCCTAAGGGGAATGGGGGGGTTGGGGAGGAGTGGGAAGGGGAAATACGGCGGGATGCGGAAAGTGGGGGGGCAGACCTGTCTCCTGACCCCTGCCTGTCACCCTTCTCTCCCCCCCACCCCTTTCCAGGCCATCGCCGGCGCCTCCCACCACGTCTACGCCGACCAGCCTGCTGCCTTCAACGCGGCCGTGCAGGAGATCTGCGACTCCGTGGACTGACGGACGGAGGGTCTGACCCCACCCCATCGCGGGGGTACGGCCCCCTGTGGCTCCCCAGAGCCCCCAGCCACCTAGGCTCCTTCGCTGCCACTGAAGTCTCGGGGCGCCGGGAAGGGGGAGAGGCATCAAGATTGTGCTGATTAAGGGGTTTATTCCTCTATCTCCGGGGCTGATTCATTCCCCCCTTTCCCTTTGCTTCTCACTCTCTCAGGCTGTACCCAGGGGAGGGCCGGTCTTTGAGACGTCCCTCTGGCCCCTGGATGTGGGGGGAGACAGGGGGGGCAGGGGACTGGGACACGGGGGGCTTTCCCCTCTAGGGGTGCTAGATTTGATCCGGCCTCAGGGCCAGGGACCGGCTCTCTGGGGAAATAGTCGGGGGGGGGGGAGGGGGACCTTTTCATGGGGCTCCCCACCCCTGGCCGCCTGAATCTCCCTCTGCTCTGATGTGCCTTAGGCTGCTGCAGCCGGCTCTGGGGCGCGAGGGCCCCCGGTGGTGTGAGCACCGCACGGTTCTGAATGCACGTGGCCGGCAAGCGGCTGGGGGGCGAGGCCCCCGCCTGTGCTGGACTGAACAGCCCGCCGGCTGCCCGCGCCCCAGCTCTGCCGTGGGCAGGGGACGCGACACTGAAGCACAAGGGATCTTCCCACGCTGGTGGCTGGCTGGGCCCAGGAGCGTCCGTCGAACGGTGCCATGTTCCGAACCCCTCGGCTCCTGCGGGCCGCCCCGGGCGCTTTGCCGCGGTGCCTTGCCCTGGACCCGCCCCTTTGTACCCAGTTTCTACCTTAATAAACAAAACGACACTGGAAAACTTTGCATGGAGTGCGGGGGGGTGCCGGGCTGCAGGGCGGGGGCTCAGCAGGGGTGGTCTCCCCTCAGTGCCGTGCCATGGGGTGGGGTGGGGGGCGGTCCCCCCTCGCTCAGCTCTGATGCCAGTGCCCCAGTCTGGTGCGGGGGGGTGCCGGGCTGCAGGGTGGGGGGCTCAGCAGGGGCCTGGCTCCCAACAGGGCGCCAAGGTTCACCGGACACAGGGCCCCTGTTCGAGCAGCCCGGCGCCCCACCCCAGAGGCAGCTGCAGCGGGACTTTGTCTCTTCTTCCAGTCCCCCCCCTTTAAGACCCTTCTGTCTCAGCCAGCCCCTGCACTCGGCAGCCCCATGGGACCCCCTTGTGAGGTCGCCCCTCGCTGTCACAGTGGTGCCCCCTGGCAGCGAGGGCCTCCCGAGGCGCTGGCTGGAGACAGGAGCAGCCGGCATGGGGAGCCTGGTCTCCGCTGGGAAGAAGTCGAAGCGCGAGAGGATGGTGGCTGGTCCCTTGGCGCCGGCAGTGGGGGGCCGGGCTCCGCGGAGCCGCTCCCCGAGGAGCAAATGTGCTGTGAGTTAGAGCCGAGGGTGTCTCCCAGCCGCTGGGCCAGGGCCGTGATTCACTGTGCTCCCCCGCAATTCAGTAGGGGAGCGGAGATGGGGGGCCCATCTCCAAGGGCTGTCTTGGTGGGGGTCCTCCAGCAGGTGAACAGTGCTGCAGCCATGTTGACTCCCAGGAGGCAGTGCCAGGCTGATGCCAGCCGGGGATCAGGTCCCAGTGGCACAGAAAGCTAGTGGCCGGCGTGAGATCTGGGCCGCGTGGGGAATGAGGTCGCCAAAAAGGCCACCGGGCAGAGCTGTATAAATAAGGGACTTTTGGCTTTGGGGGCAGAACTGAAAAATCCCGGGGTGGCTGGCAGGGAACTGGCTCCATGGAACCAAAACCAGACGTTTCCCATTTGGTTGTTGCTGCATCAAAAACCTCCACTTGAAGTTAGAGTGGGCGGAAAGCTTTTGACTTGAAATAATCCCCCCCCGCTCCCCCACGGTCTTGTTCCGATTTGGCCGTTTCGGGTGCCTTTTGCCTTTTTTTAAATGTGTTTCCTTGGCCAAGCTTGAAGCTGAAATGCCCTTTCGCATCGACATGAAACGCGTCGGAGCGAAATGTCTGGATTCTCTTCGTTTGGTGTCCCCCTCCCCGTCCCCCCTCCCGCCGCCCCGAAGTTGCGTGTTGAATTTGGTGCATACTTTCCATTTTAGGTGAAAAAACAATTAGTTTAAAAAATCTTGCTCCTGCGACCTTTTCATGGAGCGAGACGGGCGGTTTCTGTCCAGGGACCGGCCCGGACCCTTCCACCCCTCGGCTTGCTCAGAAATAACCAAACCCACCCACCGTTCCTGGGACGTGCCTCGGCTCCGCGGTCCTGCCCCTCTCATGTGCCCCAAGTATTTGCTCCTCTCTTTCAGCCTGACCCCGCTGCACGGCGCCCCCTGCTGAAGGTCCCTGGCCAGCTGGGCGCGCCCCTCTCAGCGCCCTCCTTGGGCAGAAGAAGCAGCCAGGGCAGAAGGGGTCTGCGGAGGCCTCCCAGCTCTGACCCCCTGCCGTTCTCCTCCATCATCCCGCAGGGCCTCCCTGGGGAGCCGGCGCAGGCTGGGTCGGAGCCCTCCGGCTCCTCCTCACCGGGGTGGTACTGGAGCTGCACAGGGAGAGCCCCCTCCGGGGCAGGGGGCCGTCAGGGTAGCCCCGAAGGGGACGGGAGCAGCTGGGGGCTGAGAGGGGGCATCTTACCCTGGGTCCGTGCTGGGAGAAGAGGCCAAAGTGCAATAAAGAGACTCCCAGATGACACAGTTCACAGGCTGCGGCTGGGTGTGGGGTGAGGCCAGGGGGCTCCAGGGTGGACGGTTCATGGGAGGGGGGCCCTAGGGGGCACTGGGCTGCAGGGAGCGGGGCGGGGGGTGCTCTCCCCTAGCTGTCACTGCTGGCCCCATTGCGGGGCTAGGGGGTGCTATGCTACAGGGAGTGGGGGCTCACTAGGGGGTGCTCTCCCCAGAGCTGACCCTAATGCCCCCGTGCAGAGCTGGGGGGTATTGCGCTACAGGGAGCGGGGCAGGGGGCTCAGAAAGGGGCGCTCAGGCAGGGCTGACCCCAGCAAGGCACCAGGGGGTGCTGGGCTGCAGGGAGTGGCGTGGGGGGCTCAGCAGGGGGCGCTCTCCCCCAGCTGTCAGAGCTGCCCCTAATGCCCCAGTGCAGCGCTAGGGGGCACTGGGCTGCAGGGAGCGGGGTATGTGGGGCTCAGCTGGGGGTGCCGACTCCAATGCCCGGCCTGCAGGGCAGGTCTCTGCCTGGGGCGTCCATCCTTCTGCTGCCGAGACCTGGTCTCCTTCCTTAGCGTCTGCTGCCCTCCTGTGGCCCCTCCCAGCGGGGTGCCCCCCTTGCCCGCTGCTGCTCCTGAATAATCCTAGAAACATCCCGGCCAGTCCCCGGGGCTGCGGCAGGACCAAGTAACCCGAGACCAGCCCTGATGCGTGTTTGCCCCCTGTTCTTAAAAACCTCCCAGGACCGGGACTCCCACGACCTCCCTTGGGAGCCGGTTCCGGAGCGTCGCTCCCCTGAGTGTTCGAAAGGGTGGCGTCCTAATTTCGAACCTCTCCTCTCTCTCCAGGGCGATGTGTGCCAGGACCAGGCAGTCTGCAGCTCCAGCCCCTCTGGGCTCGCTGCGTCAGTTCTGACTGGACAATAATTGCTGGAGCCCCGGCCCCTCTTTCCTTGCAGCGCTGGGTAGCTCCCTTGTGGCTGACTAAGCCCATCACGTCTTGTCCCACCGCCAGCAGATTTGGAGAACAATTGACCCCCAGCCTCTCTAGAACAGCCCTTCCCATATCTGAGCCCCTCTGTCTTCTTTTCGGCAGACGAGGGCCCAGTTCTTTTAACCTCTCCTCAGAGGTTGGGTTTTCTAAACCTTTGATCGGTTGGGTTGCTCTCCTCTGGGGCCTGGCTTTGGTGCAGTATCCAGCCGGGGCCTCCTCAAAGCTGACTAGGGCTGGACCATCGGCTCCCGAGATTTACATTGTTCCAACCCCTGAATAATATTCGCCTTTTCGGCGATTGCATCGTGTTCTCCCAGGGCTCCTCCATCCCAGACCAGTGGGTTGCCTCCTTGTCTGGCTCTGGGCTGCCCTGGGCTGTGGGGAGCATTAGGGGGTCCCATAGGGGATTGTCAGGAGCGGTGGGGCAGAAGTAAGCAAGGGGAGGAATGGAGGGTGTCCAGGTCTGGGGGAGATGGGACAGAGTCCTGGGAGCTAGACTGGGGGGGAGAGATCCCGGAGAGGGATAAGGGTGTGGGGTGGGACCCAAGGAGACTTGATGAGAGCTAGGTGGATCTGGCTGGGGATGCAGTGGGATAAATTGGGGCCCATCTGGGATCTGGCTGGTGGCCTGGGGGGATCATTTGGGGCTCTGGTGAGGGTCCGCTGAGATCACTCTGGATCTGGCTGAGACCTCCCTCTGTGAGGCTGTCGGCCTCTTGTGAGGTCACGGCTGGACTCTGAGGTCACAATTTCCCCCTCTCGTGCGGTGCTCCCAGGCGCGGAGCGGGTGCATGGGGATGGGGAGTGGCGCCTCCCTGCAGCCGATCTCCGCGCCAGGGGGAGCCTGCAGCCGGTGCGAGGCTGCGGAGAGACGGTGGCTCTTTGGGTGCTGCGGGCCCGGCGGCTGCGCAGTGAGTGATGGCGCAGGGAGTGGATGGGGGGACACAGGCCTGGCAAGAGAAATCTGGGGCCCAGTACTTCGTGTCCGTTCCCATCTCACTTTCTTTGCACTGATGCTTGGGGGGCTCCCCTGAGCTTGGGGTCCTGTGTCATGGAGTCCCTGGGTGATGCTCTGGGACTGCTCCCCATGAAGTCAGTCAGGACTCTGGGGTAGTCGCATTTCTGTGAGCAGCCTGTCTTCAGGACACACAGCTCACTCAGCTTCCACCTTCCTGGGTCTGACCTCGGAGCATTCAGCATCCTCTGCCCCTCCGTGCGCTTCCCACAGCGAGTCCGCTCAGGCGGGGCTCCTGGGGAAGCCAGAGGGTCCTGCACCCCAACTTCGCAGTCAGACGTGACTCTCAGCCAGCCAGTAAAACAGAAGGTTTATTAGACGACAGGAACATGGTCTAAAACAGAGCTTGCAGGTGCAGAGAACGGGACCCCTCAGCTGGGTCCATTTTGGGGGGTAGTGAGCCAGACAACCACGTCTGCACTTCACTCCATGTCCCAGCCAGCCCCAAACTGAAAACCCCCTCCAGCCCCTCCTCCTCTGGGCTTTGTTCCTTTCCCGGGCCAGGTGGTCACCTGATTCCTTTGTTCTCCAACCCTTTAGCTCTCACCTTGCAGGGGGGAAGGGCCCAGGCCATCAGTTGCCAGGAAACAGGGTGTCGGCCATTCTCTGTGTCCAGACCCCTGCACACACCTGCCCTCTAGGGCTCTGCAATGATCATACACCCTTACCCCACCCCCTAGAGACTTAAGAACTGCCTAGGGGAAACTGAGGCACCCCCACACTATTCAGAGGAAACATTAAGAACAGTCCCACTTCGTCACACTGGCCTCTAGGGCTCTGCAGTGATCATACACCCTTACCCCACCACCTAGAGACTTAAGAACTGCCTAGGGGAAACTGAGGCACCCCCACACGATTCAGAGGAAACATTAAGAACAGTCCCACTTCGTCACACCCTGTTACAATTATCCCCCCGATCAGCTCTGTGTGTGCCCATGCGTATGCTCTGCGTGTCCCCCGCGCAATCCGTGTACAACGCACAGCATGTGTGAGACGCTCACTGACACGCAAACTGGCTGGGAAAACTGCTTCCATCCAGGGAGCGTTTTCCAGACAGACCGAGTTTCCCACCGCAAATCCCGCAAATTGGAATCCTCAGAAATGCCCCCCAACAATTTTGTTTTGTGGGGTGTCCATAATATCTGGGGAGGAGGGAGGGTCCTACTTTTGCATGTTCATGTCAGCGCTGCAAGGGGTGCATGCATCCTGAAAATCACCCCGACACGTGGTACATAATTTATAGCCAGCCCCTGGGGTCAACAGAAAGGTTTCACTTTGGCGGTGGCGATTTTTAAATTTTATTTTTACTCGAATTTCACTCCAATATCCAAACGAAAAGCTGTTCCTAGAACCAGGGGAAAAAAAACAGATTCTTTTTGGTTTGAAAATGTCAAAACAACTTCAAAGCTTTTTTCGGTTGAAAAATTCATCGAAACTGTCCTTTCCCAGCCCAAAGGTTTGGTTTCAATGAATGGACGTTCGTCTGTTTAAAAAAAAAAAAATTTGGTCAAAATTCCTGACCAGAGCATGGATGGGCAGATGGGTCACCTGGGGAGGGGGCGGAATCTCCTTCCTTAGAGGTGTTTAAGGTCAGGCTTGACAAAGCCCTGGCTGGGATGATTTAGTGGGGGATTGGTCTTGCTTTGAGCAGGGGATTGGATTAGACGACCTCCTGAGGTCTCTTCCAACCCTTATCTTCTATGATTGTGTCTGTGTGTGTTGTGGGAGGGTGTATTTTGCGTGGTGCTGGGTATGCTGAGTGTATTTTGTAAGGGGTGGGGAGGGTGTGTGGACGGTTGCTGTGTTTTGAACCTAATGGGTGTGTGTAAACCAGTGTAGTTAATCCACACTTTGAATGCACGCACATGAGTTAGGCCATGCTTACAGGGCGGGGGACTCTATCCTGGGAAGCAGTGTTGCTGAAAATGAGTTGGTGTCATGGTGGAGAATCAGCGGAACATTTACTCCCAGTGCGACCCTGTGGCCAAAAGGGTTAATGTGAACTTTGGAGGAATGACTGGGAAGCTCGCGGAGGAGCGGGGAGGTTATTTTATCTCTGTATTGGTCACTGGTGGAATCCAGTGTCCAGATCAGGAGCCCACAATTCGAGAAGGAGGTTAATAAATTGGAGAGGGTTGAGAGATGAGCGTGAGAATGATTAAAGAACTGGGGAAAATGCCTTACAGTGGTAGATGTGTGGAGCTCAATCTATTTGGCTTAACAAAGAGAAGGTCTGGGAGTGACTTGATCCCATCTATAGGTACCCCCATGGGGAGCAGAAATTTTATAATAATCTAGCCGAGAAGGTCTAAGAAGATCCCATGGCTGGAAGCTGGTGACATTCAGACTAGAAGTAAGGTTTCAACAGTGAGAGCAAACGAACCGTTGGAACACAACTTACTGGGGTCACGGCATATTGGCCAGCAATGGCTTTTTACATCAATATTGGATATGTTGCTCTTGTTCAAATAGCAATTAATTCAGGGTGGTTCTCTGGCCTGTGTGATACGGGAGGACCAACGAGGTGATAAGAATGGTCCCTTCTGGCTTTATACTCTAGGTGCCCGGAGCCATCTTTGTGCAGAGGTTCATAAAAGATCTAGAGAAGTGCATGGAGGACAGGTCCGTCAGTGGCTACTAGCCAGGCTGGGCAGGGATGGGGTCCCTGGCCTCTGTTTGCCAGACGCTGGGAATGGGTGACAGGGAACAGGTCACTGGATGAGTCCCTGTTCTGTTCATTCCCTCTGGGGCACCTGGCACCGGCCACTGTCGGGAGACCGGACACTGGGCTCGATGGACCCTTGGTCTGACCCAGTCTGGCCGTTCTTATGTTCTCTGACTTCTCCTTAATGCACTCCTGCTAAGGCGCAGCCTCTCCTGTTCCCTGCCAGACCCCGCTGCCCCCCAGGTCGGCGACGCCCCCTAGCGCCGGAGACGTGAGTTCCCCGCGGCCCGGCTTTGCCGCGCCGTCTCCCCAGGCTGGGCGGAGCTGGAAGGAGAATTTCCAATACCGGGACCGGTGCCTGTCTCTCTCCGGGCTGCAGCGGGTGGAGGCCTCGCTGGCGGAGCTGGGCCAGGCGGTCGCCCAGGAGGAGGCGCTGCAAAGGGGGGTCCAGGCCGGGCGCCGGGGCAGCTGAGGAGGGGATGAGGGGGAGGCTGAAAATAAAGAGCAGGATATCACGCGGATGGCCCTGGCATGTCTGTCTTGCTGGGAGGGGGCAATTGGAGCAGGGAGGGGGAGTGAGGGAAAGGGCTGAGGGGGGTGCCCTGGAATGGGTGGGGAGCAGAGATCGGGGGGGTACTTTGGATGTGGTGGGACCTGGGTGGGAGGGGCAGGAAATGAACAGGGCAGTAGGAAGCGGGTGGCAGAGTGGGGAGGGCAGCTGATTCTGAGGGGGGGCATGTTCTGGAAGCAGTGGGGGATGGATGGGGGGAGGGGAGATGAGGGGGTGCTCCAGAAAGGATGGCAGTTGAGATTGGGCAGCGGGGGACACCTGAAAGTAGGGAGGGAATGGGGCAGTGGGGATGGGCACAGGGATCAGGGTGGGGGGTGCAGGGGGTATGTGGGGGGGGAGCAGAGGTCTGTGTGCGGGAGGGGAGTAAGGACCTGTGCTGGGTGGGGAGCAGGCAGGGGAGCCCAGGCTGAGTGCAGTGTGACAGCCCCCTGGCCAGCCCTGAGGTCACAATCACCCCAGGGGCTGTGCCGCGTGGGGGGCAGGCGGGGCAGGCAGGGAGGGGACCCTGCCATGGGGAACGTGGTCTCTTTGAGGAGGTCGCGGAAGGAGGGAGCGCGGGGGCTGGGGCTGCTGAGCCGCTGGTGGAGGGGCCAGGGGGCGGTGAGTGAGATGGTGGGGCCCACCCCCCCCCACCCCGGGGCTTTCCGCCCCTCCGAGCCCTCTGTAACCCAACCCCCCCCTTCTCTTCCAGCCCCGAGAGGTGCTGCTCAGCTCCCCGGACACGCTGCTCAGCCCCCCAGAGACCTCGCCCAGGGGGGCGGCCCCGGCTCGGAGACGGTGGCGCCGCAAGGCCAGACCCCTGCCTGCCCCCTCCTCCTCGTTGTGGGTGGCCGGAGACGGAGGCGCGTGGGAGGAGAATTACCGCTACCACCGGCTGGCGGGCAGCCTGGTGTCCTCCGCAGAGCCCATGGAGGAGTACCGGCCACTCCTCCACCAGGAGGCGCCGAGGGGCCAGGCCCAGGGGCCCCCGCTGCCTCTCCGGTACCTGGCCTATGCCCAGATGTTGGGTGAGGGGCACTTCATGCTCCATCTCCCACCAGAGCGCCTCGGGCACCGGCGAGAGGAATAAAAGCGCTGGAGGGCGAGGGCCCGACTGAGGCGCCGTCTCCATGGTATCTCTGGGAGAGCTGGGTTGCTGTGGGTCACCGGCAGTTGTGGGAGGAAACAATCCGTTTTGGGTCACACTAAATGTTTGAGTCCTGGCCTTTTTTTAGTGTTCTCCGGTTTCTGATGACAACAGCAAAGACTTTTGAGGAAACTTTCAGAGAAAGTTTTCCGTTTGGCACCCCTTCTCCCTCTCCAGTTTTGCATCGGGAAAAAGTTAGGGCAAAAAACCTTTAAGCCATCCCTGCCCCCTGGGTATCTGGGAGGTGTAACTTTCAGTGCGGCTGAGGGAATGGCTTTCTTCAGAAACTCCCCTGTGGACACTAAGCAGAGCCAGCTACGCATTGAATTGATAGCCTAATTGCTCCCATCACTTTACTTTTAAGCCACACAACAACACGTGCTAGGTCTAGGGAAATTGCAGAAGACTCTTCGGACCTTCTGCAAATGGCAATTCAGCTTCCTGGGTCAGCAGTAGGAGCTGAACCCACAATCTTTGGCGTCACTATGTCTTCCCTCTACTACTAGGGTGAAAGCCCAAGACATGGTGTATTCTAAGGACTTAACCCAATTCTCCTAAATTCCTTTGAAAATTAATAGGAGTCTGAATCAAAACCCATTGAAATCAGTGGAAAGATGCCAGTTGACTTCAGTCGGCTTCGGATCAAGCTCTAGCTCTCAGCGACATAAGCAGTAGTAGGCTATTATCCTTGGCAGTCCTCCAGGTTCTCACAGCAGGCTACCTCTGTTTTTGGGTATATGAGACACTTTGCATCATACAGAACACACACACTTTCAGAGATTCAAAAGCCAGAAAGGAGCAGTGCGACCATGTGGTCTGACCTCCTGCATAGCACAGGACTTCCCTAAATTCATGCTTGCTTCGAGTTTGATCGCAGCTATTGGACTTGAACATATCGCTTAGAAAAACAGCCAGTCTTGATTTCCAGTGATGGCGCATCCACCACAGCCCTTGGCAAGTCGCACCAGTGGTTCGTTACCCCCTACTTGTATTAGGAAAGGTCAAAATACAAACATTTTGAGGTTATCAGCATGACAGCTTTCAACTGATCCTAACTAAATTGTTTTTCCAATTTCTCAGTTCATGAAAAAAATTGAGATTTCAACTTTCTTCATCATTTCGATTTGGAATATGAAATCTCAAAAATTCTTGAGAGATGGGAAAATTCTTCCCTCCCAGGCCCACTCAGGAGACTGGTTTCTGGTGTGTTGGGTTGGGCTCCTTGGGAAACCACCTGATGTGCTGAGATACCCCTGAGTCTACCTCAGTGGTTCTCAAACTATTGTACTGGTGACCCCTTTCACACAGCAAGCCTCTGAGTGTAACCCCCTTTATAAATTAAAAACATTTGTTTATATACTTAACACCATTATAAATGCTGGAGGCAAAGCAGGGTTTGGAACGGAGGCTGACCACTCACAACCCCCCATGTAGTAACCTCGCGATGCTCTGAGGGGTCCTGACCCCCAGTTTGAGAACCCCTGGTCTATCTGTTCTGCCAGCCTGAGCCCCCTTTAATCTGTCTTGCTGAGCCAGGCTCCTAAAACCTCCTCTAACACACGCACAGCCAGGGCCAAACCCAGCCGCAGATCAGCTCTGGGAAGACTCCGCTTAAGGGACTTACTCCAGCACTCAGGTGTCCACCTCTCTTGGAGTACAGACCCAAAGATATATTGTATTCACCTCTTTCCTCAATGTGGAAGAGGGTATGCCCAATTTCTCGGCCCACCCCCAGTTAGAAATCATAGAATCATAGAATATCAGGGTTGGAAGGGACCCCTGAAGGTCATCTAGTCCAACCCCCTGCTCGAAGCAGGACCAATTCCCAGTTAAATCATCCCAGCCAGGGCTTTGTCAAGCCTGACCTTAAAAACCTCTAAGGAAGGAGATTCTACCACCTCCCTAGGTAACGCATTCCAGTGTTTCACCACCCTCTTAGTGAAAAAGTTTTTTCCTAATATCCAATCTAAACCTCCCCCACTGCAACTTGAGACCATTACTCCTCGTTCTGTCATCTGCTACCATTGAGAACAGTCTAGAGCCATCCTCTTTGGAACCCCCTTTCAGGTAGTTGAAAGCAGCTATCAAATCCCCCCTCATTCTTCTCTTCTGCAGGCTAAACAATCCCAGCTCCCTCAGCCTCTCCTCATAAGTCATGTGTTCTAGACCCCTAATCATTTTTGTTGCCCTTCGCTGGACCCTCTCCAATTTATCCACATCCTTCTTGTAGTGTGGGGCCCAAAACTGGACACAGTACTCCAGATGAGGCCTCACCAATGTCGAATAGAGGGGAACGATCACGTCCCTCGATCTGCTCGCTATGCCCCTACTTATACATCCCAAAATGCCATTGGCCTTCTTGGCAACAAGGGCACACTGCTGACTCATATCCAGCTTCTCGTCCACTGTCACCCCTAGGTCCTTTTCCTTTCACCTTTTCCTTTTCCTTTTCCTTTCACCTAAACTGGGTTGTATTTTAAACCGGAAATAAATTTATTAACTATAACAGGTGTATTTTAAGTAGTTAAGGAGGGAGCAGACAGAACAAGGCTGATTACTAAGAAAATAAAACGGAGCACGCAAACTAAGCTTAATACACTAAAGAAACTGGTTACATGCAAATTCTCACCCTAAATGTGGTTCTAATAATCTTCTTCACAGGGCAGATGCCCTTCCAGCCTGGGCCCAGTTCTTTTCCCCCGTTCAGTCTTAGTTGTTTCCAGCAGTCATCTCGGGTGGGGTAGAAGGGGAGTATTGAGAACCAGGATTATCTCACTCCCCACCCTTACATAGGATTCACAACCCCTTGTGTGGACCTTCTTCGTTTTGATTCAGAGGGGTATATCATGATCTATCTCAGTTCAAGGGCTAGGGCTCTATTGATTTAAGAGCCACCATGCAACCATTTGCACTCATTTGACTAGAAGCTGGGAATGAGCGACAGGGGATGGATCACTTGATGGTGACCTGGTCTGCTCATTCTCTCTGGGGCACCTGGCGTTGGCCACTGTCAGAAGACAGGATCCTGGGCTAGATGGACCTTTGGTCTGACCCAGTATGGCCGTTCTTATGTTCTTACATTTCACCTTTAGTTTAAATCAATGCAACTTTTCATGTAAAGAAGCCCTATGTCTGTCTGTCCTTCCCCCTCCAGTGTCCGTCTGTCTAACCCCAACCAGATACCATTAGTAAGCCCTACTGGTCGTAAGCCAGCCCTGAAAAACTCTCCTAAGGGGTAGGGAAGTTGGGGTGAGATGGGGAAGGATTGACTTGGAATCACACTCATTCTGGTAGCGTCTTCAGTGCCAAAGCTCCATGTCAATGACATAAACACAGGGATGACCTCATTCTTGGCTGAAAAGCAGCTACCTCCTGGCAGCTCAAGTTTAAGCAAAAATTATCTGTAGGAGCAAGTGCAGAAAAGAGCCAGAGAAATGATTCAAGGCTGGAGGAAATGCCTTACACAGAGAGAGCGAAACAGCTGAATTTCTTTATCTTATCGAAACGATTAAGGATGACTTGTTTATGGTGTACCAGCACCTTCACGTGGAGAACATACCCGCTCCCAAAGGGCTCCCTAATCTAGTGAAGAATGACAGAGCGAGAGATGAGCTGAGCTGAAGCCAGACAAATTCAAATTAGAAATAAGGTACCAATTTTGCAGTAGCGAGGGTGACTAACCATTGGAATAAACTACTAAGAGAAGGGGTAAATCCTCACTCTCTTGAGGTCCTCTAGTCAAGCCTGGACACCTTTCTGGAAGATATGCTTTAGTCAGACACAAGTAATTGGGCTCAATACAGGGATAACTGGATGAAATTTAATGGTCTGATATACAGGAGGTCAGACTGGGTCTAATAGTCCATTCTGGTCCTAAGCTGTATGAAACCATACACTTTTGCATGATGTCCCAATGGGGGCAGAGTTAAGGTTATTTGGGTGCCTTAATATGTCCAGATTTCTCCCAAGTTTAACCTCAACCTGAGTTCTCATCACAAATATCCCTCTCTCCTTGCAGAGCTTGCTTCATGCCTAATGCCACCTCTCTTGTCCAGGAGTGCGTCCTGATAGGTTTCCCCACAACCCCCAACCCCTCCAGCTCCTCTTCGTCTGTCGGGTCCTGGCCAGCTGTCTGCTGATGCTTTACGGGAATGGGGTCATCGCTGGCATCACCCTCTCTGACCACCGGCTCCGCAGCCCCATGAACTTCTTCCTGCACAACTTCTCCTTCGTGGAGATCTGGTTCCCCTTAGTCACAGTGTCCAAGCTCCTGGCTGGGTTCTTCCTAGGCCGCCAGACCATGTCCTTCGCAGGCTGCATGGCTCAGTGCTACTTCTACTCCCTCCTGGGGGCGGCCGATTTCCTGCTGTTGGGGGTCATGTCCTTCGACCGCTACCAAGCCACCTGCAACCCGCTGCACTCCCCGGTGCTCATGACCGTGCACTTCTGCCTGAAGCTGGTGTTCAGCTCATGGGCTGCCGCTTTCGCTACCATCCTGGGTCTACTCATCCTGGTGACCCGTCTGCCCTACTGCAGCCCCAACATCCTCAACAACTTCTTCTGTGCCCAGACACTCCTGGTGGGTCTGGCTTGCTCCAAGACTGAGCAGATGGAAGCCTTCAACTTGGTGCTGGCCGCGGGGCTGATCCTGAGCTCCCTGGTTCTGATGGGCATTTCCTACAGCGACATCACGTTGGCCGTGCTGTGCATCCCTTCCTCGTGGGGCCATCATAGGACTTTCTCCACCTGCGCCTCCCACATGGTGGTGATCACCATCTTCTATGGGAGCTGCATCTTCATGCATGTCCGGACTAGCCATGCCTTCCCTGAGTGGGTGGACAAGGCGCTGGCTCTGATGACCAGCATTGTGGTCCCGTCGGTCAACCTCTTCATGTACGCCTTGCGCAATGAGAAGGTCAAGGAGGTCCTGAGAGACGCGGTGTGGAGGAGTGGGCTCTTCCCCACCAAGGGGGAAGCTGGGGGAGTGGGGGGACAAGGGCTTGGAGTTTAAAGCAGGATGGGGTCGGAGGAGTGGGGCAGATGCTGCAGCTGTGGGGGGAAGGAGGGGAAATCCGAACAGGAGTCACAATGCTTGGATGCTATGCCCACCTCTGGTAGAGGAGTGGGGACCAGTGTGTGTTACCTTCAGGACTCCTGGGTTCTGTCCCCAGCTCTGAGAGTGGAGTGGGGTCTCAGGGGTTAGAGCAGGGGGGCTGGGAGCCAGGACTCCTGAGTTCTCTTCTGGCTCTGGAAGGGGAGTGAGGTCTAGTGGTTAGAGGTGGGGCGGAGGAGGAGTCTGGGCGCCAGGACTCCTGGGTTCTATTCCCAGCTCTGGGAGGGGGCAGTAAGGTATCCTCAGCTGATGTGAGCCCGATCCCCAGGTGGTGTAAATGAGCACCGCTTTCTTGGCTTCCGTGGAGCTATGCTGATTTACCCCAGCTGGAGATCTGACTTTCAGGGTGAAATTTCGGGGACCCGAATGGCCATGTCAGTGTAAGTCACCTCACTGCACTGGCATTGCAGGGCTGGTGCAATGCTGAATGTCACCCCCCTTTCCCCCAAGGATTCAAATCCTACATTCCCATTACTTGGAATGAATGCTGAGTGTCCCTCAGGTACCCTCAAAATCCAGGCCTGGCTTGATATCTATTGAGTCTCTTGCTGCTTTTAACCATACACCAGTTACTTCATCACACATCAAATTAGCGTTAAAATGTTTAATTAAAAATACATTTGACACAATATGGCCTTTTAATTTTTTATTATTTGGGGGGGAACATCTGGATTTTCCCACTGTTTCACTTTTCAATTTAAATTGTTTTTTATTTTTTTAAATTCTTTTAATTATTTTTATTGCTTTTAGTAGTTGTTCGTTGACTTTTGGGGCTTATATGTTTTCAGTATTTTTTAAAATCGCTGTCCCTGTTAATGTAGAACCATAGAGAGGTTCGATTTTTTGGTATTGCTTTTTGATTAGTTTGCTCTTTTGTTGGGTGTCTGGTTTAATTTAATATTCAGTTTTTATTTTTTCATTTTCTTTTGTGTGTGTTTTGGTTTCAATTTTCATTTCTATTTATGCTTTGTTTTCTTGTGTTCAGTTTGGTTGCTCATTTTAACAACATGGTCAGATTTTTCATAATTAAAAAAGAAGAAATTAGTGAGGGTCTTTTGACATCCCAAATTTTGTCTTTGAAAACGACTCAATTTTCAAATGGAGAAAAATGTCAAATATTCACAGGAACGGTTTCAAACCCCCAAATCAATCAGTTTCAAAACTCCACAGAACACAGTTGTCTGCTGTAAGAGTTAAACTCTGTTTTAACCTCTTTTTTTAACCTCAACCTTTTATGCTTTTCTCTTTTATTTTTGGAATAAACAGGTAATCCTTCTAGGCATCTAAATGTGTCCTTAAACACCTAAATGCCTTTAAAAAGCTGGCCCTTCTTTACCCCCCTTCCTGAATCTGTTTCAAATAAAACAAACAGGTGAAATATTTGAAAGGTTAATGCATAGAAAAGAAACCCAAAAGAGAAGCTGCCTGGTTCTCTTTGTTATCCTGGGGTGCCTCCTTGTGGCTACACTTAAAATAACTTCTTCCCACTTTAAAAATCCTTTTCCTACTTCGGTAAACACTGTTATTTCTTTGCACGCTGTGTCGGTTGGTTAATTTGAGGGTCTCATCACATTTTACATCCTGGTTCATTTCTGTGAGAACAGAGATGTTGAGAGAATTCTGGGAATGTCCCAGACTGGAATAAGTCTGTCTTAAAAAACAAAAAATCAAGGCGGGAAAAAATGTCTGAAAATGAGGGATTTAGGGAACTCAGTCTGTTTAGTTTATCAAAAAGAAGATCGAGAGATGACCTGGTGACTCTTGGGAAGAAAATACCAGGTACTAAAGGGCTCCTGAATCTATTAACAAAAGACATAACAAGAACCAGTCTAGGAAGTTAAAGCCAGCCACATTTAAACCGGAAATAAGCCACAACTTTTTCATGGCGAAGGTGATGTAACAACTGGAACAAATGACCAAGAGAAGTGGCAGATTCTTGGGTCTGTGATAAATCTGTGATTCTGTTCATGGAAGAGCCCATTGCAATAGTCATCCACTGGGGCAAAATCCAGGCCTGCTTTGATCCACACAAGAGAATAATGGTGCCAACCAAGGGAGTGGCTCCTTTTACATCCAGATTCAATTCCCAGTACAGCTTGTCAGAAAATAAAGTGGGGTTTTTTTCATGCAGAAAATGTCAATGAAAACAAAACAAAAAGTGTGACCTTTTCAACAAAAATCGAAAGTGTTGGCCAATGTTTTCGGTTTACTGCGGAAACTAGAAAAATTTCCAGCGAGCCCACACATTTTTCATGGAAACTTTTGTTTTAATCAAGAAGCCAATTTTCTATCCAAAAAATCGACAGGGAAAGTCTGGATGAGCTTTCACCCCTCATTGAGCAGGGTGCCATGAGGAGGACTGGTAATACATGTGTTGTCTGTCGTCAGATTTTTTCTAGTCAATACTCAGAGTCTGGGATTTGGGGATTTGATGGGATTTGGGCATCTCAGCTCCCTTTAGGCACCTTTGAAAATCTCTGCCTTTCCGAGATGCTCAAGGCCTCTTTAGCTTTGACATTAGCGCTGGGTGGGGACTGGAGTTCTGTTTCACAAAACACCCAGTGATTCTGAATTTCTTTCCATTCTGAAATGGAATAAAAACAAATTTCAAATTTGCCCATGTCATAATTTAAATATATATATATATATATATATTTGGGTCAGTCAAGATGTTTAATTCTGATTCTGGCCTTTCAAAAAAAATGTTTTTTTTAAATTTAAAGCAATAGTCCTTTCAAAATGAAATTCAGTTGAAACGCTCTGTTTAAATGGGATGTAACAAGATTAACAAAATGCTTCCTTTAATGTTGCTGAAAATGTAATTTCATATAAATCAACATTGTTTTTGAGCCACTTTTATTTCCACAAAAGAGGACATTTTTCCTGAAAATTGTTTGGTTTAAAAATTTTCCCCGACACACAACAGACAATACTCCAAGTGTCGTTCGCTCCAGCCCTGGAGTTTCTCCTGAGCCACATACCAGATAGATAGACGTGTTCATGAGCGCTTCAGTGGCATGAGATTTTAGATGCTCAATTCTCATTCAAATGCCCTCCAACTGCCATGAAAATAAATAGGCATTTGAGTATCTGAATCCCAGAGGCAAACTCAGAAATCCCAGCACCTATCCCCTCTTCATCTAACAGACATGGGGTGAAAAGACCAAGAAAGACTTTCTCATTGATATATCAGCATATTTTGGTACTTCCCTGCGGTTACCAGCAATTATTGGTGTGTGTGATCCTGTGGGCTGTTCTCCAAAACTCTGGCCTAGTGATTCCAGACCAGCAATGCGCTTCCAAATTGCTTCCCTGGAGAAGACAGAATGGATTAGGCTGGAGATAGAAACTAACAGCTGCATTGGTGAAAGCACAGAGAGGTGTCCGTGACTCGCCCTCAGTAGCAGTACCCTCACGCAGGACTATGTCACTGAGAGCCACAGCAATCCACAGAGAGAGACGGAGGAGACTCCAGCGGACTAGAGAAGATCCCTATATGTGGGTGGATGGACAGACGGACAGACAGGTGCTGCGGCGAGAAGGGTGGCTAGATAGAGAATGTGGAGGAAAGGGTGCTTTGGAGGGATGGGAAGAGGAAAGGTCTGGATGGATAGACGGAGAGATGATATTTTTGATGCATTTTCCTCAGAAGCCGTGGAACACAACGTATTTCTACAGCCCTTACTGATCTGAGTCATGGCCCAGTCCTGCAGAGAGGGGGAACGCAGAGTTCTGTTACCTTTGGCCTTCTGCACTGTGAGTATGTGACTCTTTCCGCGTATTATTCGTTGCTTTGTAACTCGGTTCGTTTGTAACCCCTGCATTTGAACCCAGATATTGAACCTCCCCCCCAAACTTTTTGGTGAAGTGGGAGCATGGTCTAATGGTTTCACAGCAGAGGCGATCCAGGGGGTGGATTCATCATCACGGAAAGGGAATGCGTCTTGAGTAAACCAATGACATTCCTGTGCATTTAATCAGCTGGACTGCCAGGAAAAGGACGGATGGGCCAGTAGTCAGGTTCAATCTCCTGTTGCAGAACAAATTTCCCATGTAACCTTGGGTGAGTCACTTAGCCTCTCTGTGCCTCAGTTGCCCATCTGTAAAATGTGCACAATAATTTCAGTTGTCTGATGCGAAAGCCAAAATTTTCAGGCAAGCACAACTTTCCTGTGAATGAAGTGTTTCGTTTAAAACCTATTTTTCTAATGGAAATACGTTTCAGTGGAAAAAACTGAGCCAGCCCAGATCCCTACCTGACTAATGAGGGAAGATGGATGGGTGGATAACTAATAGAGTGATGGGCATGTATGGTGTTAATAGACAAGAGTATGTATTGGGTTAGATAGCAACATATAGTGAAGAGAGAAAGATGGGGCAGAAGGGGGGCTCTACATGGTGATCGATATTGTGGTTGGGAGATAGCTAGGAATATCCTGTTACGGGGGAAAGCGAGGGACCTGCGTATGTGTGGGGTATGTTTATGTAGACAGATTCCCAGGAGGGAGGGAACAGACTGATAGAGGGGCACGTATGAAGCTGGAGAGATAGATAGGTTTGATGGCTATGCAGTACTGATATATAGAGGCAGGTATGGATCCAAGAGAGAAGGGTGCGTATAGGAGGCATGTAATAGGCTAAATGGAGAAGAGGAACATGATCACGGGAGAGAAAGGAAGGCTGTACGTGGGACTGGCACGTACCAGGATAGATGGTGAAGAGGGAAGCTAGATACGTAGCACCATGCATGGCTGTATGAGACAGCTCCTTATATGTGTCTCATTAATACCATGCTTTTCTGAGGCTATGTCTGTCCTGCAAGCTCGGGGTGTGATTCCCGTGCTCAGGGAAACACAATGGCACTTGTTCTCCCTGAGCTTGGGTCAGTATGAGTAGAACTTTAGCCGCAGTAGCACAGGCTGAGCTGGGCTGAGCTCAAATCCTCCAGCAAGTGGTGGGTACGCACCTGATACGGCTCAGCCATGCCACGGCTAGGACAATGGCTTTGCTATTTATCCTCATGCTAGATTATGAGCACACGAGCCGGGGAGTCGCAGTCCTACCTCCTAGTGTAGACGTAGCCTTCCAGTGCCCTGTCTCCTCGCGCCCCACAGGTGAGCCCGTAGCACGGCCGCAGGGGAGATGGACCGAGTTCACCCAGCTGGGTTTCCCGATGGGGCAGGAGGTGGAGATACTGCTCTCCGTGGTGCTGCTGTCCATGTACCTCCTGGCCTTGACTGGGAACATGGCGATCCTGGGTGTTGTGCCCTCCTCACCCCTATGCACAACTTCCCCTGCAACTTCTCCAGGCTGGACGTCCTCTTCACCTCTGTCATCACCTTGCAGCTGCTCAGCAGCCTCCTTTCAGGGGATAAATCCGTGCCCTTCCCCGGCTGCGTGGCTCGGTGCTACTTCTTCTCCTTCCTGCGCACAGTGGAGTTCTTCCTCTTGACCTGCATGACTTACGACCGATGTGCTGCCATCTGCAACCTGCTGCGCTACTCCCTCCTCATGAATGGCCGCGTCTGTGTCCGGGTGATGCTGGCCTGTTGGCTGGGGGGGTCCCAACCATCATGATCTCCAGGTTGCCCTCTTGCCGTTCCAATGGCATTGACCATTTGTCTGTGATTCTGACCCCGTGGTGGAGCTCTCCTGCACTGACACATGACTGGTTGAGCTGAGGGACTTCATACTGTCGTCTGTGGTCATCCTTGGCTCCTTCATCCTAATGATCGTCTCTTACACCTACATCATCCCCGCCACTCTGCGCATCCCCAGCACCATGGATTGGAAGAAAGCCTTCATCACCTGCACCACCCACCTGACCATCATTTCAATATCCTGCAGCGTGGCCATTTTCATCTATGTCACTGTGAGGCAGCAGGGAGGGGGGAGTGTTGACCTGGGAATGTGGCAGGAGAGTTTCACTGGGGATGGGAGACCTGAGAGCTGGTAACCTGAGCCAGGACAGGGCGGGGGAGGTAACACCTCTGCCCGGGAATGTGGACAGAGGCTGCAGAAGGGAGCCTGCTGCGGGGGGGGGGGGAGGAGGGTTAGTTTCAGTTTGGGGCTGGGTGGAGGAACGCAGGGAACCCCAGGGCTGGGGTCTAAGCTCCCTGCTCCCCCAGAAGGACTTGACTGAGGGGTCCTGGTTGTACCCACAAGCTCTGTTTTGGACTGTGTTCCTGGTGTCCAATAAACCTTCTGTTTTACTGGCTGGCTGAGAGTCACAGTGAATCCCAGGAAGAGGGGTGCAGGCCCCGGACTCCCCCACACTCCGTGACAGTCACCCCTTCACAGAAGGAGATCCTGGGTTTACAAAAAGCACCTGCTGTGATGTCAGCCATTGTGTGTCCATTTCTGAACCTCTTTATCTTCACGGTAAGGACTGACACTGTCAAGGGAGCCTTGAAACTGTCTCTGAGGCATTGTTGGCAGGTTGTTGTTGAAAGGTTTGGGGAATTTCAACAAAGCAGAGCAGTTGTTTCTGAGAAATTTCAAGGGAAATTTTGGACTGCTTCTCTTAACCCAGCCGGACCTTCGCAGTTACTGTGATGAACCTAATGTTAAGAGAAAGCTATTCCTAGGGTCCCAGTGCTGTTGGGTGGAGGCAATTTAAACAATTCATGCTTGGAGATTAATTTTTCCTTTCAATGGAAATTTCATGGGAAAAATTTTAAATGTTCTTTGTAAGTTGTTTAATGAAAACCCAATACATTTTGGGATTTTAGCCACTGAAAGTTCACATTTTCAGTTTAATAAACAAACAATAAATAACAAATTAATTTTCATTGGACAAAACCCAGAACATTTTCAGTTTATGGCTTTCCAAAAATCCCCCAAAATGTTTGATGAAAGTTAGGGTTGGGTTATTTTTTGGGAGGTTTTGTCAAATAATTTCATGGGGGAAAACATGATTTGCTGATCAGCTCTGCAGTTAGAATTACAAGCTAGACAAATTCAAGCTATTGCTATGGGCTTCTAACTCTTAACACTGAGTGAAATTTCAAATTTTGTCAGCATTTTGGGGATGTTTTTTCCCTTTGAAAAGCTGAAATCTGTTCAGGATTCAAACTGATTCCAATACTCCTTTGCTCTTCATTTGGCAAAATCCCACATCATTTTAACTTCCAGGTTTTTTTCTTTTCCCACAAATAAACCAAAAGTTTTGACAGAAATGGGGGAATAAAGATCTCCTCAGAATTTGAGGCCTTATGTGTGTGTGTGGCGGGGGGGGGAGGGGAATGGGGGAAGGAGGCTTGATAATGGGTGGGGGTGCATCCAGGCTTGATAAAGTCAAATTAGAAATGTGGTGAAAATTTTTAACCATCAGGGTAAACAAGCTATTGGAACAAGTTGAACAGGGAAGTGGTGGGTTCTCCGTTACTTGAACCCTTTTAATTGAGACTGACTAGCTTTCTAAAACAAAACTGCCAGAGGATGTACCTCAGGTCACGAAGTTAGCAAGATTCAAAGCAGATTTGAACATTTTCATGGGTAACAAGAAAACCTGGATTTGTGCTGGAAATGGCCCAACTTGATTATCATACACATTGTAAGGAGAGTGATCACTTTAGATAAGCTATTGCCAGCAGGAGAGTGGGGTGGGGGGAGGTATTTTTTCATGCTTTGTGTGTATAAAAAGATCTTCTACACTTTCCACAGCATGCATCCGATGAAGTGAGCTGTAGCTCATGAAAGCTCATGCTCAAATAAATTGATTAGTCTCTAAGGTGCCACAAGTCCTCCTTTTCTTTTTGCAAATACAGACTAACACGGCTGTTACTCTGAAACAAGAATACCCTGGCTCAATACTAGGAACATTTATTTACAGGGATTTTAAACTTCCTACTACAGTAGAACCTCAGAGCTACAAACACCAGAGCTATGAACTGACTGGTCAACCCCACGTCTCGTTTGGAACCGGAAGTATGCTACCAGGCAGCAACAGAGCCACCCCCCCTCCGAAAAAAGGCAAATATAGTACAGTATTGTGTTTAAATGTAAATTACTACAAAAGGGGGGGGGGGTTAAAAAGATCTGACAAGGGAAGGAAACTGTGTCTGGGCTTGTTTCATTTACATTAAGACGGTTAAAAGCAGCATTTTTCTTCTGCAGAGCGAAGTTTCAGAGCTGTATCCAGTCACTGTTCAACAGTAAGTCAGAGAGAGACTCCACCACTTCTTTTGGTAGTTTTTTCTAATGTTAAAGATAGAGGCCATAATTCTCATTTGCATTTGTTTGGCTTCAACTTCCAGCCCTTGGTTCTTCTTCTGCCTTTCTCCACTAGATTCAAAAGCACGCTGCCATCTGGTATTTTCTCTCCATGAACGTATCTGTATATCATGAACAAGCCAACTCCCAATCTTCCTTGTAATAAATTCAATAGATTGACTCTCTTATGTCACATCATAAGGCATCTACCAATTTATAAGATCTACTCTACAAGGCTGGTATTGTCTTTTGTGTAAGGTACAAAGGCCTGTGAAATGGGGTGCTGATCTCCACTGGGGTCTTTCAGCATTGCTACAACAATACAAGGTGTGGTAAGAAGCAGAGCAGGGTAGGGTAGTGGAGGCCAGGTAACCAATAGACCAGGATGTGCCCATTTCTTCGCAACTCAGTAGAAGTGATAAGCCAGGAATGCCTCTCACCAAAAGCAAGCAGAACTAGACTCTATGAATATCCATTTAATTCTCCTGTTGATTGGGTGTCTATACAGTGACCAGAATAGTAGGTATTGACTGGCTTCCTTTTCCAGAGGAAGTTGTCCTGGATACGTTGGTTCCAAAGTGCAGCATCTTCCATACCACTCATGACCCACCTAAGCCCATGGTAAGGTTGGAATGAAACCAAAAATATTCACTTTACTCTTGCATCTTTTGATTTTGATTTTTTTCAGGCCTGATGCGGATGCTTAAAAAACACCTTGTCACAAGCATCCTTCAGGGCCTGTTTGACTTGTTCATTCCTAAGAGTATAGATGTAGGGATTAAACAGCTGGGTGACAACTTCGTAAAGAAACGACACAACTTTGTCAAAGTCCCACCTGCCGCACTGACCTGGTTGGAGGTACCTGAAGACGGAGCTACGGTACAATATCAGCTGTGACAACGTTCCTCCTCTACCTTGGTGGGTCTTGCGCTTATTGGCGGATTTGCTCACCTCAGAGATTCACAGCAGCCCTCAGTTTTGCCATTTTCATGAACCCACAGGCCAGGTCAACTCCTCCTGTGTCTGACCAGGAGTTGGGAGGTTTGGGGGGAACCCGGGCCCGCCCTCTACTCCGGGTTCCAGCCCAGGGCCCTGTGGCATGCAGCTGTCTAGAGTGCCTCCTGGAACAGCTGTGTGACAGCTACAACTCCCTGGGCTACTTCCCCATGGCCTCCTCCAACACCTTCTTTATCCTCACCATGGGACCTTCCTCCTGGTGTCTGATAATGCTTGTACTCCTCAGTCCTCCAACAGCCCGCGTTCTCACTCTCGGCTCCTAGTACCTCTTGCTCCCAGCTCCTCACACGCACACCACAAACTGAAGTGAGCTCCTTTTTAAAACCCAGGTGCCCTGATTAGCCTGCCTTAATTGATTCTAGCAGCTTCTTGATTGGCTGCAGGTGTTCTGATCAGACTGTCTGCTTTAATTGTTTCCAGAAAGTTCCTGATTGTTCTGGAACCTTCCCCAGGGAAAAGGGACCTACTTAACCTGGGGCTAATATATCTGCCTTCTATCACTCTCCTGTAGCCATCTGGCCCAGCCCTGTCACAGTACATATATACTCAATTTTGGGACAATATATCATTTGAAAAGGAAAAAAGAAAACCTTATATGTCAAAAATCTTGAAACAAAGTACTTTGAATTTTTCAAATTATTTTTTGCAATCTTTTTAATTTTTGGCCAAAACTATTCAGACTGAAATCACAAATGCTTTTCCTTGCCTTGCAACTGGATTTTTTACTAATTAAATTATTCATCTGAAAAATTTCACACAAGTCTGTTTCTAATTTCAGATTGTCTGGCTGTCATGTCCAGCCAAAGGATCTTGTTCTGCCTTTCTCTGCTAAATTCTGTAGCTGTGTTGGTCCCAGGATATTAGAGACAAGGTGGGTGAGGTAATGTCTTTTACTGCACCAAATTCTGTTGGTGAGAGATACAAGCTTTTGAAAAAAGAACAGGAGTACTTGTGGCACCTTAGAGACTAACACATTTATTTGAGCATAAGCTTTTGTGAGCTACAGCTCACTTCATCGGATGCATGCAGTGGAAAATACAGTGGGGAGATTTTATATACACAGAGAACATGAAACAATGGGTGTTACCATACACACTGTAACCAGAGTGATCACTTAAGGTGAGCTATTACCAGCAGGAGAGAAAAAAAACCTTCTGTAGTGTTAATCAAGCTGAGCCATTTATAGCAGTTGACAAGAATGTGTGAGGAACAGTAGGAGGGGGAAATAAACATGGGGAAATAGTTTTACTTTGTGTAATGACACATCCACTTCCAGTCTTTATTCAAGCCTAATTTAATGGTGTCCAGTTTGCAAATTAACTCCAATTCAGCAGTCTCTCATTGGAGTGTGTTTTTGAAGTTTTTTTTGTTGAAGAATTGCCACTTCTAGGTCTGTAATCGAGTGACCAGAGAGATTGAAGTGTTCTCTGACTAGTTTTTGAATGTTATAAATTCTTGACATCTGATTTGTGTCCATTTACAGGCCCAACAAAGAAAATAACATAACGCCACTAGCCATCACCTTCAACCCCCAACTAAAACCTCTCCAATGCATCATCAGGGATCTACAACCTACCCTGAAGGACGACCCATCACTCTCACAGATCTTGGGAGACAGGCCAGTCCTTGCTTATAGACAGCCCCCCAACCTGAAGCAAATACTCACCAGCAACCACACAACAGAACCACTAACCCAGGAACCTATCCTTGCAACAAAGCCCGTTGCCAACTGTGTCCACATATCTATTCAGGGGACACCATCATAGGGCCTAATCACATCAGCCACACTATCAGAGGCCCGTTCACCTGCACATCCACCAATGTGATATATGCCATCATGTGCCAGCAATGCCCCTCTGCCATGTTCATTTGCCAAACTGGACAGTCTCTAAGTAAAAGAATAAACGGACACAAATCAGACATCAAGAATTATAACATTCAAAAACCAGTCTGCTTGTTTGTACCATTTACTTGTCATGCCATGTCTTTACAAATTATCATTAGTAGCACTGCATTTCTCGTAACTCTTAGATACTCAAAATGAGATCAGCATCCATTTCCACTGGGCATTATGAGAATCCTTGTCAATGTTGATCTTATAATCTGATGAATAGAGATGAATATTCGGGAGAGATGTTTGGTTTCCTCTTTGATTTTGCAAAGGGATATATTCAAAGGCGCAAGTGGAGGGGAGAGGACAATCTGACTCCACTGAAGTCATTCTGGCTTCAAAGGTCACTTACCCAGCTTGTCATTTTGACAATCTCGCCACAGCCTTTCTATGCCTCTACTGGGTTTGATATTCCATGAAATATGAGCCACTTTACTTCAGTGACATTCCCTCCGTGGTTTATTCCCACCCTCCCCGTCATCACTCATAGACTATTCGTACATTGACCGCATACTCCAATTGGCCAACGATGCCAGCCCAGATCACTGACCTTTAAATTTTCAAAGAAGGACCTTCAGACTTTCCTCCATGATACCCCTCAGGACTGGGAAGAGCATCCGGTGAACATCTGCTAAATACCTCACGGACCTCCATCAAACTCCCCTTCGCTGTGATTCCTAGCAAACAAATGTGACTACACTCAGGCAGTTGTTTTGCTTAGAGCACTGTCCATCACACTGACCAATATGATCTCATTGGATCCTGATGCTCCCCTCTTTTTTCACCTGTTGTCTCTTGTGTTATACTATGTATCCTCTTTTGGGCTGGGACCATGGCTTTGGTCTATGTTTGTACAGTGCCTGGCACACTGGGATCATGGTTTATGACTGGCACTCTTTGGGATGGCCACACTACACGTTATAGATAATGCAAAACCATAAGTGAGTAGGAATGTTTCTAGAGACATCAGTGGGGACAGGATGTCACTTTTGTTGTTCAGTTGGAATTCACCTTCAATGAAACTTGAAGCCATAACTCCCCTTCATGCTTTGGGGAATCACCCTTGTACCCATGCAGAAAATTTCCCCTTTAGAAGTGACTGAAAGGAGGGAAATGAACTGCTAATCTCCTGCATGAGGCTCAATCACAAGGTATGGGTGTGAGGAACATGGTTACTCCTGTTATTTTGCAAGGATACAAAGAACATTGTACGATGTGGTGTGTTAGAATAATAAAGCCTGATGTTCTAAATATGCTTCATTCTCCTGGGACACCTTCAACTGCATTCCATGGCCAACTGGTCCTCTGGGGGTTGGGTCATTCTGAAGACTTGGATTTGACATATCCAAAATTTCCGTGCTGATGATCTGTGCTTAATTATCCGACCATTACTTTGAGGAGTTATTTTCTGTGCAATAGCCCCCGTATGAACACAGAGAAAGGATGTTCTTATGGTTAAGAAACTAGCATGTCTCTCAGATAAGCTGGTTTGAACCCCACATCGTACTGAAATTTAGTGGGTGATGAGTGACTTAGTTCTTTCTAAAACCCAGGTTTCCCACTCCATGTCTCAGGTCCCCGTCTCAGAAACGGGGCTAAAAGCTAATCATCCATCTCTGTAGTGTGAGGTTTCCAAACCCACTTCTGTCAGAATGAAGGTATTTAGGCGCCTAATGGGATTTCCCCTGCGCACCAAAAACGTAGTGATCTCAATTGGATTTAGGTGCCTGGATGCTTTTAAAAATCCCACTAGGTGCCTATGTACCTTGAAGTATCTGGCCCTAAGTGGCTTGGCCAAGGGCGAGGAGAGGGTCTCTGGCCGAGCTTGGGATTCGCCACGGATTTCCGGAGTCGTATTCTCACCGCAGGAGCTCACTCCTAGCGCTGCCCGACCTTTCTGCATCTTGCCACGAAAACACAGGAGATGGAAACGGTGACCCAGCCCTTTGGACTCTCCCTGGGGAAAAGGGAAACAACACAAAACCCTTCCGAAGGGATTTCTCAGAGTGTTGTCGGCGAAGCCCTTTGTCTAATGGGTCTCAGGGGTCCCAGCCAGGAACCACAGACGAGAACCCCAGAGGCTCCAACCAGCGCAGGTGGGAACTGGGAAGGGCGGGGATGCGCCGCGGGCAGTGGTCACCCACGTGTACCCCTGTATCTCTCCTACGCAGAGCGCCATAAATGGACAGCCCGAAAGTGGAGAATCTCAACTCAGCAGCTTCAGGATTAGTGGGATCATTTTGGTTCTTGTTCGGGGTCTTTCTAAGGTCTCCCTCAGCACAGGGTGTGAGGGCGAGGGCCCAGCGTATGGCGGCGGGGGTGGGATTTGGAAGTGAAGAGCTCGCTGGGTGGTCGCACTGCTTTCTTCTGTGGCATGAGGTGGAAACGCTGGTGAGGATCCCGCTGCCATTCTGGAGCGTCTCACGGGGAGCGTGGCGCGGGTGGGTCCTAGGCTGGAGCTGAGGGCGGACAAAGGGTTAGGAGATTTTTACAAAAAGAAAAGGAGTACTTGTGGCACCTTAGAGACTAACCAATTTATTTACAGGCTCTGAGTCTCTGAGGTTTGCTTTCACCTTAGCAGACACACTGCCACGGCCATTATTCTGGGAATCCCCATCCAGGGATGTGTTTAATTCGGGAAATTCTAGATTTCTTTCGTTGTCTTGGTCAAGGGGTATCCGGGAGCCCAAAACCCGTTGTAAAATAAATCCACAAACCCAAGCTCATAGCTGGCATGGCTTATTGCCAAATGGGCACCTCGGAGGAATAAGCTCCCTCAAACTGCTGGAGAAATACTGTTGAAAAAGCCGCGCTATTGAGAGAGGGAGGGTTTGGAGAGACGCACCCGGGACCCTGTTTGAGAAACGCCAGGGAGCTTCTGCAGGTGTTTGCGATGCGCACAGAAGCCCTCCCCCGGGTGAATATTTGTGTCCTCGCTCTCCATGTCTCCAACTCTGGAAGTTCCTCTGCAGGGGCAGCTTCGCAGCCTGACTCCAAACCACGCTGGAGCCTACGGGAAGCTCTCTACTGACTTTGGGGAAGTTTGGACCAGACCCTGAAGGTCTAAGCTGGGTGATCCAACGGCTATAAAATTTAGCCATTCAAACGACATGTCTAGTCAATGCAAGGGGAGGTGTTGGGTGTCTGTGGTGGAGGGGAATGAAGCCAGGAGCTTCTAAGGAATTACCAAACTAATTTGTAATGTCTACCTGAATCTGCAGACAGGCTGGAAACAATAGCTCGGAGAGAACAATGAGTGTCTCCCATTCACTTCTATGGGATTATCCGTACCAAGAAAGTTCTTTTTAGTGCCGGAATAGCTGTCTATCTTGCCACCTGTCCCTTTAGCAGAAAGATGCTCTTAACATACTTCTTCATCACTGTTGGCGGTAATGTCTGATTTCAGAGTGGGGTGGGCAAGAAGGAATTCACATCCAAGTCCGTGCTGGCAGCCTGAATTCCCAAGCGCCCTCGTCACACATCTGTTTGGTGGAAAAGAAGGGGTAACCGAGATGAGCCAGGTAATTAAACTCCTGTGAGCCTGAGATAGATGCTGGGCAAATCATGGGGCACCTAATATGGGACTCGATCCGTGTAGAAGTAGATGAGAGGCAAAGAATTAATTCCAATCAGCATGGGCTTATGACAAATAGATCCTGTCAAATTAACCTGATATCTTTTTTGTTGTTGACATCACAAGTGTGGCTGATAAAGGTAATAATCTTGATGTCCTCTGCTTAGCCTTCTGTAAAGCATTTGAGGTGGAACAAATGAGACAGACTCTCAGAAATATAGGGTTGGAAGGGACCTTGAGCGCTCATCTAGTCCATCCCCAGAGCTGAAGCAGGACTGTTACGAATTATACCTCACAGGTCACGCACACGAACTGCGGCGAATTATACCTCACAGGTCACGCACACAAACTGCTGCGAATTATACCCGATAAGTCACACACAGTTCGAGTCTAGGCTGAGGCACATGAACAAAGTCCACAACGGCAGGTTCCCAAAGATACTAAGTTTATTACGCTGGAGCGTGGTGCCCCCCTGCTAATCAGGAGGGGATCCCAAATGCAGGTTATACAGAGATTATAGACCTTTTAGCAAAGCATGTTGCCCTCGTGCATCCGAAACCTTAGCTAATAGTCCCTTATCTACCACCTATCCCTGTTAAGGGCATCCCCCCGTGCTAAACCATTACTTCAACTACACAACATGGCCCTAAAGCAATGCACGAGTAGCCTTTCTTATTGGGATGGCAGGCTCGCATCAAGGCCAGGAGGCAGGGAGTTAGGAACAGACCAAGAACAGAAACCAGGAGTCGAGACAGGCTGGAAACAAGGGGAGGGGGGTGGAGTTTGACAGGAATACAGTATCTAAGGAACACTCCTCCTGGTGCATGATGTGTTTGCTTTTCGACAATGGTGGGCCCCAAACCAAAATGGAGTCACATATGCACATATGATAACTTTTCCTTAACCAGGACTAAGTAAGCCTAGGCCGTGCCTGACAGGTGTTTGTCTAACCTGGCATTAGAAACCTCCAATGATGGAGATTCCACAACCTCCTGCAGTAATGTATTCCTGTAGTTAGCTATTCTTGTAGTTAGAAAGTTTTCCCTAACAGTGAACCTAAATCACCCTTTTTGCAGATGCAGCCCATTACTCCTTCTCCTGCATTCAGTGGCTAGGGAGAACAATTGATGCCTGTCCTCTTTTCTCATGTTAAAAAGGCCTTTTATCCTTTTTGTGTCACTCTTCTAGATCCTCTCCAATTAGTTCCCATTGTTTTCAGAGTGTGGAATCCAGAACAGGAGACAGTACTGCTGCTGAAATGCCACCAGGGCAGAGTCAAGCAGGACAATTACCTCCCGTAGCTCACATGCGACCCTCCTGTTAATACACCCCAGACTGATATGAGCCTTTTCTGCAACTGCATCACCTTGCAGACTCATATCCCATTTGTGATCCACTATACCACCCAGATCCTTTTCAGCAGGACTACCTCTTAGCCAGTTCATCCCCATTTGGCAGATGGGTTTTGATATTTTTCTTCCTAAGTGTAGAATTTTGCACCTGTTTTGATTGAAGTCCATCTTGTTGATTTCAAACCAATTCTCCAATTTGTCAAGGTTGTTTTGATTTCTAACCCTGTTCTCCCAAGTGCCAGGAATCTCTCCCAGGTAGGTTTCATCTGCAGATTTGCTAAACAGACTCTCCACTCTGTTATTCCTGCCATTAATGAGAATATTGCATTGTACTGGACCCAGGACAGAGGATTATGGGACCTGACTAAATACTTTCCCCCACTTTGACGCTGAAGCCTGCTGCCTACTTTGTGAGTTTAGCCTTTCAACCAATTTTGCACCCACCTCACAGTCGTTTCACCTGAACCACGTTTCCCTCTTTTGCTTATGAGAATGGCATGTGCAAGAGTGGGCAATGGGGGAGGTGTCTCTCGAAAATTGTCCTGTTCTGTTCCTTCCCTCTGGGGCCCCTGGCACTGGCCGCTGTCGGGAGACGGGACGCTGGGCTGGATGGACCTTTGGTCTGACCCAGTCTGGCCGTTCTTATGTGTCAGAAGCCTTACTAAAATCAAGATACATCACATCTACAGCTTCCCGACTCTCCACCAGACCAGTAACCATACAAAAGAAGGAAATTAGTTTGATTTAGCATAATTTGTTCTTGAGAAATTTGTTAGCTATGATTGAACACCCTAATATCCTCTAGATGCTCACAACTTGATTATCGAATCATTTGTTGCAGTATCTTTCTAGGTATAGAAGGTAGGCTGACTGGTCTATAATTCCACAGCTCCTCTTTGTTTGCCCTTTTTAAAGACAGGGACTATTTTTGATTTCATTTTTGACATTGTGATTAAGAAACTAGAATGATACACAATTACTGTGGCCCACAGATTAAATGGACTAAAAGGTGGGTACTGAACAGTCTCAAACTGGAATTATATATGGACAATCATCACTGAGCGTGGGTGTTTTTAGTGCGGTCCCACAGGGTTTGATTCTTGGCCCTGTACCTTTTAATATTTGTATCAATGACCTGGAAGAAAACAAACAAACAAACAAAACTTTCACAGTGAGGGTATTTAATCATTGGAAGAACTTTCCCCGCCGTGTGGTGGATTTTCCAGCACTGGCAATTTTAAAAGAACGCTTGGATTTTTTTCTTTAAAAAGCAACACTCTAGTTCTGACAGTAGCTAATTCAGGGAAGTTTCTCGCTCTCTTCTATACAGGAGGTCAGAACAGATGTTCACATTGGTTCCTTCTGGCCTTTTTCATGTATGAAAAATTGAAGTAAAACTTATGAATGTTTAGAAGAAATAATTTTCATTCTCCCTTGCTCTCCAGCTCTCGCTCTCTCTCCAACTAGCAGTAATTGTTTTTAGTTACTCCATTAGGATTGTTTCATTGAGCCTGTGCCTGATAGGCACCCAATTCCCATTGACGAGATTAGTTCTATTTCTTTACAGATTTTTCCTCTCAGCATTCTGTCCCTCTTGTCCAATCGGCTCTGTTTTTGACATGTTTTTAATTTTTTTTAAAGATGAACCAAGAATGAAGAACCAGACCACAGTGGTGGAATTCATCATCCTGGGACTGTCCAACAACCACCATGTAAACATCATCCTGTCTGTGGTTCTATTAGATGTCTTCCTGTTGACCGTAATGGGAAACATCATTATTGTCACCCTCTACCAGGTGGACCATCGCCTTCAGACGCCCATGTATTTCTTCCTCAGGAACTTCGCTGTCTTAGAAATCTGCTTCACCTCTGTCATCATGCCCAGGTTCCTCTACAGCCTCTTGACAGTGAGAAAATCTATTTCCCTCCCTGGTTGTTTCCTTCAGTTGTTATTGGTCTTCTTCCTGGGTGCCTCTATGTTTTGCCATGAGGCTGTCATGTCCTTTGACCGCTACATGGCTATCTGCCATCCCTTGCGTTACGGCACCATCATGAATGGCAGGGTCTGCTTCCAGCTAGTGCTGAGCTGCTGCGTGATGAGTTTTCTTATAATGGTTCCCCCAACATTTATGGTTGTGCTGTTACCGTTCTGTGGCCCCAATGTCATAAACCACTTCTACTGTGACACAGCCGTGTTGCTCCAACTCTCCTGCGTGGACACGGGGCATCTTGAGGTCATGATATTTTTTTCAGCAACAGTTATCTTACTTGGTACTTTAACAATCACTATAGTTTCCTATGGCTGCATTATCTCCACTATCATGCGCATCCCGTCCACCACAGGAAGGAAAAAGGCCTTTTCCACCTGCTCCGCTCACCTCCTGGTTGTTGTGATATTGTACAGTAGCTCCATCTTCAGGTACCTCCAGCCAGGACAGCGGGGTGTGCAGGACTTTGACAAAGTTGTGTCCTTGCTGTACTGTGTGGTGGTCCCTCTCTTTAACCCCTACATCTACGCTCTCCGCAATGAACAAATGAAAGAGGCCCTGAAGGATGCCTGTGGCAGAATTTCTAAGTGTCTGAGATTCTCATGAAAATGCCAAACCACAAAGACACAGGATGGATGTGAACTTGGCTGGTCAATGACTTCATGCCAGGCATCCCACTGGTCTTGGTGGGTCAGGAGCAGTACAGAGACATGGAGAGAGAAATTCATCCCTATCTTCATAGATTGTAAGGCCAGACCTGTAAGGTCTGTAAGGTGAATTCTGATCTCCTGGTAAAAAAGGCCTTAGTCTTCCACCCAGTTAGTTCTGCTTTGAACCTAGTAACACCTGTCTGTTGAAAGCGTGTCTTCCAGAAAGGCATCCAGTCTTGATTGGAAGACTTCAAGAGTTGGAGAAATCCAACATTTCCTTGGTAGCTTTTTCCCAAAATAAAATTTTTTGAGTCATTCTCACTAAAATGAAAAAAAAAAAAAAAGAAAAGAAAATTCAGTTTGCTTGGATCTATAGGATATATATTTAATGTCTAGCTAAATTTTGAGATAAAATATCATTTAAAAATAAAAAAGGAAAACATTTCTTTTCAAAAAATTGAAATAAAATGTTCTGAATTTTGTTGACATAAAATGTTCAACATGAAGTAAAATTTTGGTGAAGTAAAATTTTCTGAATTTTGCACTTTGCAGGGAAATCGGCTAGTTATCTCAGGTGCCTGTACACAAATGCAAGAACAGGGTTTAAAAGAGAATTGGATAAATTTATCCATAAATTAAATAAAGGGCCCATATAACAGGGTTTAAAAGAGAATTGGATAAATTCATGGAGGTTAAGTCCATTAATGGCTATTAGCCAGGATGGGTAAGGAATGGTGTCCCTAGCCTCTGTTTGTCAGAGGGTGGAGATGGATGGCAGGAGAGAGATCACTTGATCATTACCTGTTAGGTTCACTCCCTCTGGGGCACCTGGCATTGGCCACTGTCGGTAGACAGGATACTGGGCTGGACAGTAGACAGTATGGCCATTCTTATGTTAAGAAGCCTAGATAACAAGCAGGAAGAACTGGAAGTCCTGGCACAGTCAAAGAACTACGATGTGATTGGAATACTGGAGTACCATCATGGATGGATATAAACTGTTCAGGAAGGACAGGCCGGGCAGAAAAGGTGGGGGAGTTGCATTGTATGTAAGGGAGCAGTATGACTGCTCAGAGCTCCAGTATGAAACTTCAGAAAAGCCTGTTGAGAGTCTTTGGGTTAAGTTTAGAAGCGAGAGCAACAAGGGTGATGTCGCGGTGGGCATATGCTGCAGACCACCGCACCGGGAGGATGAGGTAGACGAGGCTTTCTTTGGACAATTAACTGAAGTTTCCAGAACACAGGCCCTGGTTCTCATGGGAGACTTCAATCACCCTGACATTTGCTGGGAGAGCAGTACAGCGGTGCACAGACAATCCAGGATGTTTTTGGAGAGTGCTGGGGACAACTTCTTGGTGCAACTACTGGAGGAACCAACTAGGGGCCATGCTTCTCTTGACCTGCCGCTCCCAAACTAGGAAGAATTGGTAGAGGAAGTGGAAGTGGGTGGCAACCTGGGTGGCAGTGACCATGAGATGGTTGAGTTCAGGATCCTGACAAAAGGAAGAAAGGAAAGCAGCAGAATACGGACCCTGGACTTCAGAAAAGCAGACTTTGACTCCCTCAGGGAACTGATGGGCAGGATCCCCTGGGAGAATAACATGAAGGGGAAAGGAGTCCAGGAGAGCTGGCTGTATTTTAAAGAATCCTTATTGAAGTTGCAGGATCAAACCATACCAATGTGAAGGAAGAATAGCAAATATGGCAGACGACCAGCTTGGTTTAACAGTGAAATCTTCAGTCAGCTTAAACACAAAAAGGAAGCTTACAAGAAGTGGAAACTTGTACAGATGACTAGGGAAGAGTATGAAAATATTGCTCAAGCATGCAGGGGTGTAATCGGGAAGGCCAAAACACAACTGAGGTTGCAGCTAGCAAGGGATGTGAAGGATACCAAGAAGGGTTTCTACAGCTGTTAGCAACAAGAGAAAGGTTAGGGAAACATAAGAATGGCCCTACTGGGTCAGACAAAGGTCCATCTAGCCCAGTATCCTGTCTTCTGACAGTGGCCAGAGCCATGTGCCCCAGAGGGAATGAACAGAACCGGTAATCATCTAGTGATCCATCCCCTGTCGCTAATTCCCAGCTTCTGGCAAACAGAGGCTAGGGACGCCATCCCTGCCCAGCCTGGTAAAAGCTATTGATGGACCTATCCTCCATGAAAATGTGGGCCCCTTACTGAATGGGGAAGGCAATCTAGTGACAGACAATGTAGAAAAAGCTGAAGTACTCAATGCTTTTTTTTGCTTCGGTCTTCACAGACAAGGTCAGCTCCCACACTGCTGTTCTGGGCAACACAGTATGGGAAGGAGTTGAGCAGCCCTCAGTGGTGAAAGAACAGGTTAACGACTATTTAGAAAAGCTGGACATGCACAAGTCTATGGGTCCAGATCTAATGAATCCGAGGGGGCTGGGGGAGTTGGCTGATGTGATTGCAGAGCCATTGGCCATTCTCTTTGAAAATTTGTGGTGATCAGGGGAGGTCCAGGACAATTGGAAAAAGGCAAATATAGTGCCCATCTTTATAAAAGGGAAGAAGGAGAACCTGGGGAATTACAGACCAGTCAGCCTCACCTCAGTCCCTGGAAAAATCATGGAGCAGGTCCTCAGGGAAACCATTTTGAAGCACTTGGAGGAGAGGAAGGTGATCAGGAACAGTTAACATGGATTCACCAAGGACAAGTCATGCCTGACCAACCTGATTGCCTTCTATGATGAGATAACTGGCTCTGTGGATATGGGGAAAGCGGTGGACGAAATATATCTTGACTTTAGCAAAACTTTTGATACGGTCTCCCACAGTATTCTTGCCAGCAAGTTAAAAAAGTATGGATTGGATAAATGGACTATAAGGTGGATAGAAAGCTGGCAGATAGAAAGATTGTTGGGCTCAATGGGTAGTGATCAATGGCTCGATGTCTAGTTGGCAGCCAGTATCAAGTGGGTTCAGTCCTGGGGCCGGTTTTGTTCAACATCTTTATTAATGATCTGGATGATGGGATGGATTGCACCCTCAGCAAGTTTACAGATGACACTAAGCTGGGGGGAGAGGTAGATATGATGGAGGGTTGGGATAGGGTCCAGAGTGACCTAGACAAATTAGAAGGTTGGGCCAAAAGAAATCTGATGAGTTTCAACAAGGACAAGTGCAGAGTCCTACACTTAGGACGGAAGAATCCCATGCACTGCTACAGGCTGGGGACCGACTGGCTAAGCGGCAGTTCTGTAGAAAAGGACCTGGGGATTACAGTGGATGAGAAGCTGGATAGAAGTCAGCAGTGTGCCCTTGTTGCCAAGAAGGCTAACAGCATATTGGGCTGCATTAGTAGGAGCATTGCCAGCAGATCGAGGGACGTGATCGTTCCCCTCTATTCAGCACTGGTGAGGCCACATCTGGAGTATTGTGTCCAGTTTTGGGCCCCTACTAAAGAAAGGATCTGGACAAATTGGAAAGAATCCAACAAAAATGATTAGGGGGCTGGGGCACATGACTTATGAGGAGAGGCTGAGGGAACTGGGCTTATTTAGTCTGCAGAAGAGAAGAGTGAGGGAGGATTTGAGAGCAGCCTTCAACTACCTGATGGGGGGTTACAAAGAGGATGGAGCTCAGCTGTTCTCAGTGGAGGCAGGTGACAGAACAAGGAGTAATGGTCTCAAGTTGCAGTGCGGGAGGTTTAGGTTGGATATTGGGAAAAACTTTTTTACTAGGAGGGTGGTGAAACACTGGAATGTGTTACCTAGGGAGGTGGTGGAATCTTCTTCCTTTAAGGTTTTTAAAGTCAGGCTTGACAAAGCCCTGGCTGGGATGATTGAGTTGGGGATTGGTCCTGCTTTGAGGAGGGGGTTGGACTAGATGACCTCTTGAGGTCCCTTCCAATCTTGATATTCTATGATTCTATGATTCGTTTTGTAATCTAGTTTTAGGCTAGAGGAGCATTTTTCAACCAGTAAGTCTCCCCTCCCTCCCCCAGAGGTGGCACAAAAGGTAATCAGGAACGGGGGGTGCAAGATACTGTCAATTCCCACTCCCCACACACAGTTATCCTTCAAGGTCAAGTATCTGTGTCAGCCTTTCAAAAAAACACCTGGGAAAACATTATCTAGGCTTACCATTGTTATTACTTACACACTTACATTTACTATGAAAGGAAGAGTAGAAAGGGGGTTGTGATTTGTATTGTACTTTGAATAAGAGGTTGTTAACCTGAAAAACAGTGGACTCGTTTATCATGATGTTCTCTTCTGGCCTTAAAGTCTATTCATTTATTAATCTCGTTATTTTGCCTAATAGGCTGCTGGAAGGTTCTGAAGCCCAGATACTCAAATGTATTTAGGTGCCTAACTCTTAGAGCATCTGCCCTCGGATAGGATGGTGATGTAATCGGTATAGGAGCATGACTAGAGTCGTCAGCTGGAGTCTGAACATTTGAGATCCAGTCTAATCAGTTTCAGAGTAGCAGCCGTGTTAGTCTCTATCCGCAAAAAGAAAAGGAGTACTTGTGGCACCTTAGAGACTAACCAATGTATCTGAGCATAAGCTTTCGTGAGCTACAGCTCACTTCATCGGGTGCATCCAGTGGAAATGCATTCAGTGGAAATGCATCCGATTAGAGTTGGTTAGTCTCTAAGGTGCCACAAGTCCTCCTGTTCTTTTTCATCTAATCAGTCTAAGGCATTTATGAGCTGCTGTCTAGGTTGATAAGTAAACCTCAGTCACCCTGGTTTCTAAGCACTGGATCACACAAGACCTGTTATGTGATGAGTTCATCTCTGATTTCTTGTTGGTGCGAAGGGAGAGTGAAAAGCTCTTGATACATACTGGGTGTCAGAAAAGAAAAAACGATTCACAATGTAAATTAGGAGCATGTAGTGGGCGCTAGATGGCAGCAGAGACCAAGGAATGAGGAGCAGCGCCTGCAAGTTGCAATGAGAGAGGAAAGAGACTTCCAAGACACCAGAGAAAGGCGAACAGGTCTGGCTCCTGGCCCGCTGGGCTCTGTCTCTTTCCCAGCGACAGAGAAGCAGAGATGTTAACCCTATGTTTTGGATCCATCCAGTTAGTGACAGACAGTCAGATCAGCATTGTTTTGGGCAGTATGAGTTTTACAACGTGCCTGGTTCTAATTTTAAACAACAGGGGGGGGAAGGCCAGTGTGAGGGACACAGAGCCCTGGCATATGGCGGAGGTGGGAATGGGGAACCCATGGAGGCTGCTATGGCTGCAGAGGGGGCGGACAGACAACCTAGTATAAGGGAGGAGCTGAGTTGGGGATTGTGGAAGCTGCAGGCGGTGGGGGGACGGGGGGGAAATGAAGACGGCAAGGAGCCAGTGGTGAATCCCATGAGCTTGCTCTGCAGGAGCCATGGCCTGTGCCTCCTTCTGCTCTGAGACTGAGGGAGACTCGCCTCTTGGGCGGACTCCCAAAGGAAATGGTGGAGCCTCCATCTCCCGCGGCTCTCAGGGGGGACTGGATCCCTTTCTGGAGGAGAGACTTTAGTCCAACAAAAGTTCTTGGGCTCCGGATAAGGGTGACTGACCATCATTCTTTGGCCTGTGCCAAACAGGAAGTCGGACTAGATGATCCAACGGTCCCTTCCGGCCTTAAAACCCTGGGTATGATCCTCTGGGTTTTAAGGGCTACACTTTTAAACGGGCAGTAGAGGGCAGCAGACCCCAGCAGCAGTATTTGGTAAGGTGAAAAGAAACCGACATTTGAAACCGAAACACCGCCGACCGTTCTCACTTATGGTTGCCTTTTTCTCTTTCTGTCCCGGTCTCTCTTTCCTGGGCCCCAGGAGCAGAGATCAGACCAGGGTAACCGGACCCAGCTAGTCACTGACAGCTCCTCGGAGAAGAGGGGTCCATTCCGCAGGTACTGGCCCCGCGCTAATTTTCAGTAACTGCCCCAAAATTCCTAGAGCAGATTTCTTAGAAACACATCCAGTCTTGATATTTAAAAACTCAGTGATGGGGAATCCACCACGACCCTTGGGAATTGTTCCACTGGCGAATTACTTTCCCTTAAATTCAGACTGGAACCACACAAACCTTTGTCTAGTTTCAACTTCCAGCCTTTAGATGGTATTATACCCTCCATCTAGGGTTGTCAACGGCCCGGTTGGGCAGGGAGTCTCCCAGCGTCGGGCTCAATCTCCCGGAGGCTACTGAAGCCAATCCAGGAGACTTTAGGCCGCTAAAAGTCCGGCAGCATAGTGGGGCTCAGGCCGGCTCCCTGCCTGCCCTGGCTGTGCACGGCTCCCGGAAGCAGCAGCTTGTCCGGCAGCAGCTCCTGGCTGCCCCCGTCCCGAGCGCCGACTCCGCAGTTCCCGTTGGACAGAAATGGGGAACCGCAGCCAATAGGAGCTGTGGGGGCGGTGCCTGCAGGCAGGGGCAGAGCGCCGAGCCGCTTAGCTGCCCCTGAGCCTAGCGCTGCTGCCGGACATGCCGCCACTTCCAGGAGCCACCCGAGATAAGAGATGCCCGGACGGAGCCTGCACCCCGCCCCCCTCCTGCACCCCAATCCCTGCCCCAGCTCCCTCCCCTCCCCAGCCCCCTCCCAGATCCTGCACCCCGCCCCCCTCCTGCACCACAATCCCTGCCCCAGCTCCCTCCCCTCCCCAGCCCCCTCCCAGATCCTGCACCCCGCCCCCCTCCAGCACCCCAATCCCTGCCCCAGCTCCCTCCCCTCCCCAGCCCCCTCCCAGATCCTGCACCACGCCCCCCTCCTGCACCCCAATCCCTGCCCCAGCTCCCTCCCCTCCCCAGCCCCCTCCCAGATCCTGCACCCCGCCCCCCTCCTGCACCCCAATCCCTGCCCCAGCTCCCTCCCCACCCAACCCCCTCCCAGATCCTGCACCCCACTCCCCTCCTACACCCCAATCCCTGCCCCAGCTCCCTCCCCTCCCCAGCCCCCTCTCAGATCCTGCACCCCGCCCCCCTCCTGCACCCCAATCCCTGCCCCAGCTCCCTCCCCGCCCCAGCCCCCTCTCAGATCCTGCACCCCGCCCCCCTCCTGCACCCCAATCCCTGCTCCAGCTCCCTCCCCACCCAACCCCCTCCCAGATCCTGCACCCCGCACCACTCCTGCACCCCAATCCCTGCCCCAGCTCCCTCCCCTACCCAGCCCCCTCCCAGATCCTGCTCCCCGCACCCCTCCTGCACCCCAATCCCTGCCCCAGCTCTCTCCCCCACCCAACCCCCTCCCAGATCCTGCACCCCGCCCCCCTCCTGCACCCCAATCCCTGCCCCAGCTCCCTCCCCCACCCAACCCCCTCCCAGATCCTGCACCCCGCACCCCTCCTGCACCCCAATCCCTGCCCCAGCTCCCTCCCTCCCCCACCCAACCCCCTCCCAGATACTGCACCCCAATCCCTGCCCTGGCTCCCTCCCCTACCCAGCCCCCTCCCAGATCCTGCACCCCACACCCCTCCTGCACCCCAATCCCTGCCCCAGCTCCCTCCCCTACCCATCCCCCTCCCAGATCCTGCACCCCGCCCCCCTCCTGCACCCCAATCCCTGCCCCAGCTCCCTCCCCCACCCAACTCCCTCCCAGATCCTGCACCCCGCACCCCTCCTGCACCCCAATCCCTGCCCCAGCTCCCTCCCCTACCCAGCCCCCTCCCAGATCCTGCACCCCGCCCCCCTCCTGCACCCCAATCTCTGCCCCAGCTCCCTCCCCACCCAACCCCCTCCCAGATCCTGCACCCTGCACCCCTCCTGCACCCCAATCCCTGCCCCAGCTCCCTCCCCTCCCAACCCCCTCCCAGATCCTGCACCCCGCACCCCTCCTGCACGCCAATCCCTGCCCCAGCTCCCTCCCCACCCAACCCCCTCCCAGATCCTGCACCCTGCACCCCTTCCTGCACCCCAATCCCTGCCCCAGCTCCCTCCCCTACCCAGCCCCCTCCCAGATCCTGCACCTCGACCCCTCCTGCACCCCAATCCCTGCCCCAGCTCCCTCCCCACCCCAGCCCCCTCCCAGATCCTACACCCCGCCCCCCTCCTGCACCCCAATCCCTGCCCCAGCTCCCTCCCCTCCCCAGCCCCCTCCCAGATCCTGCACCCCGCCCCCCTCCTGCACCCCAATCCCTGCCCAAGCTCCCTCCCCCACCCAACTCCCTCCCAGATCCTGCACCCCGCACCACTCCTGCACCCCAATCCCTGCCCCAGCTCCCTCCCCTACCCAGCCCCCTCCCAGATCCTGCTCCCTGCACCCGTCCTGCACCCCAATCCCTGCCCCAGCTCTCTCCCCCACCCAACCCCCTCCCAGATCCTGCACCCCGCACCCCTCCTGCACCCCAATCCCCGCCCCAGGTCCCTCCCCCACCCAACCCCCTCCCAGATCCTGCACCCCGCCCCCCTCCTGCAGCCCAACCTTCTGCCCCAGCTCCCTCCCCAACCCGAAACCCTCCCAGATCCTGCACCCCGCACCCCTCCTGCACCCCAATCCCTGCCCCAGCTCCCTCCCCACCCAACCCCCTCCCAGATCCTGCACCCCAATCCCTGCCCCAGCTCCCTCCCCTCCCCTCCCCAGCCCCCTCCCAGATCCTGCACCCCGCACCCCTCCTGCACCCCAATCCCTGCCCCAGCTCCCTCCCCTCCCCAGCCCCCTCCCAGATCCTGCACCCCACCCCCCTCCTGCACCCCAATCCCTGCCCCAGCTCCCTCGCCCACCCAACCCCCTCCCAGATCCTGCACCCCACACCCCTCCTGCACCCCAATCCCTGCCCCAGCTCCCTCCCCCACCCTGTGTGTGTGTGTGTCTCTGTGTCTCTCTGTGTGTGTGTCTCTCTGTGTGTGTCTCTGTGTCTCTGTGTGTGTGTGTGTGTCTCTGTGTGTCTGTGTGTGTGTCTCTCTGTGTCTGTGTCTCTGTGTCTCTGTGTGTTTGTGTCTGTGTGTGTCTCTCTGTGTGTGTGTGTCTGTGTCTCTGTGTGTGTGTCTCTGTGTGTGTGTCTGTGTCTCTGTCTGTGTGTGTGTGTGTCTGTGTGTGTCTGTGTGTCTCTGTGTGTGTCTCTGTGTGTGTGTCTCTGTGTCTGTGTGTGTCTCTGTGTGTGTGTGTCTCTGTGTGTCTCTGTGTGTGTCTGTGTCTGTGTCTGTGTGTGTCTCTGTGTGTCTGTGCCTCTGTGTGTGTGTGTCTGTGTGTGTGTGTGTGTCTCTCTGTCTCTGTGTGTGTCTGTGTGTGTGTCTCTCTGTGTCTGTGTCTCTGTGTGTGTCTGTGTGTGTGTCTCTGTGTGTGTGTGTGTCTGTGTCTGTGTGTGTGTGTCTGTGTGTGTCTCTGTGTGTGTGTCTCTGTGTCTGTGTCTGTGTGTGTGTGTGTGTCTCTGTGTGTGTCTGTGTCTGTGTGTCTGTCTGTGTCTCTGTGTGTCTCTGTCTGTGTGTGTGTGTGTCTCTGTCTGTGTCTGTGTGTGTGTGTGTGTCTCTGTGTCTGTGTCTCTGTGTGTGTGTGTTTGTGTCTGTGTGTGTCTCTCTCTGTGTGTGTGTCTGTGTGTGTCTGTGTGTGTGTGTCTCTCTGTGTGTCTCTCTCTGTGTGTGTCTCTCTCTCTCTGTGTTTGTCTCTGTGTGTCTCTGTGTGTGTGTGTCTGTGTGTGTCTCTCTGTCTGTGTGTGTCTGTGTGTGTGTGTCTGTGTCTGTGTCTCTGTCTGTCTGTGTGTGTGTCTGTGTGTGTGTGTGTGTCTCTGTGTGTGTGTCTCTGTGTCTGTGTGTGTCTGTGTGTGTGTGTCTCTGTGTCTGTGTGTGTGTCTGTGTGTGTGTGTGTGTCTGTGTGTGTGTGTCTGTGTCTCTGTGTGCGCACACTCAGTCTCAGGCCTTAGTTTGTTCTGTTTAGGATCAAACACGTCAAGGAGGAAACGCAGCGGTCACTTGGCGGCAGCAGAGGCCCACGGCGGAGACGCTCAGCCGCTGTGGTTTGTGAGCGAGTCAGAACAGAGGCGAAACTCCAGCGAGTTCTCACTTTCTGTCTTCCGTTTCTCCCTTTCCGCCTGTCTTCGTGCCCAAAGCGCAGGCGCTCTCAGCCACAGGCCTGTTGTGTGAACCGGGAGAAGTCACTTCCCCTTGCCGTGCCTCAGTTTCCCCAATCTAAAAAAAAGTAGATCGTGCGACTGGATTCCTTTGGAAAGCGCTTTGAGTGCTCGGCATTACCATCCTCTCTGCGTCTCCCTCCCTCCCTCTCTGTCTTTTTTCACCGTCTTGTCTGGATAGATTGTAAACTCCTCAAGGGAAGGACACTTAATGGCTGTATATATGCAGCGCCTAGCGTAAAGGAGTCTTGATCTTGCCTGCAGGCTCCAGGTCACCATTTCTCAAATGCGGCCACCAGGGGCTTTTTGTGCAACCATGACAGACTCCTGGGTGGTGATGGGGGGGAGCATTGGCCCCTCCCTCCTTGTTGCTCCTGGATGCGCCGTCCTGCACCGCCCCTGGCGAGACGTGGGGCACAAGGCGGCAGGAACAAGATGAGTTCTTGACCCACTGGGCGGCAGGCTCCAGCAGCCTTCAGGAGCCTGGCAGTGCAGCCCCGGGCTCCGGCCGTGGGGCAGGGGTACTGACCCCCTCGGCCCCGGCCTCCGGCTGCGGGACTTCAGCCTCTGCCCCCTGGTTCCAGCTGCGTGGCAGCAGGTGCTGGCCCCCGGCTCCAGTCCCAGGCTCCGGCCACGCAGCTGCTGACCCCCAGCACCAGCCACGGCGCTTCAGCCTCTGGCCCCCAGTTCCGGCCGTGCGGTGGCGGGCGCTGGCCCCGGACTCCGGCCACGCGGCCCCAGCCCCGGCGCTGATCCCCTGCCCCAGCTGCGTGGCAGCAGGTGCCGCCCCACAGCTCTGTTCCCAGGTGCTGGCCACACGGTGGCTGGAGCTGGCCCTGGGTGCCAATCCCTGGTCCTGGCCATGCAACAGCGAGGGCTGGCCCAGACACGCACCCCTGGGCTCCGGCACCCAGCTCCGGGCTCCGGCCGTGCGGCGGGAGGCACTAGCCCTGGGCGCTGCCCCACAGCTTCGTCTGCCTGGCCTCGGGCTCCGATCCCTGGCTCCGGCCACGCAGTCCCTGTCCCCAGCTGGGGTTCTGGAAATGGGCACTGGGCCCCGGCCCTGGCCGCAGGCACCAGCCCCTGGCTCTGGCCACGCAACAGTGGGGCTCATCACCCACCCCCATCGCCCCCACCCATTGTCCCAGGCCCCCGGTGCCTCCCTCGGCCCAGCATCCATCCCCCCCATTGCCTGTGGCCCCTGCTGCCTCCCCCAGCCTTGCATCCATCCCCCCCATTGCCCCGGCCCCGTATCCATCCCCCAGACAGCTGCTGCCTCCCTTGGCCTTGCATCCATCCCCCCATTGCCCCAGCCCCGTATCTATCCCCCCCATTGCCCCGGCCCCGTATCCATCCCCCAGACAGCTGCTGCCTCCCCCAGCCTTGCATCCATCCCCCACTATTACCTCAGGCCCGTATCCATCCCCCCCATTGCCCCGGCCCCGTATCCATCCCCCAGACAGCTGCTGCCTCCCCCAGCCTTGCATCCATCCCCCCCATTGCCCCGGCCCCGTATCCATCCCCCAGACAGCTGCTGCCTCCCTTGGCCTTGCATCCATCCCCCCATTGCCCCAGCCCCGTATCCATCCCCCCCATTGCCCCGGCCCCGTATCCATCCCCCAGACAGCTGCTGCCTCCCCCAGCCTTGCATCCATCCCCCCATTGCCCCAGCCCCGTATCCATCCCCCCCATTGCCCCGGCCCCGTATCCATCCCCCAGACAGCTGCTGCCTCCCCCAGCCTTGCATCCATCCCCCCCATTGCCCCGGCCCCGTATCCATCCCCCAGACAGCTGCTGCCTCCCCCAGCCTTGCATCCATCCTCCACTATTAGCCCAGGCCCCCGGTGCCTCTCCCGTCCCTGTATCCATCCTGCCATCGCCTCTGGCCCCTGCTGCCTCCCCTTTTAGCCCCCTGCCCCCATCCAGGGACGAGTGAATCCTGGGGCTTGCATCTTTGTTAATATCACTTTTCACAACAGACTTCTACGTCTATGTTTGTGACTGTCACTTTTCCTAGCCTCCCACGTGGCTACGAAGTGTGCTGCGAGATTAACAAAGATACAAACATCCCTTTTCACACCAAGCCCCAGGACCCACCAAGCCCTGGATGGGGGGCAGGAGGGGGGCGGAAGGGGAGGCAGCATTGTTTTTGTGACTGAGTCTGCCAGAAAACCCTACATGACGTGGCTGTGAATCCGCCCATGTTGAATTCTTTTCCCTAAAGTTAATTAAGTATTTTAGGGGGAAAGCGTCAGCGTAGCCACCAGTGAGAGCTGGTGGCCACACGTCGAGCCACCAAACCGTTCTGTTGCGAGCACCTCTGCTGGAGGTAGATCCACGAATCATAGGCCGAGAGGTGGTGGTACTTAGCTCTGGCCTGGCACCGCTTCCTACCTGGATCTACTAAGCACGCGGCAATGCAGCCAGTACCTTTATTCCCATTTTACAGAAGGGGAAATTCAGGTACAGAGAGGGGTCCCCAAGGTCACCCAGAGACAGAACCAGGACCAGAACCCAGGCCTTTGGCAACACCACAGCTCATTCCCTGCAGTATGTCTGTCGAGGCCCCAGCTTAGCTTAGACCAGGAGTGGGCAAACTACGGCCCGCGGGCCAGATCTGGCTGCTCAGGGCTTTGGATCCGGCCCGCAGGATGCCCCCCCTCATGGCGCCGCAGGGCTAAGGCAGGCTCCCTGCCTGCCCTGGCCCGGTGCCGCTCCCGGAAGCGGCCGGCACCATGTCCCTGCGGACCGCGGGGGGGGGAGGGGTGTCAGAGGGCTCCACGTGCTGCCCTCGCTAACAGGCACCGCCCCCCGCAGCTCCCATTGGCTGGGAACCGCGGACAATGGCAGCTTCGGGGGAGGTACCCACAGGTGAGGGCAGCGCATGGAGCCCTCTGCACCCCCTCCCGGGCCGCAGGGACATGGTGCCGGCCGCTTCTGGGAGCAGCGCAGGGCCAGGGCAGGCAGGGAACCTGCCTTAGCCCCGCTGTGTGCCACGGCCACCCCAGAGCACCGGGCTGGAGACCCCATCCCAAACTCCTCCTGCACCCTACACCCCATCCCCCTGCCCTTGCCCCCTGCCTCATCCCACACCCCTCCCGCACCCCAACCCCCTGCCACACCCTGCACCCACTCCTGCACCCCAACCCCCTGCCCTGAGCCCCCTGCCTCATCCCACACCCCTCCCGCACCCCAACCCCCTGCCACACCCCGCACCCACTCCTGCACCCCAACCCCCTGCCCTGAGCCCCCTGCCTCATCCCACATCCTCCCGCACCCCAACCCCCTGCCACACCCCGCACCCACTCCTGCACCCCAACTCCCTGCCACACCCCGCACCCACTCCTGCACCCCAACCCCCTGCCCTGAGCCCCCTGCTTCATGCCACACCCCTCCCACACCCCAACCCCCTGCCACACCCCGCACCCATTCCTGCACCCCAACCCCCTGCCCTGAGCCCCCTGCTTCATGCCACACCCCTCCCACACCCCAACCCCCTGCCACACCCCGCACCCATTCCTGCACCCCAACCCCCTGCCCTGAGCCCCCTGCCTCATCCCACACCCCTCCCGCACCCCAACCCCCTGCCACACCCCGCACCCCCTCCCGCACCCCAACCCCCTGCCCTGAGCCCCCTGCCTCATCCCACACCCTCCCGCACCCCAACCCCCTGCCACACCCCGCACCCACTCCTGCACCCCAACCCCTGCCCTGAGCTCCCTGCCTCATCCCACACCCCTCCCGCACCCCAACCCCCTGCCACACCCCGCACCCATTCCTGCACCCCAACCCCCTGCCCTGAGCCCCCTGCTTCATGCCACACACCTCCTGCACCCCAATCCACTGTCACACCCCGCACCCCCTCCTGCACCCCAACCCCCTGCCCTGAGCTCCCTGCTTCATGCCACACCCCTCCTGATCCCCAACCCCCTGCCACACCCCGCACCCCCTCCCGCACCCCAACCCCCTACCCTGAGCCCCCTGCCTCACGCCGCACTCCTCCTGCACCCAAAACCCCTGTCCTGAGCCCCCTCCTGCACCCCTCCCTGCACCCCTGCCCTGAGCCCCCTCCCACAGTCTGCACCCCTTCCTGCAACTCAACCCCCTGCCCTGAGCCCCCTGCCGAACCCCACACTCCTCTTGCACCCAAAACCACTGTCCTGAGCCCCCTGCCACACCCGGCACCCCTTCTGCACACCAACTGCCTTCTCTGAGCCCCCTCCTGCACTCTGCACCCCTCCTGCACCCCAATCCCCTGCCCTGAGCCCCCTCCTGCACCCTGACCCCTCCTTCACCCCAACCCCCTGCCCTGAGCCCCCTCCTGCACCCCTCCTGCACCCCAACCCCCTGCCCTGAGCCCCCTCCTGCACCCCTCCCTGCACCCCTGCGCTGAGCCACCTCCCACACTCTGCACCCCTCTTGCACCCAGAACCCCTGTCCTGAGCCCCCTGCCACACCCGGCACCCCTTCTGCACCCCAACTGCCTTCTCTGAGCCCCGTCCTGCACTGTGCACCCCTCCTGCACCCCAATCCCCTGCCCTGTGCCCCCTGCTGCACCCCTCCTGCACCCCAACCCCCTGCCCTGATTCCCCTGCTGCACCCCTCCCTGCACCCAAAACTCCTGCCCTGAGCCCCCTGCCACACTCCGCACCCCTCCGGCACCCCAGCTCCCTGCCCTGAGCCCCCTCCTGCACCCCGCACCCCTCCTGCACCCCAGCCCCCTACCCCAGCCCTGCATTCAGGCCCTGCAGGCAATTTTCCCACCCAGATGTGGCCTCGGGCCAAAAAGTTTGCCAGCCAGGGGCAGATGTTTCCCCCTCCATTTCTGGAGCTGTAGGGGATACAGTGCGTGGCCAGCAGGGGGCAGCAAGGATAACCAGGTGGGAAGCGGCCGCTGAGCGTTGGGCTGAGCAGAGCCGGCCTGTCCACCCTGCTGCCAGGACCTGCGTGTCCGTGGGAAAACCCGAGACGGAATCCGCCGCGCCAAACGGTCCTGCTGCCCTCTTCAACAACCGGACGTTTCTTTAAATGGAAAGGTGTTGGGGGTTTTAAGCTGAAATCATTAACACCTAGCTCTTCTCTAGCGCTTTCCACCAGTAGATCTCTACGCGCTCTACGGGGAGGTCAGGATCCAGCTCCCCATTTCACAGGCTGGGAAACTGAGCCACAAAGAGGTCAAGCGATTTGTCCAAGGTCCTGGAGCAGCGCCCAACAGCTGAGCTGGGGATAGAAGCCACGTCTGCTTCGTCCAGGGCTTTACCCACTAGGTATTGCTGCCTCTCCTTTATCCTCCCCGCTATTATTAATCATTGATCAGTTTCTGGTTTGGGGCAAATGACCAAACTCTATCACCACAATGAATATTATTGGGTGGCATCTTTCATTTGGGTCTAAAAGCCATTTTTGGTCAATAAATATTTCAATGAAACCGTTGTGACCGGCTCTGGGAGGGAGGAAGGGACACAGACAAGGGGTGAAAAGGGCTCTGAGTCAAGGCATCGTGGGTTTCTGGTCACACTCCATGCACTTCCCCTGGCCCTGTCTGGAGGTCACTGGCTCCTTCTCAGGACAGGGATACGGGTGCCCCCAAGGGCACTCTAGTGTCTAAATGAATGTTGCTGGCTGAAATGCAGCACCTGGTTTTGTTCCAGTTCAAAGGGTCCCCGAAATCTCCCCTGATGGGCAGCTGCCATGGGTGTTCCCGGGAGCCAGCCGGGCAGGGATGGGAAAAGCAGCCTGTGGGGTCAAAGAAGTGGCAAGCTGTGTGTGAGTGTGCGTGTGTATTCACAAGAGGATGTGTGGAGGTGTATGGTGAGTTGTGTGAATAGTGGGTACAGTGTGTGTGTTGCTTGTCGTGGTGACCCTCTGAAACAGACATTTCCTCGCCATGCCGGGCCATTGGGTTACGGGTGTGTGGATTGTCACGACAACACATTCGCATCGAACTGAACAGACAAATGTCGGTGTGTGCTGTAAGTGAGTGGTGTGTGGTGTGCATGGTTGCGCAGGGGAGTTGTGTAGCAGGGCTGTGGAGAGCACAAGGAAGGTGCCATACATACGCTTGTAAATGCTGGGAAGCTGTGTAGCTGGTATGCGCTCCCCCCAGCTTTGCGTGTTTGTGTGTCATGGGAAACACACTGTGAATGTGTGTTGTGTGGCTGGTGTATGAAATGTATTGCTCCTGTGGATCGGTTTATGGTGGCGATCGCATTGCCTCTCGTGACACCCACCACCCACCGGCGGGCGAGACCCTGCGTGTGCTGGCGGAGTGTGACTGCCTGGTGGTGTGTGAGTGAAGGTTTGTGTCTGAGCGTCTCGGGGAATCTGCATTGCCAGTGTGTTTTTCTTAATAGGCCCATCTGGCCGTCAGGAAACCCCACAAGCGCGAAACACTGTTTGGAGTTTAATTTTAGAAGCTTGTCTAAGTTCCTTGTCTCTGTAGCGGCTGAGCACGTCACCGACACTAATAACACCCAGCTCTGATCTAGCGTGTTCATCAGTAGATCTCAAAAAGCACTTTACAAAGGAGGCCTGTATCATCCCTCTTTTAGATGGGGGAAACTGAGGCACAAAAAGGGGACGTGACCTGTGCAATCTGACCAAGAAGGCCAGGGGAAGAACTAGGAATAAAGCCTCGTGAGACCCTTCCACTAGAAACAGCCTCCCCTCCCCTGAGATACAGTCAGTCCCTGACACTCTGAAATCCCCCCTCCCCCCCATTAACACATTTATCCTCACAACCCTGCTGTGAGGTGAGGAAGGGTCATATCCAAAAGGGATCATTCATTTTAGCCCCTCCATGTGTTGTTGTCACCATCTCCACTTTATGGAGAGGGAAACTGAGGCACGGCACAGTTATGGTCAAACATCGGGAAGCATCCACCGCTTTGGTGTACCTTCTTTTGTAAGCCTCACAAATGGCTTCGTTTGCACAGACTCAGCCTCGTTCACTGCTCCCAGTCATCTCTAGCAAGTCCTGAGAAGCTGGTTGGGCTGTGGAGTGGGATTCAAGCAGTTAATAACACCTAGCTCTTACACAGTCTGCCATTGGGGGAAACTGAGGAACACAGAGGGAAGTGACCTGAAGGGATTAGATCTGGGTCTCGCGAGCTGTTTCTCCACTAAGCCCATGGCCTCCTCTTGAATTTTTGCTCAGGATGTGGGTTCAGTTGTCACCTGTCTCAGCCTTGCTCTAGGACTTTGGAAATGAATCAAACAAATGCCCCATGCCTCAGTTTCCCCAGATGTATAATAGGGATCCTGTCACTTCATTTGTCTGATTAGCTGGGAGGGTCCTCAGGGCAGAAGGGCCTGTCTCAGCTCTGAAGGTACAGGACCTCACATAGTAGGCCCCTGATTTTGGGATGGGGGTCTCCAGGAGCATCTATAATACAACCAGAATTGCCAGCTCGTGTGAAATTATCATGAATCTACCAATACATGTATGTTTCTTAAAGCCCCAGCTCCTGGATTCACGTGATCGGCTGAAAATCACCTTTTTTTTTTTTTCTCAACGAGATCTGAAAGTTTCTAGCCCTCAGAATGAGGAAAGGAGAAAACTTGCAAACATGAACCCTTAAGGCCTAAAACAAACCACCACCAAAATTTATTATTTTTTAAACAGCCTATTGATTTGCGGGTGACCTGATTCATGATTTTTGAATGTTTGGGGTTGGCAATACTCTGTGTGTGTTTGTGCACACACACACACACACAAACACACACACACGTGACCAGGTACAGAATCCAAACAAGCTCACTAGACAAACAGGTCTTTTTTTCCTCCTTAAATTCAGTTTTCTCCAGCTCTTCCTGCGGCGGGTGCTGGCCCCCGTTCTCCTGCTCCGCCAGGTGTTTGCTTTGCGGAGGGGCAGCTACAGAGGTGGTGGCGATCTCTCGCGACTGGACATCGCGAGCTGCCGTTCTGCATGTTTTGGCCTGTTAGGCCTGTGGGTTTGAGAGTGGCTTGATTTCAGTGCCTCCATTTGGGGCTGTTTGAGATGAGACCCTTCAAAGGGCTTGAGTCTCAGGACAGGTGCTCGGCACCCTGAAAATGCAGCCCCTCCATGGTGTCCCAAGTAAGTGTCTCTAAAACCTCTTGTTGATTTAGGCCTAAAATCTCTCTCCAAAGGCGAGAGTCAGAAGCAGGCAAAGCCAGCAGCAAAACAAAAGTTAACCTGTGCAGTGTCTCCGCTCCAGCTCGTCTCCCTGGGGGTTAATTACCAAAAGTAAAAAAGCTTTAATTAACGTGGGATGATCATTTCCCTTTAGGGACCTCATGTTTGGAAGTAGCCAGAGCGCGTGGCTAATTGACCGCCTGGGAACTAATCAATAGCTTTAAGTTTTGGAAAAGAGTTGATAACTGTTTCTTCTAGTGCAGCAGGGAAGCTCATAACGAGTCTGTGGGGTTTTCTTGGTTTTTGTACGTGTCAGTTTTTCAAATAGCAACCCCAGGTGTTAGCTAGCACTGGAAATCTCAAACAATAGGCCAGATACTTGGCGAATGGCCATCAGTGTAACTCTGTGGAGGGGGCTATGTTCACTGGCCCAATGTCATGTCAAGTATCCTTTGGACTATTCATTAAAATATTTAATACCACTTTAATTTAATCCTTACTGATCACCTAATATCATGCAGGAACACAGGACTGCCCATTCCAGATCAGACCTGTGGTCCTGCGTCTCCGATCTCCAAGGGAAGTCTAGCTGTTTCAGAAGAAGATTCAAAAATCCCTGCAATAGGCAATTACAAGATAAAACTCTGATAATGAATGTTTCTTCCTAACCCCTCCCATGAAAGCCTGGCTCATGCTCTGAAGCAGGCTGGCTCATCGCTTCTCCAAATCTTTCCCTGAGTTTGTACAAAGCATTTACTCCAAGAACACTTGGGATAAAGGACCCATACACTGGTTGAGGAGAGAATATTGTGGTTCAAAGTGGCCCTGTGACTTATTCATAGATTATACAGGAAGCCTTGTGGTCCCCTAATCTGAGCTGCTGTGTAACACAGGCCATAGGCTGCCCTGAATTAATTCCTGTTGGAACTAGAGCAGATCTCCTGGGTCCTATCCACTTCTGAAAATCCCACCCTTAAGCTATATGGCCAGGGAATCCATCCACTCACATCCAGGGGCATTGCATCAAGTTCATAGGCAGTGGAATGAACGCAACCCTCTCCCTTGCTGTTAACTCTAGTTGACAGTCCTTTATAATGGACATAGAGGGCTAGGCAAGTCTTGGGGCTTTGACAGTGTTTCAGTGGGATCTAAAGGGTGCTTAGAACTTTTGCTGCCCCTCTGTGAAAAGTGACTGTCCCCCAAAAAACATAAGGCAGGGGATGATTGAGGGGTAAGCAATTGTAGCCAAAAGGGGTGGGGATTTGGAGACAATGGGATATATCGTCAGGTGATGCAAATCATTCCGAGCCCATTGACGGGACTGGAGTTTATCCCACTTGAGGATTAGGAATTAAGCAAGACACACAGTTGTCCTTTCACTCTGCTCAGCACTGCTGAGGCCTCAGCTGGAACACTGTGTCCGGTGCTGGGCACCACGCGTCGGGAACGTCCGGAGGAGAGTGACAAAAACGATTCAAGGCCTGGAAAACATGGCCTGTGAGGAAAGGATTTTAAAAACCGGATCTGTTTAGTCTGGAGCAAAGCCTGTGGGGAAAAGAAGACTTCACATCTGTAGCAGGTTGTTATAAAGAAGTGGGTGATAAATTGTTCTCCTTATCCACTGAGGACAGGACAAGAAGCAATGGGCTTAAACTGCAGCAAGGGCGGTTTAGGTTGGACCTTAGGAAAAACTTCCTGACTAAAGGGCAGTTAAGCCCTGGAACAAATTGCCTAGGGAGGCTGTGGGAAGTCCTTCTTCATGGCAGGTTTTTCAGGAGAGGTTAGACACACCTGTCAGGGATGGTCTAGATTATACTTGCTCCTGCCTCAGTGCTGGGAGCTGGATTAGATCGCTCGAGGGCCTTTCCAGTCCTACATTTCTATCACTTAAGGGCCTGATTCTCTTGCCCTTCACTGTGGGGTAAATGGGGATCTGGTCCACTGGAGTCAGCCGGACCAACTGCCCCTCACGACTCGGGCGTTAAACTCCGGAGTCACTCCGCGCTGCAGCTGGGGTGAGTGAGCTGGGAGAATCGCCACCGAACTACTTGCGTTGCCCACGAGAAGCGGGTCCCATGACGCTGACGGTTCTTTACCTCGTCTTAGTTCATGGGCTGCAACATTCAGCTGTGTTATTGGTGGCCTTGTGCTTCTTGGCAAATGAAACTAAACAACTGGCTCGTTCAACTGTTGTTTCCTTTGCTGATATTTCTCGGGTGTATAGCAGTGTGACTCCCTTGATTTCACTGAACTCCCGAGAGGCCTCGGGCTGCTTTGCTGTTCTGAGTAGCTGGCTGTGATCTATTAATGTAACGCTTCCACGCCTCTGACAGCCAGCCCACCGAACGCTCAGCAAACCCAGCCAGGCGTGAATTCAGCTTCTTGCTTGGTTAGGAACATCTGTCGCTATGGAATCCCTGCAAGCGTGAACAACCAGGCACCAAGCGTGTGACGGGCGGAATTGTTTTCACACGGCTTCTCCTGGTGAATTCACTGGGAAAATCTTCCCAGACTGCAGTGCCCGGGCTGTTCCTTGAGTAGGCCGTGTCGCTTTGCTTCCCTGTTCTGTTGGAGGTTTATCAGAGAAAGTCCTAGGCCTCATGGTTAGGATCCTCTTTGATCCTGGCCCTTAGCCCCCTGCTATCCCAGCCCTGGGATTTCCCCAGCCCTGGCCCCCACAATTCAGCCAATACCCCTCAGTCCAGACCCACAGTCACCTGCTGTCCCATCTCGGGACTTCTCACTCCTCCCCAGCCCTGCCAATGCCCTCTGTCTCTCTTTTTTTTTTAAAGTTTGTCAGCCAGTCCGGTAATATCACTTAACACGGACGTATTTGTCTTTTTGTTGGCTGGCCTGTTTGCTGCACCTTTGGGCCTTTGAACGTTACCAGATCCTGTATCATCCGAGCCTCTTCATTCTCTACCACGCTTCCCATCTGGTCTTAGGGCCTCCCAGCTAAGCCTTTAACCATGTTCGTCCGACAGGGGCTCCAAAGCAGATGGCCTCACCTGGCAGGGGATCAACGGGTACTCCACCATCGCAGCCCTTTCCGAGCTCGTTCTGGTTATTACGGTGCCGTGCCCCCCAGTGAAATTCCCGCCTGTACGGTGCAGCACAGGGCCTGGGGATCGCTCATGTCCTGCCTGGTGGGCTTAAGTGGTGCTTAACCGGTGTATTCGTTGTACTGCCTGCACAGGAGGTGAATTTCCCGTCCCTGGGTCTGTCATGGTATAACGTAGCCCCCTGGTAACACCATGGCCTACTGCAAACATTGCTGCTAACACCCACAATGCTGTTCTGCTGGTAGGAGGAGGCTTTCAAAGCTGCCTGTTAGGCTGGGATGATGGGCACCTATAAAAACGAACAAGAGTGGTACGGTCAGCTCCCCAAGGTGACTTGAAAAATCCCATCCATTATGGATACAATTAACGATCATTTCCCCCAGCAGGTCACTGTGACCATGTCGGACAGACGGATGGATAGACAGCTGAGTACAAGCCGGTACGGAACATTTGTAGCCGGGGGTCTCATCACCTCTGAATGGTTGGAGGGGCCCCGTGAATACAGCAGCACTGCTATATAAATACCCTCCCCTGACCATGGCCTGCAGAAAGTGGGAACTCGGGGAGTGACACAACCTCTTGGAGGGGTGATGAACACGTGGGAAATGTGACTCGGAGTCAGCTAACCTTGGGGGAGATTTTTAAAAGCCCCCCCCCCCAGGTTTTAGGAGCCAGGGTTCTTTGCAGGCCTTCGCAAGGCCCCCTTTCTTCACCACATTAACAACAAGCTCCTTGTCTTAACTATCTAGGATCTGAGGGGGGCGAGTCCAGAACGCAGGGCTGGGGGGGTGCTGGATCACTAACACTCCTTCTTCATGGCTGGGGCGATGCCTGAGCAGCGTCTCATCGAGCCCAGAAGGTCAAGCCCCCCTGGGAGTCCTGTTGGAGCACCCATGGCCTGTGGCCACCTGACTGGCTTGCCCCCACTACTTAGGCCAGGAAGTGACCCAGGTGGGCTGTCTGAGCAGCTGTGCAAACTCCCTTTTGCTGCTGCCTGCCACTTGCAATCTGTATCCAGCCCTGTTCCTGACTCCTGCTCTGCTCCTGACCCTGTTCCTCCAAGCTCCCACCTGGCTCCTGCTCCATGCCTGACCCTGGCCTTTCCCCTGGTTCCTGCCAGTAAACCTTGCTCCTGACCATTGAGTACTTTTCTGGCTCTGCCTGGCTTGACCCTTGGCCTCTGGCATTTGCTATCTGGCCCCGGCTCTGCCCCTCAGCTTTGATACCTGGCTCTGACTCTGGATCCACCCCTGGCTCTGATATTTGGCAGCTGATGCTGGTTCTGACCCCCCTCCCCACTGACCTGGGTGACTGCTCCACCCACTAGCCCAGACTGCCTATGTCCCCCTCCGAACACAAGGCCCTTCATGGCCTCCTCCAACCCTGCCCAACATCTCTCATATACTACTGTAATGTCCACTCCCACTTCTCATCAGCCCATGGGGCAGCCTTCACTGCCTCCTTGCTAGACAGGTGCTTGTTTGAAAGTTTGTTGTCTCCCATGTTCCCCTCACACCTGGGAAAAACATCTGCAAAACCCCCTCCTTCAAACTCTCCTCTGCCATGGTGCCGATGAAAACCAGGACAATGGAGAGGCAGCCGGTAGGCCGAGCCCATGGCTCACCATGTTGCCCAGTACCGTTTCCTTGTACTCCCCAACTGTCTGTCTGCAGCCAGCTCTTGTTCACTGGTTCTTTCCTGCCTCCAGACCGCACGGGTCCACAGCCGGGCGCTTGAGCTGAAGTAGGTTGTTTGTTTTGTTTGCTTCAGTGAGTGATCGGTCCACGAAACAGGGCACCGCGTAGGGTTAAACACAGGAGTTCCCCAAATTCAGGTGCTTGCCTTCAATACACTGTTACAAAGCTGTTCATTCTATAACATAGCAACTCTCTTTCTGGTTCGTTTGCTGACCCAGTTGTTTGGATTGTTGGCTCAGCTTTTTTACTTGGCTGTTCCCTGCCAATCATACGTTCTTTCACATGTCCAACGCCTAAAATATACTGCATATTGCATCCTACACTTATCTTGTACTTGGCACTTTTGTAGCAGTGTTGGTCTCAGGATACGAGGAGACAAGGTGGGTGAGGTGATATCTTTTATTGGACCAACTCCTGTTTGGGGGAAGAGTGGAGCTTTCAAGGTTCACAGAACTCCTCGGGTCTGGAAAAGAAAACTAGAGTGTAAGGTCTGGGGGCTGGGGCCATCTTTTTTTGTTCTGTGTTTGTACAGCTCCTAGCACAACACATCCTGGGCCATGTAATATAAATCATTATCATCTACAGTAAGAAACTTCACACCCACAGCAGTGTCCCAATAGCATAATCCTGCATCCTTTTCATGTAGCCAGTCCCTGGTGGCTTTAAAGTAACTCAAAGACTCAGAAATAACACAACTTTAGTGCAGCCCCGGGAACTTTGTGGGATGCAGTTAACTATGGTTGGAGGAAGGTTGTTAAGCTCTGGAACAGGCTTCCAGGGGAGGTTGTGGAATCCCCATTGCTGGCAGTTTAAGGACAGGTTGGACCAACATCTGTCAGGGATGGTTTGGTCCTGTCTCAGCACAGGGGGCTGGACTTGAAGACCCCTGGAGGTCCCTTCCAGCCCTACATTTCTATGAGTCTATAATTGGGCATGGGGGCTGAGTCTAGTGGCGAACCATTGACAGTGAAATCCTGGCACCATTGAGCCAATATGAGTTTCGCCATTGACTTGGGGATTTCATCCTAGCAACTGAAGGAAAGCCAGAGTAAATCAGACCAGGGTTCTAGCCCCGTCTCCACCAGTGATTTGTACCTGCTGCTTTGGAGGAATCCTGCAGTTAACATCCCATAGTGGGATTTGGGGAATGAGGCCAAGGGCCAGATTTTTAAAGGTATTTAGGTTCCTAGTGAGACTGTCAAAACCATCTTCTAGTGGCCTGAACCTCAGGTGTTTTTCAAAGTCCCACTCAGTCCTTAAATAGCTTTAAAAAATCTAGCCCTTGGGCCTTAGAAAATACTACCCATTCCATGTACCCAGAGGGGCTGGAGTCTAAGTAAACCCTCCATTTTGCCTATGGAGCCCTAAATCAGTTTAATTAGTGATGCAAACTCCTGTGCAAAAATGCTCTTTATTCAATGTATTCCTGGTTTCTATCAATTTAACTTAAATCAGTTCCTTGCCAACTTGAAGAAAATCAAAGTAAACCAGAGGTAAACCTCAGTGTCTACAGAGGAGTTTGCTTCAGTTTAATTAGATGAAATTCTTCACGAGGTGGAACTTTCTGGCTTGTGTTCTACAGGGAGTCACACTAAATGATCTGCCTATAAAAATGTACGAGTCCATGAAATCAGTCTGAAAGCCAATTTTGGTTAATCTAGAAGAATGGTGTGTGAAGACAAGTCCTAAGAGATGGGGCTAGAGTAGAAATAAATTGATCTGAAAACAGAATAAGATGCTTTAAAGAATGCCATTATTAGCCGTGTTTACAAGGCCTCTGTTTCTTAGTGCCGTCCACATGCAAGTTTCAGTTTTGGTTGCTGCTATTCTAGTGACATATTCAAATGAAAAGGCACCTTCTGTAAACTAACAGCTGGCTGCTTTGGTCACCAGCTTGTTTTCTCAATCAGAGCGATAGCTCCTTGAAAAGATGTTATTGAATTTTCTTTACATTTAAAAAGTATATAATATAAAAATCAAACGGCAATGCAGTTGATTGAAGGCATTTAAATCAATCCATCTACGATCATAACTGACATTAGGGGAGAGAGAGAAAGAAATATAAAATTGCACATATGTTGCTGCTTTTTCCCCCCTTAAAATTGTAACTGGAGGGGGAGTGGGGGGGAAAGTGCTCCAAGTTTCTACACCTACCTCTGGAAGATACTCCTGTTGGTCACTGTGAGATTCTCTGGCCTGTACATTGCAGGATGCCAGACTAGATGATCACAAATCCAAATCTGTGGCTCAATAAATCGGTAGTGGCTGAAAATGTAATCTACTAAACATTGGAGCAGTTCCTCATTTGGAGGACACAGTATAGCTCCATTCAAGTCCAAGCTGATTTACGTCGGCTGAGGATCTGATCCCATGTGTTCTAGTTCCACGGAGCAGCTACTGGATTGACAGCAGTGGTGCGATCTCCCAACAGAAAGAGACCTTCCGCTTTGTCTTTTGAGAACTCGGTGCGAGTGTCAAAACGGCCTATGTCCTCTGCATGGTTTGGTTTCTCTGCTGAGATTGTCAAAGGGGTAGGGGCATCTTGATGCAGGTGTCAGATCCTTCCCCACTGGGAGTGAGGTTGAAATCCATGTGCTTTCTCTGGAGCCACAGACTGGACCAGTCAGTTTTTAAAGAGAGGTTAAAAAAAAATGGAAGCAGGTGCAGAAAATGGAAGCGGGTGCAGAAATGAGCCACAGAGTTACCTGGTAACAAGGCCGTGTGGATATGCCATGGAGCTTTGGTTACTAAACAAAAAATGAATTCTGTAAAAATGGGAAAAGTTGATTTCCCCACCAAACATTGATACCTGGCTCAGTGATAGGGAAGAGTTTGCAGCTAATGAATGACTGGCCTTCCAGAGAAGGGAAAAGCTTCAAAAAATTCAAAGCAATTTTGGGTTGACTTTTTAGAGGTTTAGGATTAATGTAGGCCCTAAAGGCAAATATGCTGCTTCCCCTCCCTTTACTTTATCCTATCCCTCTTTCATGTGTGCGCGCGCGTGTGTGTGTGTGAGTGACCAATCTGGTATTTTGGTAAGGCTGTATTTGGGAAACATTACAAATATAAAAAGGAACAAAGGGTTCAAAGGCTAGGAACTGTCTGAGCGAGAGACTAAAGGAGCTCAGTCTATCTGGTCAGAAAGTTGACCAAGGAGTGAACTGATTATGAAAGTCCTTACAGTGAATCAGGAGAAAATATTGGCTACTAAAGGTCTTTTTAGTCTAGTGGCAAAAGACAGAGCCAGACCCAGTGGGCAGAAAATCAAGCAAGGCACAATTCTGAAATACTGAGGGAGACTAACCAGTGGAGTTTGCTGCCAAGGGAAGTGGTGACATTTGTTGCTCAATGTCTTCAAGGGAAGACTGGAGGCCTTTCTGGAATTTATGAATTAATCACTCCCAACTTACTGGGCTCACTACAGAGGTCACTGGGTGATAGAGCTCATCTCATCTCCGGGTTCGCATAGGTGGAGACTATCGGTCCCTTCTGGCCCTAATCTATGAAGTGGCTCAGCCCTTTCCAAAGTGCTTATTGATTTTTGGGGTGAGGAACTTTAGCTACTTGGGCAAAGCTGCCTGGCAAGGTAGTGGCAGAATGAGAATTAGGACCCAGCTTTTGCTAACTTCCAGAGCCATGGACTGGATTACAAAGGTGAGATTTCCAGCTGGTGTGTACAGGCCCTGCCCCATGTGTCCATTCCAGAACCAAACGGGTTGTAGCCTGAGACTGGATGTCTTTTTCTGAAAGATGTGCTCTAGGTCAAAGAGGAATGAAATCAGGGAAGTCTGGCCTGTGTTTCTCCAGGACACCAGACTAGATAAAGCCAGAAGAGACCACTGTGAGATTAAGACTCTATGAACCAATTCTACCAAACTGATTCAGTCAGAAATAGCTGAGTGCACTCAAACTAGTCAGTCTGAAGTATCTGAGGAAACATTGTGGCATCTGCCCCATCTCAACCAATTCCATCGGACAGGGAAGGCTGGGGCTCTCAGGAGCTTGGCTGGCTGATTTTTTCGCCCACATGCTCAGGGTCTTACTGATCGCTGTATGTGGGGTCAGGAAGGAATTTCCCTCAGGTCAGATTAGCGGTGACCTGGGGGCAGGGGAGGGGAAGTCAGTGTGGTTTAGTGGAAAGGTCACTGGTTTGGGAGTCAGGAAATGTGGGTTCTATTCCCAGTTCTGTCATAACTGGTTCTGTGAACTTGGGCAAGTCACGACGGGAGGGATAGCTCAGTGGTTTGAGCATTGGCCTGCTAAACTCAGGGTTGTGAGTTCAATCCTTGAGGGGGCCATTTAGGGATCTGGGGCAAAAAAAATTGGGGATTGTGCCTGCTTTGAGCAGGGGGTTGGACTAGATGATCTCCTGAGGTCCCTTCCAACTCTAATAGTCTATGAGTCTAAGTCACCTTCCTCTGCAACATGTGGGTGCAGGTCATTTGCTGGGATTATTTGGGGATATCTCATTTAATCACTTCCCTGCCTCGGTCCCTCCTGTTCTTTGCCTGGGGAACATCACAGGCTAGTATCCCAAGTGCTGTAACACTTTGGTCTCATTTCAGCTGTTGTGTTTAGCACGCAGGTGTGGAGTGGCATTTGCTGGCATGTGATAAACAGGTCAGATCAAATGAAGGGACCACCAGGTCTTGGCCTTAAACGCTATGGACGTCGAGCTCAGAATTCCTGGAACAGTAGGGAATTCTGGGAGGCTGCAAAAGTTGCATTGTGGGATAGAAGCACATCCGCTAGTTAGTGGTACTGATCTTTAAACAGCGCTTTGAGGGCTGGGGTGAAAAATCTTAGATAGTTCTAACGGGTTCAAACTACAGCAAAGCAGCTTTAGATTAAATCTCAGGAAAAACTTCCGAACTAAGAACAGCAGGACAATGGAACAACCTCCCTAGGGAAATCATGGAAGCGCCTTCCCTGGAGGATTTCAAAAAGAGCCATCTGTCTTGGGTGTCTTAGCCAATGAATCCTGCCTCATGGCAGGGGTTACACCAGAGCTGTGGACCTCTGGGTCATGTCTAATATTTCCAAAGGGGGCCGGCTGCACCTCCAGCTGAAATCTTTTAGGGGGTCTGTAAATGAGAAAAGGTTGAAAACCACTGATCTAAGTAAAAGACAAGAGCCAACAGGTGGATAAAGACACCCCGATGGGAGAGGGGTGGGGGGTGTAAGGAAAGAAGGAGACGCTCAGCATGTTTGGCAGCAGACTCAGTGCTGGCTGCTGAAGCTGCTTGAAAACCTTCATGGAAAGATTTCTCCTGTTGAAAACAGCTTCTTGACAAAAGGGAGCTTTTCACACACACACACAAATCTGGTTTTGGTTAAAATTGGGGGGAGGTTGTCAGCAAAACAAACTCCCCAAACTGAATATTTCCACAATTTCAGCAGCAAACGCCCCCTCCCCCAAACTGCTTCATTTTTTAAAGGGCAGCATTTAGTGTGTGTATGTGGGGGAGGGGGGAAGCAAGAACCGGTTTGATGGAAATGCAGGTTTGTTTGGTACTGACTTGGTTTAACCAGAAAGCCACGGGCATGCAGAGGAGCTGCTTAGAGAGGGACCCTAAGACTCAGAAGCCGAGGCCTAGTTCTTGCTGTCCTGCAGCCTCCCCGCGTGGCCGTGGGCAGGTCACTTGGAGTGTGTCTCCCCAGCTCACTCGAGTATACATTCCTGAGCTTGTTTTAAGCTAGCTAGCTTGGGTGCTGGCAGCTGTGTCCCGGGTGGGCTTGTACAACCAGCATCTAGCACGCGGTACCACAGATTCACGACTCAGGGCCACAAGTGAGCTAGATTAAAGCTAGCTCAGGTGTGCCTAGGCAAGTTGCAATTACACCCCATGACATGCAGTATAGACAGATGTAATTGTTTTAGCCCTTTCGGTGAGCCCCTGAATGAAAATCCAACTTTGATCCTAGTTCATTTACTGGAATGGGCGATATATACATATCCACAACTGGGGTAACAGTGGCAAATTGAGCCCTTTGCCTCTAAAATACCTTTCTCCACAAGGGATGTACCATCAAACCACAACATTTTGTTAGTTAGCTACAGCATCACACTAGCTCTGTCCCATCCAGATGCCAGGGAGCTCATCGACACAGTATATTGTGGCATATGAAAGCTTAGCAGGATTGCGCAAATGGAGTAGACATTTGTATAGATGACTGGATGAATGTAAACCAAGAGAGATCCTCTAGAAATAGTGTGCTGATATCTAAAAGGAGGGGTGATTTGGGGGTGAGGGCGGTAGGTTAGGACTCAGGGGATCCGTGTGCAAACCCTGGCTTAGGTATTGAAATTGGGCAGGTTGAACTCTCTAGGGCTCAGGGTCTGCCTACAGGGCGTACCCCTCTGGGTAGAAAAGCCCTAAGAGGCATCCAAATTCCATTGAAATTCAGGGGCAGTTTAGCCTCTAATTCCTCTGGCCTCCTTTGGAGAACCCTAGGTGTGAGGTGCAGAAGAGCCCAACCAGTCCATGATTCTCTGTCTGGGAAGCTCAACCCTTAAAGGCACAGACCCGCCATATCACATAAGATACTTCTATACCCCTAACTCCATTTTATCTGAGCACTTCACAGGCTTCACTGCACTTAAACCTCATGGCTCTCCTATGAGGATGGAAATATTATTAGTCCAGGGTACTTATGGTGGAACTGAGGTTCAATTCTTCAGAGGTAGTTAGGTGCCTAATGCTCATTGATTTCAATGATAGTTTGGCTCCTAAATGCTTTGGAGGCTCTGAACCACATTTGAAAGATAAAGATCTCTCTCAAGGTGACTGTAGCAAAGAACAGTATCAAATCCAAGATTCCTGAGTTCTAAGGTAACATTGTAAGCATGGGGCAGCCCACAGATTGAATTCCCACTCAGGTCGGGCCTATGTCTTTGTGTGTGTGTGTGTGTGTGTGTGTGCAATACATAGGACAACGGGGGGTCTGGTATCATGCAGGGCCTCTAGGTGCTGCAGCAAATAACAACAATAAAAATAATAAAACACCCTGGTCATTGGAGATCAGAACCTCAGCCACTGCACTCTGCTTGCTTCAAACTAATTTGCAAGCAGCAGCTAAAATTACTCCGTAGTGTCTCAGTTTGTGCTTTCAGAAGGTGAGGAAACGAGCAGGTGCTCGGAGCAGATAGGAAACAGATGGATCATGTGAGTTGATTTCTGCTCTGAACTGCAAGAGTGAGTGACTTCAGCTACTGGAAGGTGGTATTATTAGCCCAAGGTTATCTTTTTGGTTGACCCCTTGAATGGAAATCAATACTATGATCTTACTTTTTTTACTGGAAAGGGGCCCCACAGTGATCACTGCTGTAATCTTTAGGCTTTCTTTATTATTGATATATGGGGATATAAACTTGCTTGGGATCTACCACTAAAAAAAAGCCTTTGACAGTGTTGTAGGGGAAACCAGTGCGGCAAAGTGTGATTAAAATAAACTAGGTAGACACTAAATATTTCAGTGCACTGGCTGAGATGTGTGTGTGTGGGGGAATCATTAAAACATAATAATTGCAAATGGAATATTGGTCTGCTGAACTCATTACCACAAGTTTCAGAGTAGCAGCCGTGTTAGTCTGTATTCGCAAAAAGAACAGGAGGACTTGTGGCACCTTAGAGACTAACCAATTTATTTGAGCATGCTAGTTATGCGACCCCCGAGCATGCTCAGATAAATTTGTTAGTCTCTAAGGTGCCACATGTCCTCCTGTTCTCATTACCACAAGATGTTCTTGAGGCCAAGAGAAAAGCTTGATTTGAAACAAGTTTATCCGGTTACTCCTGTCGGGCCTGTGTTATACAGGCAGTCAGACTAGATGACCTAATGGCTTCTTCTGGCCTTAAAATCAAAGAATATCCAAACTTGCAACAATAATCGTCATAAATTGTGATTAATGAGACCGATGCAAGGATTGGAAAAGATGCCTTCTAGTGATTGACTCAGAGCTTAATCTTTTTAGCTTATCAAACAGAAGGTTATGGGGTGACTTGATAACAGTCTAGAAGTACCTGTATGGGGAATAAACATTTGATAACACACAGGGCTCTTCACTGTAGCAGAGAAAGGGCAAACATGATCCAATGGCTGGAAGTTGAAGCTAGACAAATTCAGACTGGAAACAAGTTGCACATTTAACAGTGAGGCTAATTAACAATTGGAAGAATGGTGTTTTCTCCATCCATGGCAATTTTTAAAGCAAGGTTGGATTTTTCCTAAAAAGATCTGCTTTAGTTCAAATAGGAATTAATTCAAGCCTGTGTTATGCAGGAATTTAGATGAGGTGATTATAATGGTCCCTTCTTGCTCTATTATTGATGAATATAATATAAAATTGAAATGAAAAGCCATTTCAGAATGGAAATTTGAAATGTTTCCTTCTGAAAAGGATGAAACAATGTTTTGACTTTATCCAAATATTTTGTCTTTAAAGTGATGCTTTTGCCAAAAGCTTTTTGGGAAGGAAACACACCTGCAAAACATTTCCCTTCCAAGTGATCAGAATTTTCTAATGGACAAACATTCCATTGGAAAATTTCAGAGACGTTCTACTTATAAAAGTTCTTCTCTTGTTCGGAGAAGCAAAATAAGCTATACCCCAGCTGCAATGAAGTTAGGGTGACCAGATGTCCCGATTTTATAGGGAGAGTTCTCATATTAAGGGCTTTCTCTTATATAGGTGCCTATTAACCCCCACCCCCGTACCGATTTTTCATATTTGCTGTCTGGTCACCATAGATGAAGTGGGAATGTTCTGTAGTGCTTTTGATTCCTATGGTGCCTCAGTTTCCCTCTATGTTGCATTGCTAGCTAGTGGGTACGGCAAAAGGGTTACTAATCTGCTCTTGGGACAGAGCAGGAGACATATGGTGTTGTCTCACCTAACTGTCCAGGGCAGCGTGTCTGGGTCATTAAAGGACTGGCTGAAAACTAACCCATATCAATGGAGGATCTAGAAAGACCATGGGAGCCACAGTGACTGACCGGTTGACACCTATCCACGGGGAATCTCCGGCAGATGGAACATGTGAACTCAGCATGGGAGGGAGGCTAAGAGCTGGCTTTTAGTTGAATTGAGCAGCTCTCAACTGGGACTGACAAAGACAGAGGGAAAGAGCAGGAAATGAAGTGCTGGCTTGGCCACCATAGACTGTATCTTAACTTCTGTTTCTCTGCGCTTAACTCAGGGCTCCCAGACACTGTGTTCCAGCTGACTAACAAACCTTACTGTTTTGAAAACGCTGCCTGCTGTCACAGCAAATACTTGCTGAGGTGCATTGGTGCTTGAAGAGGGTAGAAATCTCAGGCCAGGTGCATCTCAGTTGGACCTGCCGGGCTGGTACCTTTCCTGGTACCAGGCTGGTCTTTATACTGGTACAACTGTGTCTCCATTAGAGCTTTTACTGGCATAGCTGGGTTCCTTTTAAAAGAAATTGCACCTCTAAGTGGCATAGCGATGTAGGTAAAGCTTTCAAGTGTAGACTAGGCCTTAGTCACTCAGGGTTAGATTTTTAACAGTATTTAGGCACCTGCTGGGATTTTCAAAAGTACTTATTTGCCCATCACGCATTTAAATCAATGTGCATTAAGCGCCTGTCTACATCTTTAGGAACCTAAATACCATCAGGCTCCTAAATCAGGTAGGCATCGCTCCACTCAGAGTTGCAATACCTAAAAATAAATCCTTTAAAAATCTGGTTGTTGGTGCAAAATTTTTGCTACCCTGCTTGCAATGAATAACACCTTAGTCCACTTATTTTAGTAAGGTTTTTTTTTTCTGGAATACACAACTTTTTAACATGGAGCTTCTTAAACAGGAAATCTTCAATGCGGCAGAGCTGAAATTTAGTCATACAAGAAGTGGAAACTAAGTCAAATTACAAAGGATGCATATTTTCTTTAAAAATACATAAGAATGGAGGGACAAAACTAGAAAAGCCAAGGCACAAAATAAGGTTACACCAGCTAGGCATATAAAGGGTAATAAGAAAGCATTTGACAAATACATGAGAAGCTAGAGGAAGACAAAGGACAGGGCAGGCCCAGTACTCAGCAGAGTGAAAGACAACAGCAGAAAACGCAGCAGTGGCCAAAGTGTTAAATGCCTTTTTTAGTCCTCGGCTTTCACCAAAAAGTTAACCGTGATCAGACAACTGACACTGACCATCTGGGTGCCGGGGACAGGCTCTGAGGCTGGCGTAGGAAAAGAACAGCACGGCTGGGGCAGCACGTTAAGGTGGCTGTGTCCTGGCGGCTCCAGCGCCGGGGGAAAGCCACCCCCAGGAGGGGCGCAGCTCCCAGCGCTGGGGCACTGTCTGCACGGGCACGTCACAGCGCTGAAACTTGCATCGGTCCGTGGGGTGGCTTTTCACATTCCTGAGCAAGGAAGGTCCTGTAAGTGGCAGTGTAGACAAGGCCTTAGACAAATTAGATGTCTTCAAGTCAGCAGGGCATGATGCAATACACCCTAGAATACTAAGGAACTAGCCAAAAATCTCTGAGACTTCCTGAGATAATTAGCAATTACCTTTGAGAACTCCTGGAGGATGGGGGAGAGACCGAAGGACTGGAAAAGGGCAAATATAGTACCTATCTATAAAAAGGGGTATAAGGACACCCCAGGGAATTATAGACCAGGCAGCTTAACTTTGGGATTTATTTAGGTTAAGTTGGGGGGTGGGATAGCTCAGTGGTTTGAGCATTGGCCTACTAAACCGAGGGTTGTGAGTTCAATCCTTGAGGGGCCTGTTAAGTTGATCTGGGGCAAAAAATGGGGATTGGTCCTGCTTTGAGCAGGGGGGGTTGGACTAGATGATCTCCTGAGATGCCTTCCAACCCTGATATTCTGTTCTATATTCTGGTATCCAGAAAGATAATGGAGCAAATAATCAATTTGTAAGCACTTGGGTTTATCACCTTATTTTCTTCTATGTTGACAGTTACTTCTCATCAAATCATGTCAAACCAATCCAATATCTTTCTTTGACAGGGTAACAAATAATGTGGATGGGGGGAAGCAGTAGATGAGATATATCTCAACTTTAGCAAGTCTTTTGATATTATCTCACACTACATTGTCATAAACAAACTAGAGAAAAATAGCCTAGAAGAGCCTACTATATGGTGAGTGCACACCTGCCTGGAAAAGAGAACTCAGTGTAGTTTATCAGTGGTTCACAATCAAACAGGAAGAGTACATCGAGTGGGGTCCCCCAGGGATCTGCCTTGGGCTTGGTTCTATTCAATATCTTCATCAATGATTTGGATAAAGGCATAGAGAGTACACCTCTAAAGTTTGCGGATGATAGCAAGCTGGGAGGGGTTGCATGTGCAGTAGAGGACAGAATTAGAATTCTGAATGATCTGGAGAAATGGGCTGATATAGCACAAAATGCAATAAGAAAATGCAAAGTACTACACTTAAGGAGAAATATTCAGTTGCACAAATACAAAATGGGAAATGAGCACCTAGGAGAGTACGGTAGAAAAGGATCTGGGGGTTATAGTGGATCACGAACTAAATATGAGTCAACACTTAATACTGTTGCAAAAACAGTGAACATCACTCTGGGATGTAGTTGTAATCAAGACACAAGAAGCAATTCTTCCACTCTACTCAGCGCTGATAAGGCCTCACCTGAAGTATTGTGTCCAGTTCTGGTCACCACACTTCGGGAAAGACAAATTGGAAAAAGTCCAGAGAGAGCAACAAAAATGATTAAAGGTCTGTAAAACATGACCTATGAGGAAAGATTGGAAAAAAAAATTGGGTGTGTTTTAATCTGGAGAAGAGAAGACTGGAGGGACAATAACAATCTTCAAGTATGTAGTGGGTTGTTATAAAGACGAGGGTGATACATTGTCCTTATCCACTGAGGACAGGACAAGAAGTAATGAGCTTAAACTGCAGCAAGGGAAACTTGGGTTAGACATTAGGAAAAGCTTCCTAACTGTAAAGGTAGCTAAGAATTAGAGCAAGTTACCTAGGAGAGTTGTGGAATGTCCATCACTGGAGGTTTTTAAGAGCAGGTTGGACAAGCACCTGTCAGAGATGGTCTAGATAATATTTAGTCCTTCCTCAGTGCAGGGGGCTGGAGTAGATGACCTACTGAGGTCCCTTCCAGTCGTACATTTCTATAATTCTATGAGTAATGGAATCAGAATCTCACCCACCTAACCCATTTCCCAGCCAGTGCGAGATTATTTTTTATGGGATGAAGCATTTCTCTGGTATAAGGCCAGCACAAAGCCTGTGTGTCACTTAAGGCACGGTTTTGTTTGTTTGTTTGTTTGTTTTGTTTTTTTAAGATTTAAGCAGGGTTTAACTTCATTCAGTGTGCTGTTCAGTTATTTGTCTGGCTTCATTTTAGGTGACCCAAGTGATGGCTGTCCTTCCATTTTCTTCAGGTCACCATTCCAGTCCAACAGATCTCATTGCTACCTAACATGAAGAGTTAAAAATGTGGACTTCCCCTTTGCCCTACTTAATCATGTTTCACCTTTTAGATCAATGGGTGTTAAGGCCAGGAGGGACCAATATGATCATCTAGTCTGACCTTTTCATAGAATCATAGAATCATAGAATATCAAGGTTGGAAGGGACCTCAGGAGGTCATCTAGTCCAACCCCTGCTCAAAGCAGGACCAATCCCCAATTTTTGCCCCAGATCCCTAAATGGCCCCCTCAAGGATTGAACTCACAACCCTGGGTTTAGCAGGCCAATGCTCAAACCACTGAGCTATCCCCCCCCCCCCTTTTGTATAACACAGGCTAGAGAATGTCACCCACTGACTCTTGCCTCAAGCTCCTATGTTGTTGAAAGAACAGGAGTACTTGTGGCACCTTAGAGACTAACAAATTTTGTTGAAACTGTCTGTTAAGAGAGTCCTGATTTAAAGACTTCAAGTGATGGACTATGAACAACTAGATAAGTTGCAGATGGAAGATAATTAAACCATATTTCTAGTCTGAATTGGTCTAGCTTGTCTAGATACTGTAGTACCTTATGTTTCAGATTCTGCCAGTTCTACCTTGGGTAGCACCTTACTCCACAAGCCATTCCAATGAATTCAGTGCACCTACTCATGGAGTAAAATGCTACTCAAGATGAGTTAGAATGAGCAATCTTGCCCTTGGACTGTCTCAACGCCTTCCTTTTGGCTCATAATTTGACAAGAGTTCCCAGGTATTCCTGACACATGTTGTGAGGATGGGTGGGGTGGGGGGGAAGGAAATAATCCTTTTCTTAATATAGGGGGAAATTTGCTATTCGGAGGAACCACGGAAGCCCCGTGCACCACTTATGGCCCACTGAATCCCTCAATATGGAACTTATGTGAGACTTAAATGTTATTTAGGCTTTATGCTGCCATTTGGCAGAGATGAATTTCACCCATAGGCCGTAAACTCAGCTGGGATAAACTGCCCTGGCTCCATTGACTCCAATGGAGCGACACTGATTTGCACCCACTGGGGATCTGGTCTATTCACTCCACGGTTGATTTATACTAACTGGAGATCTGGCTCATTGACTTCAGTGAAGCTACACTGACTTACGCTAGCTGAGTCTGAACCATAGACTCCGATGGAGCTCGGTCAGTGTACGCCAGCGGGAGATCTGACCCACTGACTTCGCCGGAACTAGGGCTGATTTTTCAGCAGCTGGAGATCTGGGACAGTATGGATATTTTTCATGTTATGTAGGCTTCTTCTTTTTAATCGTGTCTATAATAATCTTTTCTTGTTTAGGGACTGATGCACATTCTATTTTCCTTCTGCTGACACTCACACCTTCTTGTCAACTGTTGGAAATGAGCGACATCCACCTTGATTGCCTTGGCCTCGTTAGCACTGACCCTCCACTTGGAAAGGCAACTCCCATCTTTTCATGTGCTATAATATATGTTCTGCTTACTGTATTTTTCACTCCATGCATCTGATGAAGTGGGTTTTAGCCCATGAAAGCTTATGCCCAAATACATTTGTTAGTCTCTAAGGTTACACAAGGACTCCTTGTTTATTCTATTCACCATACTCTTCCTCTCCTTTTTCTTAAAAAAAGAGACCAGATCAGATATTAGATATTATGATATTATGATATTATGTTGACCATAAGTCTACTGACTTTAGCAGAGCTTTGATAACTCACATCAGTCCAGGATATCACCTTAACACCATAAGCAAAATAAATTGTCCCTTTATATTTTTAGATGCTTAAAAATGACAGTTAGAATAATCCCTAAAAAGCCGTTCTAGTCAAAATGGCAGTGGTTGACAGTTGGTTTCAGAGAATGAGTTTGAGATATTTTAGTCTGTCTTTCTCAGAATGAAGACACCTGCAAGTTTCAAGAATGGAAGATGTGCGTCCTTTGAAAGACCCAGGGTGGCATTGTTGCTATATTGGAGTTCTGAGAAAGCAGACATTTGAATTAAGGTGGCTTGGGGGAAAGACATCAGATTTCTTTGACACCAACTGACAAGGGACAGGAATAAGTTTTCAACAGCTGTGCTTCTCATAGGAGGCCCTTACTGAGTCTTCCCTTGAAGAATTGTACCTTAATCAGAAGAAGACTTTGATCAAACAAGATTATTGTTTTAAAGTATTCATAACTAGAGCTGGGTGAATAATTGTTGGGTTTTCTGGTTTGGTGGTCAATATGAAATATCTGAGGGGGGGTGGGGAATTTCAGGTGAATCTGAAATGACAATTGTTTTTTTTATTTTTATTTTTTTTTTGGTCACTCTAACAAAATACTGAAACACTTCATTTCAGGTAACATTAAGCATTTTGTTTGACCCAAAACAAAACATTTTGTTTAACTTTGGTGTGTTTTTAGTTAAATCTAATTGAAAATATCAACATGAAACATTTTGAAATTTAAAGTTTTGGAATCCCCCCCTCCTCCCACCCACCTCAAAGCTATTGGCTGAATGCTGACTGAATTCACTAAATTTTGGTCAACCCAAAACTGAATTTCAGTGAATAATATTCACTCTGCTCTTGTCACAATCCATTTTTATTTTTTAATAAGAGCCCCAATGTTCAGTTAACAACACTTCAGTTTACAGTAGGTCAGGATAGTGCCCAATAACTTTAGATGTCACAGAATTTATCTTCCTTTCAGTTAAATGAATAAGACTTCAGATTGGGTTTAATGTTTATGTTCCTCTCCAGGGTCTAGGTATTGCATTTTTATTTTTATCTAGATTATTAGGTGGCCCAGTCACCATAATGTCTGAATAACAGTGGCAAAATATCATGAAAGTTTGAAATTGCAATTTAATTTTTCATTTCAATGTCAAAATTTGATAATGAAATTTCCTCCATATTTTTAACAAACTCTTACATATTCCTTGCAACCCAGATTATCCTCATTATACAGAGGAGGGATATTAAAAGATTACAGGGTAAGTGTTCACAGGTACACACAGCACTTAGAAATCTAACTTCCAGTGACTTTCAATAGGAACTGATGCATTTAAGTGCAGTTGAAGCTTTTGAAAATCTAGGCTGGGATTTCCATAGGCACTTTGGAAATACTTTAGATAGTTAGGCATCCAACGTGCCACTGAAATTCAATGGGATTTGAACACCAAATCTCTTGGGTCTTTTTGAAGATCACAGTCTAAGCAACTTGCCCAAGGTCACATGAGTAGGTGGAAGAGCTTAGACGTAAAGCCACATTTTCCAAGTTCCAGGACAGTGCCTTCACCAGAAGACCAACCTTCATAGCTGGTGATGACTCTTTGCCTCCCCTTGAGGCCTGTTGGATGGGATTTTCAAAGTGGTCTAAGAGTTAAAGACCCAGGTCCCTTTGTCATTCAGTAGGAGTTTCTCTCTCTCTCTCTCTCTCTCTCTCGTATTTATATGCTCTTCATTATCGTAGTACCCAAACATTTCCATGGTCATTATACTTATCCTGAACAAAACCCCTGGGAGGTAAGGAAGTACTATTCTTACTATTTTATAGATGGGGCCTGAGGCACAGAAAGGCTCACAGTGAGATTTTGAAAGATATTTATGTACCTTGTGGGCATTACCAAAGCACCTAAGTAGATTTTTATGGATTCGTAGAGTTTAAGGCCAAAAGAGACCATGTACATCACAGGCTATTAACTTTCATGCAGCTAACTCCGTACTTGGGTTTGACTAAAGCACTTTCCAGAAAGCTCCAGTCTTGATCTGAAGATGACAAGAGATGGAGAATCCACCACTTCCCTTGGTAGTTTATTTCAATGGTCAATCACCTCTCATTTTTACAGTTTGAGCCTAAATTTCTCATTTGAAGTTGTCTGGTTTCTGCTCCCAGCTGGGTTATCTACCTACAACCCACTGGAACTCAATGGGCCTTTGGTAACCTAAATCAAACGGGTTGTTTTTGCAAATCCCACTAGGCACCTAAACCTCTTAAATCTGTCCCATACACACCTGGCTCACAATTTTTAATGTTCATGCACAGCAGATTAGGAAAATAGGAGATAGGGCCAGAAGGGCACATCTACCTGGCCCATGTAGCTCACAAGCATGTCTCTTTCACGCGCAGAAGTTCCTCCAGTGAAATCATAGAATCATAGAATATCAGGGTTGGAAGGGACCCCAGAAGGTCATCTAGTCCAACCCCCTGCTCGAAGCAGGACCAATTCCCAGTTAAATCATCCCAGCCAGGGCTTTGTCAAGCCTGACCTTAAAAACCTCTAAGGAAGGAGATTCTACCACCTCCCTAGGTAACGCATTCCAGTGTTTTACCACCCTCTTAGTGAAAAAGTTTTTCCTAATATCCAATCTAAACCTCCCCCACTGCAACTTGAGACCATTATTCCTCGTTCTGTCATCTGCTACCATTGAGAACAGTCTAGAGCCATCCTCTTTGGAACCCCCTTTCAGGTAGTTGAAAGCAGCTATCAAATCCCCCCTCATTCTTCTCTTCTGCAGGCTAAACAATCCCAGCTCCCTCAGCCTCTCCTCATAAGTCATGTGTTCTAGACCCCTAATCATTTTTGTTGCCCTTCGCTGGACCCTCTCCAATTTATCCACATCCTTCTTGTAGTGTGGGGCCCAAAACTGGACACAGTACTCCAGATGAGGCCTCACCAATGTCGAATAGAGAGGAATGATCACGTCCCTCGATCTGCTCGCTATGCCCCTACTTATACATCCCAAAATGCCATTGGCCTTCTTGGCAACAAGGGCACACTGCTGACTCATATCCAGCTTCTCGTCCACTGTCACCCCTAGGTCCTTTTCCGCAGAACTGCTGCCTAGCCATTCAGTCCCTAGTCTGTAGCGGTGCATTGGATTCTTCCATCCTAAGTGCAGGACCCTGCACTTATCCTTATTGAACCTCATCAGATTTCTTTTGGCCCAATCCTCCAATTTGTCTAGGTCCTTCTGTATCCTATCCCTCCCCTCCAGCGTATCTACCACTCCTCCCAGTTTAGTATCATCTGCAAATTTGCTGAGAGTGCAATCCACACCATCCTCCAGATCATTTATGAAGATATTGAACAAAACCGGCCCCAGGACCGACCCTTGGGGCACTCCACTTGACACCGGCTGCCAACTAGACATGGAGCCATTGATCACTACCCGTTGAGCCCGACAATCTAGCCAGCTTTCTACCCACCTTATAGTGCATTCATCCAGCCCATACTTCCTTAACTTGCTGACAAGAATACTGTGGGAGACCGTGTCAAAAGCTTTGCTAAAGTCAAGAAACAATACATCCACTGCTTTCCCTTCATCCACAGAACCAGTAATCTCATCATAAAAGGCGATTAGATTAGTCAGGCATGACCTTCCCTTGGTGAATCCATGCTGGCTGTTCCTGATCACTTTCCTCTCATGCAAGTGCTTCAGGATTGATTCTTTGATATTACCTCCCCCACCTTGTCGCTGTCAGGATAGCCAGAGTTATCAGAATTAAACTATAAAGACAACAACAAATGGAAGGGGTACTAAATCACCTGCTTTGGGATTTGGAGCCAATCTCATTAGAGACAAAGTTGAGACCTATGTGGCGGCACAGTATCCCACATCTGCCTCCTCTGGGTTTCTTGCACCTCCCTTTAAAAATATATTCCTGCCTCTGTTGGAAGCAGGATTCTGGACTAGAGCCTGGATCTGATCCAGTTGGGCAATTGTTATATTTTTATGGCCTTTTAAAACCCATTTCAGTGTCTGTCTGCCTCAATATGTGGATCCTGGGACAGACTTTCAAAGGAGCTTAAGGGAGTTTGGTACTCCACTCATTTCAATGGGAATTTAGCACCTCGCTCCCTTTTAGAATCCTTTGGACATCTCAGCCTTTATCTTCACAATTTTACAAGGCATCCGGGCTCAGAGGAAAATGCATGCTGGTCCGCCCACTCTACTCGCCCGTCTCTGACAATGGAGGCTACTAACTGCCTCTGAGGAAGCTGCAATAAATTCCTTAGTGGATAATTATGGGATAATCTTTCCATGGCAAATTTTCTTCCTAACCTCTCTGACTTTGATTTTTATGTATGCCACGAAGCAACAGAATGTATACTCCTTCCAAATCGCTTGGTTTTTTTTAGATCTTGTAGCTTTCGTTATTCATTCAGAAGTCCAGTCCTGTCTTTGAAACTTTCTAAGATTATTTGCTGTTTTTCCCCCCAAGCTACATAGCAGGGGTTGAACAACCAGCTCTAATTAAAATATTGGGAAATGGGTGCCAAATCCATCAAACATCTTCAAAAATCTCAGGTTTAGGCCCTATGATATCTTGTGGCAATGAGTCCCACAGATGCATTGTATGTTGCATGGCTTCATGCATGTTTTATTAGTTTTACAGTCACTGCTTTTCAGTTTTATCAATGTCCCCTGGTTCTTCTATAATGGAACAAGGTGAACAGAGGCTACTGTCTTACCTTCTCTGAAGAAACTGAATCTATTGAGTTTACCAGAGAGATGTTTGGAAGGTGACTTGATCATTGTGTATTGTTGCTTACCCATGCCAAAGATACCTGATTGTGGTGGCTCTTCAATCTTGCTGGCAAAGGCATTAAAATATCTAGGGGCTGGAACTTGAAGTTAGACAAATTCAACATTGAAGTAAGATGTCGTTTCCTCGCAGTCAGTAAAATTAAATATTGAAACAGCTTCCCAGGAAACAGCTTCCCAAGCTCCATAGCTTGGACCCCCTAGGTTCTTGGGGAGGGAATCTATGGCCTGTGTATAAAGAATGCCAATAGTTTAAGGTCAGAAGGGACCACTATCAATGGTTATCTATGAATATATTACCCATTTTTTAATCCATCATGTCCCCTCTTATTCAATATTTTCTATGGGTAAAGTTAAATTGGGAGTCCAGTTTGCACAAGCAGAAATGGGTGAGAAATTACCCCATGCCAAAAAGCACAGCTGTTCCTTTCAGATCTGATGGATTCTAGATTTCAGGTTTCAGTTTGTCTTAGCAGAGCTAAACTGGGAATGTGAAAGGAAGCAAGAAACTAAAAAACAATGAGTCAGCCACAGACAGCTGTGCGAGGAGAGAAGGTGGAGTAGGGGAGCTCAGGACCGTTGGTACAATAGTGTTCTTTAATTTAGTAGAAAAAAAGGAGTAAGAAGAAACAATGTCTGGGAGTGGAAGCTAGAAAAAAAAATCATATGGGAAGTAAGGGATGGATAGATAGAGATGAGAATAACTAACCACAAGATACATCACTTGGAGTCTTTACATCGAGGTTGGATGTCCATTGTCAAATGCAGGCATTACTGCTGTTCGTTTTTACCACAGTGCTTAGAAGTTTAAAATATGATCAAAGCCCATTTGTACCAAGGGCTGTACAAGCCCATAGAGACCATTCCTGCCCCCAAAGAGCTTGCAGTCTTAGTAGACCAAGGGAAATTGGAAAGACTGGCACTGTGACATGTCTAAGGTCCAACAACAGCTCAGCTGAAGAGCTGGGAGCAGGACTCAGGACACCTGAACCCCAACTAAGTGTCCTAGCTGCTAGACTAGAAGACAGTCAGTGCGTTGTGTCATACAGGAGATCAGACTAGATCAGCAGTTCTCAAACTTCATTGCATCATGACCCCCTTCTGACAACAAAAAGTACTACATGACCCCAGGAGTGGGGACCGAAGACCGAGACTGCCAGAGCCCTGCTGCCCCAGGTGTGTGTGTGTGGGGGGGGGTGGGTGGCAAAGCTGAAGCCCAAGGGCTTCTACCCTGGGCGGGAGGCATGTAACCTTAGCCCTGAGTGGTGGGGCTTGGGCTTGGACTTCAGACTTGCTGTGGCCCAGGGCCAACATCAGCCTTGGCGACCCCATTAAAATGGGGTTGTGGCACACTTTGGGGTCCTGATCCAAAGTTTGAGAACCCCTGGATTAGATGATCATAATTGTTACCTGCATTGTCTTCAGCATGGGAGATCTGCATTAATTACCCCCATTGACTTTGCTTCCTGCAGGAAACATGCTTCATCTTATCTATTTAGCCCAGAATGCCATCACTAGCCAGTCCATAAAGATACACACAACATTAATAAAGTTAATGCAATAGTCCTTGAATATTCAGTAACATGCCCACTCACGCTCTAGGACTACTTTTGCCTTTGGAAGAGAGAGAGCTCGTTCCACACTTTGGCCTCCCTCAGGGCCTGCTTGACCATCTTGTTCCTGAGGGTGTAGATGAAGGAGTTGAGGGATGGTGTGAACACAGAGGTCAACAAGGCCACCACTTTTTTCTCCAAGGAGCTTTCTGAGTGGGCTGGACATGCATGGAGATGTGACTCCTGTAGACAGTGCTGGCCATGGTGATGTGATTGGTGCAGGTGGAGAAGGCCTTTTGCCTGTCTTGAGCACTGATGACAATATGCACATAAGAGACCATGGTGACCGCCACGGAGCTGAGAATGAGCAGAGATGTCATGATGAAGTTCACCAGCTCCAGGTTGCTGGTATCCATGCAAGCCAGCTTCACCAGTGGTGTGCTGTCACAGAAAAAAATGGTTCACCACATTTGGCCACAGAATGGCAATTGGTATAAGATGTTTGGGGAGAAAATGGACAAAAATGACCAAATCCAAGCAACCAAGACCAGATGTAGGCAGAAATGGTTGCTCATGACCATGTATCTCAGCGGGTTTCAGATAGCAGTGTAGTGGTCAAATGCCATGACAGCAAAGAGAAATTTGGTCACACCCAGGAAGAAATCGACGAAGCCTTGTGCCGTGCAGCCAGTGAAGGACACTTTCTCTGGGACAGCAAGTCAGCCAGGAGCTTGGGCACTTTAACAGGTGAACCAGATCTCCATGAAGGAGAAGTTGCACAGATAGAAGTACATGGGGGTGTGGAGCTGGTGGTCTGCCACAGGGATGGTGGTGGTGACCAGGTTGCCCAAGAGGGTGCCCAGGTAAAACATGAGGAAGAGGATGATCTGTTTGCCAGCTGTGGGGGAAGCCTTTCAAGATGAACTCTGCAACTGTGCTCCAGTTATCCATGTGAGCCACTTGCTGCTGCAGTTTAATCTGAAGAAATTGCAAATACAGTGCAACTATATATATATATATATATATATATATATATATCAGTACCATATCGTACTAGGCACTGACCATACACTGAGCAATAGACTCTCCTTGCCCCAGAGCTTGTCTAAAGACACAAAGGAAGAGGAGAAAAGGTGGGTTGGGTGTGACGTTATCTGATTAAAATATGACCATGTAGATCATTGTTCTTACAGCTGTTATATAATTGCAATAAATCTTATACAAAGTATGTCAAGTAAGGTGTCTATGGAAAAGTTATGATTTGCTGGTTATGATTATGCTATCTGGATGCATGTATCACTAAATGGACTTTCCTGTGAATGTTCCATCTGGGGCAGAGGCAATGGCTTCTGCTGTGACTAAGCGAAATCATGCATGGACATGTGACTTGCCCATGTGACACCAAACGCCATCTTGTTCCCTGTAATTTTCCACAGTGAGAACAATGGGATTCTCTCCACATGGTAGAAGATATAAAAGACCATGGAAATGCCTCCATTTTGACTCTTTCCTGCTCAAACCTCTGTACTGTGAACTTACACTAATGGGAGCATTCTAACCAAGGGACTGAGGACCTTCTAATGATTTGGAAGCAGCCAGAGACTTGCCTTAAGCCAGCAGTTTATTCCATCACTGCTACAAGCCTGAACCAAGAACTTTGCTATTACTGGATGTAACTGATTCCTTTAACCAATTTTAACTTTCACCTTTCTTTCTTGTTATGAATACACCTTTAGATTTTAGATACTAAGTGATTGGCATCATTGTGATTTTGGGGTAAGATCTAAGTTATATATTGACCTGGGTGTGTGGCTGGTCCTTTGCGACCAGAAGAACCTTTTTGCTTGATGAGACTGATTGTAAAGAACCATTCATCTTTAATCCAGTGTTTTGGGCGTGATACAAGGACTGGAATGCCTAGAGAGACTGCTTTTATGACTTCGTTAGCCAGTGTGGTGAAACAGTTTATTTTTGTTTCTGGTTTGGTATACCTTATGGGAGAATAACCACCAGTTTGGGGTGTATCTGCCCTATTTCTCAGCAGTTTGTCCCGAATTTGGTATTCTCAGTTGTGACCCATGGAGACATGGTGACATGGGGTAATATCTTTTATTGGACCAACATCTCTTGGTGAAAGAGATAAGCTTTCGAGCTTACACAGGGCTCGTCTTCTTAGGGTTCTACACAGCAAAAACTCCCCATAGCAGTGAGTCTGAGGCCAGGTCACTTACTTTTGGGGCTTGTCCTGCAGGGCTGAAAATAGCAGTCTAGTCATTCAGGCTTGGGCTGGAATCGAGGCTCTGAAACCCGGCAAATGGGGAGGGTCTTGGAACCTGGGCACCAGCCTGAGTTTGAATGTCACTGTGGGGCTAAAATTAGCCACCTGTTAAGCCCTGCAAGCCCAAGTCAGTTCACCCTGGCTCTGAGACTCACTGCCTTGGTTTATTTTTGTTTGGGTATGTCTACACCAAAAAACAGAGTGTCCCAGCTAAATACCAGGTGCAGCAGATTGTTTAGCATAAGGAGTTAACACATGTTACAAGAGACCAGTCAAGGTGACGCAAACAGTTAACACCACTGCAGTTGTAGGAGAAAAAGGGGTTAGTGGGTTACAGATTGGATTTATGGCTCATTACGGCAGCATCTTTACCAAGTCCATGATTTTTAGTGTCAAGCAAAGTTATGGATTAAGCTCCCAGGCTCGTGTTGTGCAGGGTTTCTTTGAGGACGAGGACTGAGAGGAGTGATTTGTGGGAAAACTGTTTTTCCCAGGGCGATGTGATATTTTTAATCTATCACTTTTCTGTGCAAATTCATTAGAGAACGTAGTGACTGTCTCCTTTCACCCTCATAGCTCTTGCTGGGGGCATTTAGTTCACTGGATGAAGTACACCACATGTTGTGATAGGCATGTGAAGGCCCTTGAAAGGTGCGTTACGGGAGGATATTGACCATCGTTACAGCAGAAAGATGTCTGCAGGTTTTGCCTCTGTTATGGCAGGGTCATAAGAAAGAGAGCAGGTTATTGGAGGCTGTATTTTATTCAACTATTTGGGGATATAATCAGGATGTTGGTGAAAAGATGCTGAACAAAAAACTTAAGACCTATGTTCAGAGAGGCATCAGACATTCTGTGCACCAGTTAATCCAATTTAAGTGATGTATATTATACCGTATAGCCACTAGGGGGCAGAGGGTGAGAAATATACACCTGCAATATCCACTAGGGGGTTATACATATAATAGACATTAGGGAGAAGCAGGGGCTCAGGAATGGATATCTGCTCTCACAAGGCTCTGTGGCGTCTTGTCCAGACATATCTTGTTAATGGAGGAACAAGGAACAGTTTATCAAAATGCCAAGGAAATACATCATGTGTTTGGTATACGATTGTACACTCCGAGAATGGAAGGGTTTTTAGATATAACAAACCATGCTAAGTAGGAAGGGCTTTATTCACCACTGTGTTATTGCAGTGCATTTTGGTTTAACTCCATTGAAATCAAAAGGCTTAAACGAGCATGGAACTGGAGAACCAGAGCTATGAATCAAGGCCAAGAGCTGGAACGAAACGTCATTATTAAAGAAAAAACTTTGCATTGGAACGTAAGATCATGCGACCCGTCTGAAGGTGGGTAGAGGAACCCGCCTTTTATTTATTTGGGAAAGATGCAACCAACTTTGCACCTCCAGCTTTATTTAAAATGAATTTAGGACCTTGGATTCGGTTTGACTTTTATCTGCATGGGATCATATACAGATAGAGACACAAGACTTGATCGGCAGCCATGTGCAGATAAAATACGTTCACATTTTTTTCCTTTGACTTACTGTGTAAATGTGTGGCTTTACATGGCAATGGCTGAGATCCAGTATTATGCCTCAATTGCTTTCTACCACACCGGTGATGGAAAAGCAGCCATCAACGTGGTTTTAACTGGGTGGTTTAAAAATCGCAAGGACTTTGGAAAAAATCTCCAAAAGTTTGGAAGGGATTTAATCCCTCATCAACCATTCTCTAATTGTTGCAAACTAGCAGGGAATTTTATTTTCTTAAAACGTATCTGCTCATGGTTAGAGACAGGATACTGGATCAGATGGACCAGTTGTCTTCTCCAGTTTGGTGCTTCCTACATTCACAGCTGCTTTGCATTCCCCAATATGCTCTTCCAGAAATCAATGTCTTTAGTAGGTTGCAGCATGGCAGCCGTTACTTCCACTCAGACACCATCAGAAGAAGCTGTCATAGAAGGGTCTATCCTGCTAGAACGTGGAGTCTGGTCTGGATAGAAGTGATCTTGACTTGTACTGGTTCTGGAAGGAGAAGTCTGGTGTCAATATGAGCATGCAGAACCGGCTACAATACTTCCATCTCCCATGATTTCCGAGGACAGGGTCACACCTGCCACATAGTGGTTCCACAGGCAGGTTAAAGTTAGACGAACTGACACCATTTACTACTGCACCTGACCGAGGCTCTGATCCCTAGGCCATTTCCTCTATTAGGATAAGCTCAGGGCCGGGGTTCTCAGACTTCGCTCCAGTGTGGAACAAATGTGAAAAGAGTGATTGTGTTCAGAACAGCACCCTTCCTATTTGCTCGGCCACATACGCACCTCAGTGCCTGTTCCCTGCCTCCTCACCCTCACGTACCATAACCCCCGGTGCCGGCTGCACTGACTGCAAGCCCTGGCTTCCCGGGAAATGCCAAGAGCTGTGTGTCACCTGATAACTTCTGCAAACTGCCTCGGACCAATTCCACGATTTCAGGGTGCATCCTAAGCCTCAATGCACAGCACCCTTCTGAGCTGGGTGAAACCCCGAAAACCCGGATTGCCATTAAAACCAGCCAGACAGAGAGTGCCCGTTTGGCTCTGCAGGCCGAGAAAGCTCTCTGACGCCCTCTGCTGCTCTCAGATCTCGCTGGCAGCAGCTTCCTCGAGGGTTGCACGCTTTCATTACTCATGTAGGGCTAGCTGTATGCTCTTCCCTCAGGCCCTCACCCCAACTCCAGCCAACTCTCCCCAGCCAGGCCTGTTTTTTAACTGGGAGAAAGTGGAGTAGCACACAGAGCATGGCAATGGCAAGAGCAACAAAGCGTGCGGCCCCCTGGTTACTGACATGGCAAAACTTCAGCTGCTGTTTTTGCTGACTCCCTTTTCAGGGCAGAATCGTAGCTTTATGGCTGAGATTTTCAAAGCTGGGCAGCCTACTTACATTCAAAGGTGTTTTGTACAGTACTTAGCACAAGGGAGTGCTGGTCCATGAGGAGGGCTCGGCGCACTATGGCCTAAGGGATACTACACTTGACTGGGATTTAGGAAAGGCAGGTTCAATTCCTGTCTCAGTCACAGTTAACTCATATAGGTCCCCTTATGGGAGTTAGGTACCTAAATCTTTCCCAAGTCTCTCAAATGTGGTTGTAGCAGGAATGAAATGTGCATTTCTTACCCTCTGTCACTCACCTTGGCATAAATAAAGAATAAAGCCATTTGGATCAATAGAGTTGTAACAAGGAAATCACTATGAAATTCATTAGAGGAAGAATCCCATGGCTTTAGAATCATAGAATAATAGAGGATTAGTGTTAGAAGAGACCTTAGAAGGTCATCTAATCCAACCCCCTGCTCAAAGCAGGACCAATCCCCAACTAAATCATCCCAGCCAGGGCTTTGTCAAGCCTGACCTTAAAAACTTCTAAGAAAGGAGATTCCACCACCTCCCTAGGTAACGCATTCCAGTGCTTCACAACCCTCCTAGTGAAATAGTTTTTCCTGACATCCAACCTAGACCTCTCCCACTGCAACTTGAGACCATTACTCCTTGTCCTGACATCTGCCACCACTGAGAACAGCCGATCTCCATCCTCTTTGGAACCCCCCCTTCAGGTGCTATCTAATCCCCCCTTGCTCTTCTCTTCTACAGACTAAATAAGCCCAGTTCCCTCAGCCTCTCCTCATAAGTCATGTGTCCCAGCCCCCTAATCATTTTCGTTGCCCTTCACTGGACTCTCTCCAATTTTTCCACATCCCTTCTGCAGTAGGGGGACCAAAACTGGACACAATATTCCAGATGTGGCCTCACCAGTGCAAAATAGAGAATAATCACTTCCCTCGATCTGCTGGCAATGCTCCTGCTAGTACAGCCCAATATGTCATTAGCCTCCTTGGCAACAAGGGCACACTGCTGACTCATATCCAGCTTCTCATCCTCTGTAATCCCCAGGTCCTTTTCTGCAGAACTAATGCTTAGCCAGTCAGTCCCCTAAAAAGCTTGAGGCGAAAGCTTAGAAGAAAGCTTGGGATTAAATCCTCTCACTATCACTAACAAGCATAACAAGCATGGCAATGACAGGCCTGTAAGTCTAGCTTCAGTACCAGGCAAACTGGTTGAAACTAAGTAAAGAACAATATTGTCAGACATATAGATGAACATAATTTGTTGGGGAAAAGTCAACATGGTTTTTGTAAAGGGAAATCATGCCTCACAAATCTACTAGAATTCTCTGAGGGGGTTAATAAGCATATGGAAAAGGGGGATCCGGTGGATATAGTGTACTTAGATTTTCAGAAAGCCTTTGACAAGGTCCTTCACCAAAGGCTATTAAGCAAAGTAAGCTGTCATGGGATAAGAGGGAAGGTCCTCTCGTGTATTGGTAACTGGTTAAAAGATAGGAAACACAGGGTAGGAATAAATGATCAGTTTTCAGAATGGAGAGAGGTAAATAGTGGTGTTCCCCAGGGGTCTGTACTGGGCCCAGTCCTATTCAACATATTCATAAATGATCTGGAAAAAAGGGATAAACAGTGAGGTGGCAACATTTGCAGATAATACAAAAATACTCAAGATAGTTAAGTCCCAGGCAGACTGCAAAGAGCTACAAAAGGTTCTCTGAAAACTGGGTGACTGGCAAATGCAAAGTAATGTACATTGGAAAACATAATCCCAACTATATGTATAAAATGATGGGATATAAATCAGCTGTTACCACTCAAGAAAGAGATCTTGGAGTCATTGTGGATAGTTCTCTGAAAACATCCACTCAGTGTGCAGCGGCAGCCAAAAAAATGAACAGAATGTTGGGAATCATCAAAAAAGGGATCGATAATAAGAAAGAAAATATCATGTTGCCTCTATATCAATCCATGGTACGCCCACAGCTTGAATACCATGTGCAGATATGGTCGCCCCTTCTCAAAAAAGATATATTGGACTTGGAAAAGGGTCAGAAAAGGGCAACAAAAATGATTAGGGGAATGAAGCGTCTGCCATATGAGGAGAAATTAATAAGACTGGGACTTTTCATCTTGGAAAAAAAGATGACCAAGGGGGGATATGACAGAGGTCTATACAATCATGACTGGTGTGGAGAAAGTAGATAAGGAAGTGTTATTTACTCCTTCTCATAACACAAGAGCCAGGGGTCACTAAATGAAATTAATAGGCATTAGGTTTAAAACAAAAAAAAAGGAAGTATTTTTTTCACACAACGTGCAATCAACCTGTGCAGTCCCTGGAAAAATCCTGGAGCAGGTCCTCAAGGAATCAATTTTGAAGCACTTCAAGGATAGGAAAGTAATCAGGGACAGTCAGTATGGATTCACCAAGGGCAAGTCATGCCCGACCAACCTAATTGCCTTCTATGATGAGATAAATGGCTCTGTGGATGAGGGGAAAGCAGTGGACGTGTTATTCCTTGACTTTAGCAAAGCTTTTGACACTGTCTCCCAAAGTATTCTTGCCAGCAAGTTAAAGAAGTATGGGCTGGATGAATGGACTATAAGGTGGACAGAAAGCTGGCTAGATCATCGGGCTTAACGGGTAGTGATCAATGGCTCCATGTCTAGTTCGCAGCCGGTATCAAGCGGAGTACCCCAAGGGTCGGACCTGGGGCCGGTTTTGTTCAATATCTTCATTAATGAACTGGAGGATGGTGTGGATGGCACCCTCAGCAAGTTTGAAGATGACACTAAACTGGGAGGAGTGGTAGATATGCTGGAGGATAGGGATAGGATACAGAGGGACCCAGACAAATTGGAGGATTGGGCCAAAAGAAATCTGAGGATGTTCAACAAGGACAAGTGCAGAGTCCTGCACTTAGGACAGAAGAATCCCATGCACTGCTACAGACTAGGGACCGAATGGCTCGGCAGCAGTTCTGCAGAAAAGGACCTAGGGGTTACAGTGGACGAGAAGCTGCATATGAGTCAACAGTGTGTCCTTGTTGCCAAGGAGGCCAATGGCATTTTGGGATGTATATCTAGGAGCACTGCCAGCAGATCGAGGGACGTGATCGTTCCCCTCTATTCGACATTGGTGAAGCCTCATCTGGAGTGCTGTGTCCAGTTTTGGGCCCCACACTACAAGAATGATGTGGAAAAGTTGGAAAGAGTCCAGCGGAGGGCAACAAAAATGATTAGGGGGCTGGAGCACATGATTTATGAGGAGAGGCTGAGGCGACTGGGATTATTTAGTCTGCAGAAGAGAAGAATGAGGGGGGATTTGATAGCTGCTTTCAACTACCTGAGAGGCGGTTCCAGAGAGGATGGCTCTGGACTGTTCTCAGTGGTAGAAGATGACAGAACAAGGAGTAATGGTCTCAAGTTGCAGTGGGGGAGGTTTAGGTTGGATATTAGGAATAATTTTTTCACTGAGAGGGTGGTGAAGCACTGGAATGGGTTCCCTAGGAAGGTGGTGGAATCTCCTTCCTTTGAGGTTTTTAAGGTGAGGCTTGACAAAGCCCTGGCTAGGATGATTTCGTTGGGGATTGGTCTTGCTTTGAGCAGGGGGTTGGACTAGATGACCTCCTGAGGTCCCTTCCAACCCTGATATTCTATGATTCTATGTGGAACTCCTTGACAGAGGATATTGTGAAGACCAAGACTATAACAGGGTTCAAAAAAGAACTAGATACATTCATGGAGGATAGGTCCACCCATGGCTATTAGCCATGATGGGCAGGGATGGTGTCCCTAGCCTCTGTTTGCAAGAAGCTGGGAATGGGCAACAGGGGACGGATCACTTGACGGCTCCCTGTTCTGTTCATTCCTTCTGGGGCACCTGGCATTGGCCACTGTCGGAAAGGACACTGGGCTAGATGGACCTTTGGTCTGACCCAGTCTGGCTGTTCTTATGGTCTTATGTGCTAAGCTGATTGCAGTACCTGAAATAGGGTGCATCAAAGAAAACAACTTCTAGTGGCAGCGTCAAGTGATTAAAAACATACGTATGGAATCCTTAGCTTCTGCAACTCCCAGACATTGCATTTTCCCTCGGGACCGATGGCTCCAGGTTCTCTAGCATTTGTTTAGACAGATTAGATGTTGCAGAAGGAGAATAACAATTAACTGGCAGAAAGAGAGACTTTCAGACACTTAACATACATTTCCAAGGCCCTTGGAATATAATAATAGATAGGAAGTCTTCCTTTTAAAGTGTGACACAAATTATTTGCTAGGCTAGGTTATCAAATTGTGGAGTGAGGGTGGCTCACTTGTGGTGTGAAGTATGCTTTCCACTACTTAGCCACGGTCCAGTTCTGTTCATTTCTGCTCCATAAAGTATAAGGTGGTAGGACATTTTTTTTGCTGGATCCTTTAAGCTAAAGGCAAATGTGATTCACTTTCTCCTGGAGTTTCTGTGTGTGTGAATTTGACTCCTAATTCCCATAGACTCCTTTGAAAACCCCAGACAGAGTTGTCTTATGGGAAGGTTCTTCCATAATCAGAGGTCGCCTTGTAACTTCAGTAACAGATGCCTCACCAAGAACACTTTCAGAGATAGGAGATAGGAATGGATGGGCATCTTATCTGCTCTGGCAATTGCCATGGTCTTCTGGAGACTAAATTAGCCTATTGTAGTCTATTCTATTTTAGACAAGAATATACTCCACTAACAAAGCAGATGTTAGGATATAGATATTCAGGCCTGTCTGTAAAGGCCTAGACTCTAAGAATTTAGACGAATTCTTATCACTTGGCTAGTTCTAGAGGTATAAAAGAAAGAATCAAAATCACTGTCTGCCGGTGTAAGGGCCTTTTCTTACTGTGACAGTCTGAGGCCCTGTTCTTAGGCTAAGGCCTTTGGCTAAGCAGCAGAGGCAGCCATAAGCTGGGAAGCGACCGGTCACATCTTCATATCCCAAACTAGTCACATTGAAAGAAGGTGATATTGGGCTGTTAGGATACAATCCTGTCCTGATAGTGCCTATCGCCTCCAGAGAAAGGGAAGTGCCTAGAAGATTTAAAAGGAAACTTAGTCTGATAGCATCCTGTCTAGCAAGAACTCACTTACCCATAGCTGGGATGTGAAATCCTCACTTCTGTATTGTTCTATCAGTGTAGTCTCCATTTCCCTATTGTTTGTCTGTATAATCTCTGTCTGGTTCTGGGATTGTTTCTGTCTTCTGTGTAATGAATTTTGCTGAGTGTAAACTAATGAAGGTGGTGGGATATAATTGGTTAAATAATCATGTTACAATATGTTAGGATTGGTTAGTTAAATTTCAGGAAAATGATTGGTTAAGGTATAGCTTAGCAGAACTCAAGTTTTACTATATAGTCTGCAGTCAATCAGGAAATTTGGGGGGGAATGGGAACAGGGAATGGAGGTGGGGAAATTGGAATCATGTTTTCTAAGGTGGGGAATGGGAACAGGGACACAGGTAAGGCTCTGTGGTGTCAGAGCTGGGAAGGGGGACACTAAGGAAGGAAACTGGAATCATGCTTGCTGAAAGTTCACCCCAATAAACATCAAATTGTTTGCACCTTTGGACTTTGGGTTTTGTTGCTCTCTGTTCATGCGAGAAGGACCAGGGAAGTGAGCGGGTGAAGGAATAAGCCCCTAACAGCAGAGAAGCCTTCTGAGACAACAATTAACCTCCTTCCTTCTTTTAGTTTTGCAGTTCTGGGCTTGAGAGTGACTGGGCATGTCTGTGTCCAATTGCACAAGGGTGACTGAATTCATACTCCTCGGATTCCCAAGCACCTAAATCTCCCTTGCTGCAGATTAAGCCCATGATCACTTGTCCTTCCCTTGGTGGACCTGGAGAAAGAGTTGTTGCTCTCCTCTGGACTCCCTCCAGTTTATCCACACGTCTCTCTTTTAAAGTGTGGTACCCGGCACTGGACACACTACTCCAATTGAGGCGTCCTCTTTATGAAGTAGACAGGGACAATTACCTCCTGTCTTACATATGACACTCCTGTGAACACACCCCAGAATGGAATTTGCCTTGTTCGCAAGAGCATCCCATTTGGATTCATAGTCATGGGAAGTGACCATCTTTTTCTCTTGTGTCTGTACAGCACCTGGCACGGTGGGATCCTGGTCCACAAATGGGACCAGAATAACTAATAGGAATGGGGTTTCCAAAGGTGCTTGAAAAAGTTAAGACTGAAGGAAATGACCTGGAGAACTTTGATATGCAGCCATGTGAAGTGATGTATTTAGGAACATACACATTGCCACACTGGGTCAGGCTTGTCCATGTAGTTCAGTCTCATGCCTTCAACAGAGTCACTATCAGTGATTCAGGAGCAGATGCAACACACTGTGCATCAAGCAGTTAGAGGAGCCCTCCTTGAGCTTCTTCCCTTGCGACATTTTAAAATATTTTTTGCACTAATTTCCTACACTGTGGTACAGGGCGCATGTCAAATGCTGTAGAAACGAATGCTAACATTTGCAGACAATGCTAAAATATCTGTCCTGTGTTAATGTTGTCTGTAGCCGTCCGTTATCTCTCATCTCCTGGACAGATGTCTCAAATTCAGAAGAAAATAGCCGCCAAGGTTTAAAAAGGAATCTGGTTGTGGAGGCTGACGAACGGGAACGCAGAATGACTTAAAGGGTGCACTGTGCAAGGGCTATGTGGTGGCAGAACAGGTCAGCAGGGTTTAATGAGGCCCTTCTCTCTCTGACCACTAGCTAAAAGAAAAGGAGTACTTGTGGCACCTTACAGACTAACCAATTTATTTGAGCATAAGCTTTCGTGAGCTACAGCTCACTTCATCGGATGCATCCGATGAAGTTCTTGCTGATCATTTTCCACCCAGCTCTAGCTCTGAAGTGTCCAGGAGGATAGGCATCGTGTAGGTAACGGGAGACTGAGCTAGCATTCTGATCCACTCTGGCAATTCCTATGTTCTTATATCATGTAATTCGACTGGAACAATTTACCAAGGGCAGTGGTGGATTCTCAATCACTGGCAATTTAAAAATCAAGGTTGGGTTTTGTTTAAAGATATGCTCCAGTTCAAAAGGAATTATTTGGGGGCAGTTCTCTGGCCTGTATAATACAGGAAGTCAGACCAGACGATCACTGTCCTTCTGGCTTTGGAATCTTATTCTATTCAGGTTTTGATAGAGGCCTCACCATTAGAATATCAAAGTGCTTTCCACACATGCACTGAATAGCATCGCCCACAAGAGGCTTATTTTCGCTCTCTCTCCTCCACAGTGAAAAATTGCATCGGGATGCTATGTAAATGCAAATTAATTTGCCTGCCATTGATTATTTAAAAATGCCATGGATCACCTTGGGGGAGAGCTGACCAAGTATACGTGACTTGTCCTAGCTTAGCTCCTTCGGCAGGCATGATGCTGTTACGCTGTGTTTGCATTCTCGTGTGGTGCTCCTTGCCAGGTAAGGAGCAGTGGCCAGCACTGGGTACAGTGTGGGTTTTTTTTAGTACCTTGACTGAATTGAGGAGCATCCCCTGAAGAACTGAGCGCTGAGACTTGTCAGAGAGCTGGACTGGGAAGCCCCCATTGGGTTATCCCCTTTATAATTTTCTGGTCTTTGTTTAACAGGCTCTGTGGCTGCCATAAGTTTGACCCAGCCGAGTTCTGCACTTGCTAAGCCAGGCAGCTCCGTCACTCTGGACTGTGTCGCCTCTGGGTACAATATCAATGACCATCACATGCACTGGACCCGCCAGACCCAGGGAAAAGGCCTGGTGTGGATAGCCGCCTTCAAAACAGGGGACACGACTTACATTTCTAATGACTTCAAAGGCCGCGTCACCCCCTCCACCAGCGGCTCCACTGCCAGGCTAAGGATAGACAAGCTCACAGCTGCAGACACGGCTACTTACTACTGTTCCAGACACAGTGATCGCTGCCTAACTTCCTCTCTTACAATATCCCCCTGGAACTGGCCTCAGTCTCACTGAGCACATCTCTCTCTGCAGGGAATTCACCCCCGGGGCGGAAGGTGCAGCAAAAGGTCCGTGCGCCACTGGATTCCAAATACATCATCCGTGGTGCCTGGCCGCCCTGCTGCTTTGGCACAGGGCTTTGTTTCAGGCTCAGGGATGGCAATTTTCACCTCCAATTTTTCCAACTGGTGCAAGCCTGGAGGCAGCGTGACCTCCTGGCTGAGTTGTTGCCTGGCAAATCAGGACACTTGGTTTCTGTTCCAGGCTCGTCCACTGAGACAGAGTGTGCCCTTGATCTCAGCTGCCTCGGTTTCCTTTCTCTGTCCTGTTTGTTTTGACTCCTCGAAGGCAGGACTGTCTGTTTGTACACACACAGAGGACTAGAGGCAGATTAAGGCTTCCTGGGGCCCTGGGCCAGAACCAGTGGGAGGCCCCTCACCACATCCCCTTCTGCCCCAGTTCCTCCTCTTCTGCCCACTGCCCCCCCACAGCCCGCCTCATTCTGTCCCTCACCCCTGTTCCACCCAGGGTCCCCCCATTCCACCCACCCCCCTGCAGCCCCGCAACCCCTTTTGATCCTTCTCCCCCCGCCCCCCCACCCCCACCGCACTGCGGCACCAAGACCAGAGAAGCTCTGTCCCCACACTACAGCCCCAGGGTGCAATGGGGGGTGAAAGCTCCCCCAGTCCCAGGGCCCCAGTGGGGTCTGGATGCTGGGGCTTCCCCTGCTTCTGCAGGGGACCAGGGTCGGGGTGCTGGTGCTTCTCCTGCCTCCCGGGGACCAGGGTCGGGGCGCAGGGGTCTGCCCCCCTGCCTGGCAGCTGGGACTCTGGGCTTCTGCTGCCAGGGCCCCCCGGTTGGCTGGGCCCCTGGGCACGGGCCCCGTCAGCCCTGTGGCTAATCAGCACTGTGTGTGTAGCCTCTGGCTCCGGAGAGCACAGACTTGTGTTGCAGCCTCCAACTGTTGCTGAGACCCAAATAATAATGACCCTGGGGGTTAATTGTCGACCATTATGCGCATCGAGCCTGGCCTCCTGCCGCCAGCCCAGTGATCCGAGGAGGGTGGCGGGTGGCGAGGCCTGTAGACCGGCACAAGGAGATGTTTAAAGCCGTGCAGGGCTAGGCACGAGCTCTCAGCCTTGCTGGCCACTTTGCCCACCGCTGCAGGAGGTTCAGCGGTTGGGCTGACCCACAGTTGCACGCGGAGCCCACTGAAGGCCGAAGCGCCCGCAGCCCAGTGCCGGTGCTGGCTTGCCAACGCCGCCGCAGCCTGGAGCAGAAACCGGCTGCTCCCGCGAAGCCTGTGGACCAGGAGTGGCTAGCGAGCCAGCCAGCCCTGGTTTGAATACAGAGCCTGTCTTCTCCTAGACCAGCTCTCTCCCAGGGATAAGGCGTCTGGTCTTCCCTGACAACGGACTGCTCTTTGACCTGTCCAACTGGGATGGCCCTAGCAGGAGAGAAACTCCTGCCCTTGTAGCTCTCTGGTTCATTGGAACTCACAAGCCTTCCCCCAAGCCATGGGGCAGCCTTAGGGAATTCCCTAAAGCACTCAAGTCAAAGCACCTGGAGGATAGGCATCGATTTTGAGGCCAGGAAAAACCATTCACAATATCTGTAGTCTGACCTCTTTCATAACACACTTCAGAGAACCTAACCCAGTAATTTCTGCACCAAGGCCGTGTGCTCTCTTAGAACGACAGGGTATCTTTCAAGCTATGGCATGTGCGTCTGATATTGGTAACGCGGCTAGACTAGGAGTGAGGAATTTGGGGTTCAATCCCCATTCTACCCCCATTGTGCAAGAGCCAAGAACGAGTAACGTACGGCCCTTCTGTACAATGGCTGCTGCATGGCACGAGACAGGGAGACGATAGGGTGTAATGCCTCACATGCTTTCAGCCCAGGGGTAGGACTGGCCAGCCCGAGGCTGTTCTCTACAATGGCCACTCGTGATTCATTAGCAGGCGCAGAGGAATGAGACAGAAACAGCAACATCCATGAATGAGCACATGATGGCAGCCGAGCTCTATGTGTCTTTTAGTGGCTGTTCTCATTTTCCTCCGCAGCTGCGGTCATGTCTGAAAACCACACGGACTTTCGATTTCAGAGAAAGGCACAGTTGAAGGCCTGTCTTCCCCCATTTCCTGCCTGTTTCCTCACGGAGTGTCAGAGGGGGAGAGGTTTTTGCAGGCACTATGCTGTCTTTGTGCTGAAAACAATTTTGGGACTGGAGAGTTTGAATGAAAACCCCTCCAAAATAGAAGTCGAGGGCATTGCACAGCTTTGAAGAGTCTGGCTCAGCATGGGGACCCCTTTCCTCGCTTGTCACCAAGGTTAAAAGGGAAATTCTTGTTCCAGAGGAATCGAAGGGGAAAGTTAAGGGAGCAGATCCTCACTTGGAGCAAATGGGTGTAGTGCAATTGACTTCAGTACAACTACATTTCTACTCCAGGCGGGTAGAAATTCTGGACTTAAATGTTCATGTTGATTTTACATTTCAAATGGTGACAGTGCTAACATGGGGTGAGATTCTGTTTACCGTTACTCATAGCAAATAGTACTTTACTCCATGAGTAGATCCATTGGTCCAGATTCTCTTCTCACTTACTCCTCGTGGCTGAGAGGAGAATCAGCTTCATTGATTCCAAAAGACACTCCTGATTTACACGAGAATGAGTGACAGGAGAATTAGCCTTGATGAGTCCAATAGAGCTCCTCTTGATTTACAGCAGGATGAAATGAGACTCTGATCCTTTGGCACCCGTGGAATTACTCCTAGTTCAAACTGGGCTGAATAAAATGAGACTCATTCAGACTGACTCCAGTGGAGTTATGGGCAATTGGGAGTGTGGTAAGTGGGAGAAGATTAAGCCACAATCACACAAGTGGAATTACTCCTGATTCACCCAAGTCAATGAGGAAAATCAGGCCAATTAACTCCCTTCTTAGTAGTCTCAAAATGTAAGTTACACTCAGTATATTAGAAGTCTTCATAATAAAAGGAAAAGCTTAGCTACAAAAAAGGGTTACATTAATTAATGACCAAAGCTTTCACTGGAAACAAGCCTGGTTTGACAGACCTCAAAGATAACCTGCTGTTTTGGAACATCCATGCTGTCCATCACTGCAGGATCTCAGCACCTCATAAACATTAATGAATTTATCTTCACAACTCCCATGGGTGGCAGGACATTATGGCTGTCTCCATTTCCTAGACGGCAAACTAAGACAGACTGAGTCAACAGTCCAAGGTCTCTGCTGTTCTGTGGAAACAAGCCTAACGCTAACTGACCGGGATTGGGAAGAAAATTCACCTACAGCGGCTGTTCCTTGAGTTACAACTAGGGTCTAGCTTCAACCTTTCTTTTTTGAATCTTTTTTATATTGCCCTAGAGGGACTGACCTAACGCCTTAGGGCAACTCCTCTGTTCCTGTCACACCCGAGTATGTGGCAATAGAGGCTGGAGGTTTCAAAGTAGTAGAAGGGGATTTTAGATACCCAGCTGTGATTGAATTTCAGTAGGGTTTGGACATCTGTCCATTAAACACTTTTCAAAGTTCCTGCCTGAAGTCAAATCTCCAGATGCGGAGTCACCACAAGAAACTGGGTGGAGGGAGAGGGGGTGGGGACAGACAGACGGGAGAAGGGAAATTTCTGAAATGCAAAATCATTTGCCTGCCTCGGGGGATATAAGAACATGGGGTGATACCTGCCTTGTTAGTCAGCGGGAATATCTGACACCAACCCGTTGGGCTAAAGCAGAGGTCAGCAGCAGTCATGCTCTGGCTACGTTGTCTTTGCGTTGTGGCCTGGTGCATCTTGTCAGGTGAGCAGCGAGGTGCAGCCTCTTGTAAGGTTGGGATTTTTTATGTCTCCGGGGGCTGATGACATCAGTGGGTCAATCCTTTTGTTCTTACACCAATCTCTGGCAGGTTTACTTTGTAACAGCCCACTTCCAAGGTGTCTTGCACCTTCCTCTGAAAGGTCTGTCGGAGATTAGCTGGCTCACCGGTGTGATGGGATAGGATCATTCCTCTGTGTTTCTTTAACAGGTTCCGAGGCCGCGATCACTTTAACCCAGCCAAGTTCTGTCCGTGCAAAGCCAGGAAGTTCCATCACCCTGGACTGTGTCGTGTCTGGGTATAACATCAATGACCACCATCTCCACTGGGTCCGTCAGGCTCCTGGGAAACGTCTGGTCTGGGTTACAGGCTTCAGAACAGGTTACGCCACCATCACCGCTAATGAATTCAAAGGACGGGTAACCCCATCCACCAGCGGGTCCACTGCCAGGCTAAAGATAGACCGACTGACAGCTGCAGACACGGCCACCTACTACTGTGCACGAGAAACACAGTGCTGGCTTCCCAGCTTCCTCTCCTACAGTAACCTCTAAGGCAAGGGGCTCTTCTCACTGAGCACATCGCTCTCTGCAGGAAATTCAGCCCTCTGCCAAAGCCTGCACATTACAAGAGTCTCAATGCAGCCCTCAGAATAAGACCCTGGGGTTAAATAGGCCATGGGATGAGCCCCCTGCACAAGGGTGAACTTCACCCTCGAAAAATGAATCTTGTGGCCTTACTGTAACATACAGCCTCAGGAGGCACCGTGATCTATTGGCTAGAGCTCTGTGCTAGGGGTCAGGCTAGCTGAGTTCTGACCCATTGCTCTGTGGCGTGGCCTGAGGTAATTCCCGTCTACCTACCCGCCCCTTCCCTTTCCCACCCTCAGGGCCTCTTGTCGGTTTTAAATGATAAGCTCTTCTGAGCCAGGCCTGTGGCTCGCTGCGCGTATGGGCCATGCCGGTTTTACCACAAGCAAAAATAGTAATTAGTACATTCATGTATTTTAAGGCCCGATCATTAGAATCATCTACTCTAGTCACCTGCGTAACGCAGGCCAGAGAACGCAGCCCAGCTATTCCTGCGTCCAGCACCACAGCTTGCGGCTGAGCGACTGCACTGATGTTAGAGAGCGTGGACGGTGATGAATGGATTTTAAGGCCAAAAGGGACCATCGAGTCTGACCACCTGTAGAGCACAGGCCAAAGGACTTCACCCGTTGGCTGTCCTGTTCAATTATATGGTGGCACAGAGAGCTATATGCCTTTCCTGTATAGTCATTAATGAGCACACGGTGGCAGAGAAGTTCTCAGGGATGGACTTCTGAGATTTCAAGGGCTCTCATCGCTGCAAACCACATGGCCTTTCCATTTCATCCCAAGTCACAGCTGAAATTCCGAACTCTCCCCATTGACTACCATCTTCATAACCAGCACGGTCCAGAAGAAGAGATTTTCACAAATATTATTCTATTTTTGTACTGTAACATTTTGGGAGGATGAATAAAAAGCCTTACGAAATAACACTTTAGTGGATTGCGTAGTGTTGGCTAAGCTTGAGGCCTTCATGCTATATCAAGTTTGGTTAAAGAGAAATTATTCTGATAAGAGGATTTGAAGTTAAAGGGTCAGATGCTATATTGGTGCAAAGCCATAGGCTTCCCTGTAACTACTCTAACATTTCAAATTAAGACAATGCTAGTGTAGGGTGAGATTTTGTTCCCATTACTCATGTCAAAGTCCTGTATGAACAGGTCCATTGCAGCTAATGCTTCTTACACCTACATTGGTTTACTCTAGAATTTCTTCTGATTGACACCTGGATGAGGAGAGGAGAACTGCCTAACAAATTCCAATAGAAGTACTTCAGATTTATATGAGAATGAGTGACTGGAGAATTAGCCATGATGAGTCAATGGAGTTTCCAGTGAGACTCAGTCCCACTGACCCTCAGTGGAGTTACTCCTGCTTTACACTGAGGTGAATAAGGCCTGGTCTACACTGGGGGGGGAAGGGAAGAGGGGGAGGAGGAATCGATCTGAGTTACGCAACTTCAGCTACATGAATAATGTAGCTGAAATCCACGTACTTAGATCAACTTACCGTGGTGTCTCCACCGAGGTGAGTCCACTGCTGCTGCTCCCCCGTCGACTCCACCTGCACCCCTCGTGGAGCTGGAGTACAGGGGTCCACGGGAGAGCGCTCGGGGGTCGATTTATAGCGTCTAGACTAGATGCGATAAATCTATCCCCGCTGAGTCGATCGCTGCCCGCTGATCTGGTGTGTAGTGTAGACATACCCACAGAAAAGACAGGTTTCAGAGTAGCAGTCGTGTCAGTCTGTATTCGCAAAAAGAAAAGGAGTACTTGTGGCACCTTAGAGGCTAACCATTCATCCGATGAAGTGAGCTGTAGCTCATGAAAGCTTATGCTCAAATAAATTGGTTAGTCTCTAAGGTGCCACAAGTCCTCCTTTCCATAGAAAAGAATAACTCACCTTGACTCCAAAGTATTTAGGGCTCTATTTTTAAAGGGATTCAGGCAATTTTGAAAGCATTTGGAAATGCCACACTGCCTAACCCCTCGAGTTTTAGTTGCTCAGATGCTTCTGAAAATCCCACTAGGCATCTATATACCTTCTGGAAATCTGGATCTTACTCCTGATTTGCAACAGGATGAGAGGAGAAGTCCAAGTTACCCCAGGGGACTTATTCCTGACTCACACCTAGCCTCTGTTTGCCAGAAGCTGAGAATGGGTGACAGGGGATGGATCACTTGATGATTACCTGTTCTGTTCTTTCCTTCTGGGGCACCTGGCATTGGCCACTGTCAGAAGACAGGATACTGGGCTAGCTGGACCTTTGGTCTGACCCAATGTGGCCATTCTTGTGAGTGAATGAGAAGAATTGGGCCTGTTACACTTTGTGTAGTCTTAATGGAGTTAAGTCACTGTTCAGTGTATATGAAATCCTTATAATTTACAACACTTTTATGGTGAAACTTTTTTGTTAATTAATTTGTTAATTTGTAAACTAAGACCAAAGTGAACCTTCTGTTTAGAAGCTTCCATGGCTTCCATCATAGTAGTATCTGGTCACTTCACGAGCCATAGCTGGCTGTGGTTTGCGGCTGGAATAGGGAGTTAAGTTAAGAATGAGTGAATTGTGCATGGTCTCTGCTGTTCTGTGTGAACAAGCCACCCTCTTATGCTACAGGGTTTAGAAGAAAATTACCCCGTTGATAGGTTTTTCCGTAACTGACTACTAGGGTCTGTCGTGCACTTTCCTTCCAATAATTTTGCATTGGCCAGTGCTGGCTAGATGGACGGGTCGGATTCATTAGAGTACTCCCTCTGTTCCAGTCACACCTTGAGTATGTGGTGGCGCTGGTAATAGAGATTTACAAAGGAGCCCAAGGGAGTTAGGCACCCAGCTCCCATTGAATTTCATAGGGAGTTGGGGACTTCCCTTCTTTAGGCAGCTTTGGAAACTCCCAGCCTGAAGACAGATCCCCAGTGTCCCACTCCACTGCTCGAACCACACACAAACGGGCGGGTGGAGGGGAGAGAGGACAGACCGATGGGAGAAGGGAAATTTCTGAAATGCAAAATCATTTGCCTACCATAAGCGCTTGGGGTGATACTGTCTTGTAGCTTTGGAGGAAATCACTGGCACCAACCCACTGCGCTAAAGCAAAGGTCACCAGCAGTCATGCTGTTGTTTCATTGTCTTTGCATTATCTTGTGATGCATCTTCTCAGGTGAGTAGCGAGATACAGCCTCATGTAAGGTCTTGGGGTTTTTTCTTATATACCAGGAACTGATGACATCACTGAGCCATTGGGTTAAGCACCAAACCAATCTGTCAATGAGCAGGGTTAGGAAAAGCTTCTCATGTAGGCTGATTATTTTGTACCTGCCCATTGCAGAATGGCAGCGTCTTGCAGTGTCCTCTGAAATGTGTATTGCAAATAAGGTGAATTCCCTGGTCGGATGTGATATAACAATCTCTCTGTTCTGGTTCTTTGACAGGCTGCGTGGCCGCAGTCACTTTAACCCAGCCGAGTTCTGCCCAGGCAGAGCCAGGCAGTTCCCTCACCCTGGACTGTGTCGGCTCTGGGTATAATACCAATGCCCACCGTTTCAGCTGGATCCGACAAGGCCCTGGGAAAAGCCTGGCCTGGCTAGCAGCCCTCCGGACAGGCTACGCCGTCTACGTGGAGGATGAGTTCAAAGGGGGGGTCACCCCCTCCACCAGAGGCAGTGCCGGGTTCACAGGGAGCCGGGCCCGTGCTGAGAAGGGGCTCCGGCCTGCTCCGCTTGCCCTGAGCCCCACGACCCGGCTGGCTCCCCACCCCACCGCTTGCTCCTCTTGGCCTGCCCGCCGGCTGGCCGAGGGCTCCTCTACACCCCCTGGCCCCACCTCCTGCTCCTCTCTTCCCGCTGGCCAGACCCCAGGGCACCTCTGGCTCCAGGCCTGTGGGGCCCCCCTGTCTCCCCAGAGCTGAGCCTCCTGGCACTGGGGCAGAAGCCTGGCCAGTCTCAGGTGGAGGGGGAACAATGTGGAGGGCTTGGCTGGGCCCCTCCAGGCAAGCGCGTCTGAGGGACCCCGGCCAGGGCAGGTCCTGGCCTGGCTGATCCTGCCCTTCCCGAGGGGCCGGAGCGATTCCCGGCCCTGGGACCAGCCCTGGCTGCGCTGCTGGCTCAGCCCGGCAGACACAGTCGCCTCCCAGCAGGGCCGGTGAGTGCGGCCGGCAGGCAGGGCGTGGGGGACTGGGTCTGTGGGGAGCCTGGGGGGTGCTGAGCTGTGCGGGGTGCTGAGCAGTTGTGGTGGGGTTGTGGGCAGGAGGGCGCTGGGCAGGGGTAGTGTTGTGAAGGGTGCTGGGCATTTATGGGTGGGTCTGGCGGGGTGCTGGGCACAGTGAGTTGGGGAGGTTGGGCTGGGGGGGGCTGTGTGGCGTGGCATGGGCCCGCCCCCGCGGGGAAGGGGCAAGCTGGTAGCACAGGGCCGGGCAGGTCACTGTGCGTCTGGCAACTTCCGGTTTGTGAATAGTGGCCTCGCACTGGGCTGGGTGGACTGGGGCCGCCCCTGCCATGCCATGCCCCATTGCCCCTGGCTGGCCCCTCGTTCCAGGGACCGACCTCCCTGCACCAGGCTCCACTGCCTCCATGGGGGCCCACAAATATGTTTGGCGCCGGGCTCACAAAAGGTTAATCCGGCCCTGACCAGAGGCGCCACTGCCAGGCTAAAGATAAACAGTCTCACAGCTGCAGACACGGCTACATACCGCTGTTCCAGAAATACACACGATCGCTGCCTGGCTCCCTCTCCTACAATATCCCCATGGAACTGGCCTCCCATCTCTGTCCTGCATGAACTTTATCCAGGGCCTCAGCTTCCATGGAGTCCCATCTCTGTCCTCAGAGCGTGGGTTCCTTGGGGAACAGGCCTTCCTCTGCTGCCTCTCCAAAGGGTTGGATTTTACCCTGAGAGATTTGGGGCTTTGGTCTCTGCAATTTTAACTTGTGTTCTTAAAATCAGATTGTGATCAGAAAGCAGCATGGTCTGCTGGTCAGGCCACTGCAGCGGGAATCAGGAAATTTTGATTCTGCTCCAGGCTTTGCCGCAATGTGAAGAGAATCAAGTGACTTCTCCTGTCTCTGATTCCTTTGTTGGACTTGTTGGTTTAGACTGAAATCTCTTCAACGCAAGGCCTCGCTCCTGGTGTGTGTACGGGCAGCACCTGACACACTTGAACCCTGATCTTGGTTGGGACCGTTCATGTGGTACTAAAATGCCAATAATAATGACCCATGGATTTCAATGGCAGAAAGGACCACTATGTGAGGCAATCCTTCCCAGGGGGTCCTGCATGCAGCTGAAATGTTGAACTGGAGCACTCGTGTTTTAAGGAAAATGGAGGACAGAGTCAGAGAGTTCTGAGGCCAGGAAAACCATTCTGAGACCATTGTGCCCCTCTGCGTGACACACAGCAGAGAACCCCACCCCAGTCATTTCTGTAACAAACCCATGACTTTGGTTGGAGCCACAGCGTATCATTTGAGCTACAGTATATCTATCTGATATTGGTGACAATGCTGGACAGGGAGGGAGGTGATCTGGATTCTAATCTTAATCTGCCACCAATTTGCAATGACCAAGAGGGAACACGAATTCCTTGGTGCAGTGGTCTCCAGAGGGCAGCAGAACTTGGGGAAGGAGACAGACACATCTATTGCATAGTGACCACGCAGAAGCAGCAGATGGTCAGGAAGTGAGAGCATGCGGTGCCCTGTACAATGACCGGGAGTTGGTTACGCAGGTAGGGGAATGAGATAGAAGTTACTATACCCGCAACCGGGCAAGTCACGGTAGCAGAGTTTTTGAAGGACAGAGATCTAGCAGCTCTTAGTTCCAGCTGCAGCTCTGGTCATCTGTGAAAACCACAAGGAGTGTCTCTTTCATTTTAAATTCCAGCTGAAAGTCTGTGGTTTCCCCACTGCCTGCTGCTTTCTTATCGAACAGCACCAGACAGGAAAAGATTTTAAGAGCTACTATCCCATTGCTGTATGGTGTACAATTTTAAGGGATGAGATTTGGCATGAAAGGCCCTACCAAAATAAAACTGTCTTGCAATTAATAGCTTTGAAGTGTCTTGCTGAGCCTGAGGGGTTTTCATCCTATTTATGCCTGACTTTCAAGAAAACTGGTCCTATTTTTAAAGGTATTTTTAGATACCAAAAAGTAGGTTAGATGCCAAACCTTCTTGTGCTATTTTGAAAATCCCAGTAGGCACCTACTTTGCATCATGGTGTTCCTAAAGACTGTTTAAAATCTAGCCCAATCCCTTTCCTAGAAAGAGGAAACTGGAAAGAGGCAGATTCTCCGGTGGTGTAATTCATCGTAGCCATGCTGACTTCATTAGCACTGCACACAGACACACGACCTCCTGATCCAGCTCTAAGTCTTTACATTGTTTTTTATGTTTCAAAAGAGGGCAATGCTAGCACGGGGTGAGATTCTGTTCCCATTCCTCATGTCCAGTAGTAATTTACTCTGTGAGTTGCTCCATTGTTCTGGATTCTCCTCTCGGTAACTGTGGCTGAAGACTGGAGACTCTCCTAATTTACACAGGAGTATGTGAAAGAAGAATCAGCCCCATGACACCAGCGGAGTTAGTCCGGCCAACACCATGGTGAATGAGATGAGATCCAGTCTTACTGAGGACAATGAACTTACTTCTGCTTTACGCCAGACTGATTAAGAAAATCCGTACCTTTGACTACAGTGAAATCACTTCTACTTTACACTGAGGTGCAGGGGTGGGACTCTGCCCCAGTGACTCCATTGTTACTATTCACAGAATAAGTGCCTACTCAGTGTTCAGAAGTCCTCATCCTTTAAAGTGAACCAGTGAAACGTTTGTATTTCTAGCCAAAGCTTGACCAACATCAAAAATAACCTTCAGTTTAGGACCTTCCATGGCTCCCACCTGGTAGGATCTGAGCCCCTCACAAACAAGAATGTATTTATCCCTATGACAGCCATGAATGGTAGGAAGCCATTGTTATTTGATGGGGAATGAAGTTAAAGGCTGATGTGCTTGCTCAAAACAGCGGAGACCTTGGACAACACACTCAGCTTTGCTTTAACTGAATGCGGTTGGGAAGAAAATGCCCCTATGGCTAGGGTATCCCATTGACTCCAGCAGCAACCGATCTTACACCTTCTTCTCAAGCGTTTGGTATTGGCTTCTGTTGCAGAACTGAGCTGGATGGACAGGACTGATCCGTTGGAGCAATTCCTCTGTTCCCATCACACCCTGAGCATGTGGCAGCGCTGGTAATAGAAGCAGAGCTATTCAAGGGAGCCTAAGGGAATTAGGCACATGGCTCCCAATGAGGTTCAAAGGGAGTTGGGTAGCTAACTTCAGCCTGAACACAGATCTCCTGAGTCCCACTCCACTAGTCAATGGGTGGGTGGAGAGTAGGTGGGGAAAGACAGAGGGAGATGCAAAACTTCTGAAAGTGCAGAACCGCTTGGGCCTCCCTCCTTTCCCAAGCACCAAGAACGAGTAACGTACGGCCCTTCTGTACAATGGCTGCTGCATGGCACGAGACAGGGAGACGATAGGGTGTAATGCCTCACATGCTTTCAGCCCAGGGGTAGGACTGGCCAGCCTGAGGCTGTTCTCTACAATGGCCACTCGTGATTCATTAGCAGGCGCAGAGGAATGAGACAGAAACAGCAACATCCATGAATGAGCACATGATGGCAGCCGAGCTCTATGTGTCTTTTAGTGGCTGTTCTCATTTTCCTCCGCAGCTGCGGTCATGTCTGAAAACCACACGGACTTTCGATTTCAGAGAAAGGCACAGTTGAAGGTCTGTCTTCCCCCATTTCCTGCCTGTTTCCTCACGGAGTGTCAGAGGGGGAGAGGTTTTTGCAGGCACTATGCTGTCTTTGTGCTGAAAACAATTTTGGGACTGGAGAGTTTGAATGAAAACCCCTCCAAAATAGAAGTCGAGGGCATTGCACAGCTTTGAAGAGTCTGGCTCAGCATGGGGACCCCTTTCCTCGCTTGTCACCAAGGTTAAAAGGGAAATTCTTGTTCCAGAGGAATCGAAGGGGAAAGTTAAGGGAGCAGATCCTCACTTGGAGCAAATGGGTGTAGTGCAATTGACTTCAGTACAACTACATTTCTACTCCAGGCGGGTAGAAATTCTGGACTTAAATGTTCATGTTGATTTTACATTTCAAATGGTGACAGTGCTAACATGGGGTGAGATTCTGTTTACCGTTACTCATAGCAAATAGTACTTTACTCCATGAGTAGATCCATTGGTCCAGATTCTCTTCTCACTTACTCCTCGTGGCTGAGAGGAGAATCAGCTTCATTGATTCCAAAAGACACTCCTGATTTACACGAGAATGAGTGACAGGAGAATTAGCCTTGATGAGTCCAATAGAGCTCCTCTTGATTTACAGCAGGATGAAATGAGACTCTGATCCTTTGGCACCCGTGGAATTACTCCTAGTTCAAACTGGGCTGAATAAAATGAGACTCATTCAGACTGACTCCAGTGGAGTTATGGGCAATTGGGAGTGTGGTAAGTGGGAGAAGATTAAGCCACAATCACACAAGTGGAATTACTCCTGATTCACCCAAGTCAATGAGGAAAATCAGGCCAATTAACTCCCTTCTTAGTAGTCTCAAAATGTAAGTTACACTCAGTATATTAGAAGTCTTCATAATAAAAGGAAAAGCTTAGCTACAAAAAAGGGTTACATTAATTAATGACCAAAGCTTTCACTGGAAACAAGCCTGGTTTGACAGACCTCAAAGATAACCTGCTGTTTTGGAACATCCATGCTGTCCATCACTGCAGGATCTCAGCACCTCATAAACATTAATGAATTTATCTTCACAACTCCCATGGGTGGCAGGACATTATGGCTGTCTCCATTTCCTAGACGGAAAACTAAAACAGACTGAGTCAACAGTCCAAGGTCTCTGCTGTTCTGTGGAAACAAGCCTAACGCTAACTGACCGGGATTGGGAAGAAAATTCACCTACAGCGGGCTGTTCCTTGAGTTACAACTAGGGTCTAGCTTCAACCTTTCTTTGAATCTTTTTTATATTGCCCTAGAGGGACTGACCTAACGCCTTAGGGCAACTTTTCTCTTCGCACTCAGTGTATAAGAAATCCTCATAACTTAGAATACTTTTATGGTGAACCTTTTTTGGTTAGTTGTACCATAGATTTTCCAAATTAAAAGTATGGACATTAAGTCCAAAGTGAACTTTCTGTTTAGAATCTCCCATGGCCTCCATCACAGTAGTATCTGATCACTTCACGAGTATTTAATGAATTTATAGGCACAGCAGCCATGAGTGGTAGGAAGCCATTGCATTACTGTGGTTTGCGGCTGGAATAGGGAGTTAAATTAAGAATGAGTGAATTGTGCATGGTCTCTGCTGTCCTGTGTGAACAAGCCACCCTCTTATTCACCAGGGTTTAGAAGAAAATTACCCCATGGATAGGTTTTTCCATAACTGACTACTAGGGTCTGTCTTGCACTTTTCTTCCAAGCCTTTTGTATTGGCCACTGTTGGATAGATCAACAGGTCTGATTCATTAGAGTACTCCCTCTATTCCAGACACAGCCTGAGTATGTGGGGGCACTGGTAATAGAGGTTTTCAAAGGAACCTATGGGAGTTAGGCACCCAGTTCCCATTGAATTTCATAGGGAGTTGGGAACCTCCCTTCTTTAGGCAGCTTTGAAAAATCCCACCCTGAAGACAGATCCCCAGTGTTCCACTCTACTGCTTGAACCACACACAAAAGGGCGGGTGGAGGGGAGAGAGGACAGACTGACGGGAGAAGGGAAATTTCTGAAATGCAAAATCATTTGCCTGCCTCGGAGGATATAAGCACTTGGGGTGATACTGTCTTGTAGCTTTGGAGGAAATCGCTGGCACCAACCCCCTGCGCTAAAGCAAAGGTCACCAGCAGTCATGCTGTTGTTACATTGTCTTTGCATTATCTTGTGGTGCATCTTCTCAGGTGAGCAGCGGGATACAGCCTCATGTAAGGTCTTGGGGTTTTATCTTATAACCCAGGAACTGATGACATCACTGAGTCGTTGGTTTAAGAACCGAAGCAATTTGTAAAAGAGCAGGGTTAGGAAAAGCTTTTCATATAGGCTGGTTATTTTGTAATTGCCCACTGCAGTTGCCCCTGAAATGTCTATTGCATCGTTGGATGTGATATAACAATATCTCTGTTCTGGTTCTTTGACAGGTTGCATGGCCACTGTCACTTTTACCCAGCCAGGCTCTGCCCAGGCAAAGCCACAGAGTTCTATTACTCTGGACTGTGTCGTCTCTGGGTATAATATCAATGACCATCATTTGAGCTGGATCCGACAAGCCCCTGGGAAAAGTCTGGTCTGGCTAGCAGCCTTCAGAACAGGTTACACGACCTACATCGCGGATGAGTTCAAAGGACGGGTTACCCCCTCCACCAGCGGCTCCACTGCCAGGCTAAAGATAGACCGTCTCACAACTGCAGACACCGCTACTTACTACTGTGCCAGAAATACCCAGTGGTTGCTGCCTGGCTTCCTCTCCAACAATATCCCTCGTGGAACTGGCCTCTGCTCACTTAACCGGTTTTTCTCTTTGCATGAACTTCACCCCCACCATAAGGACAGTAGAGGGGCCCAGTATCACTGGTCTCCCTCCTCAGTCCTTAGAGTGCGGGTTCCTTGGGGAACAGGCCTTGCTCTGCTGCCTCTCCAATGGGTAGGATTTTACCCTGAGAGATTTAGGGCTTTGGTCTCTGCAATTGCAGTGTCTGTTCTTCAAATCAAATGGTGATCGGGAAGCAGCATGGTCTGCTGGTTTGGCCACCACAGTAGGAATCAGGAGAATTTGTAGATCAGTGTCACAGCCTAGAACAGAACCAATGTGAAGTGAAGCAAGTGACTTCCCCTGTCTCTGGTTCCTTTGTCTGGCTTTTCTGTTTACATGGAAACCTCTTCAGTGCAAAGCCTGTCTCCTGTGGTGGGGATGGGCAGCACCTGACCCACTGGAACCCTGACCTTGTTTGGGACCCTTCAGGTGTTACTAAAATGGCAACAATAATTACCTGTGGATTTGAATGGCAGAAAGGACCATTATGTGTGACCGTCCCACGCAGTGGGTCCTGCATCCAGCTGAAATGTTGAACTGGAGCACTCTAGGGAATATGGAGGACAGAGTCAGAGAGTTCTGAGGCCATTGTGCCCCTCTGCGTGACACACAGCAGAGAACCCCACCCCAGTCATTTCTGTAACAAACCCATGACTTTGGTTGGAGCCACAGCATATCATTTGAGCTAAAGTATATCTATCTGATATTGGTGACAATGCTGGACAGGGCGGGAGGTGATCTGGATTCTAATCCTAATGTGCCACCAATTTGCAATGGCCGAGAGGAAACAGGAGTCCCTTGGTGCAGTGGTCTCCAGAGGGCAGCAGAACCTGGGGAAGGAGACAGACACGTCTATTGCGTAGTGACCTCGAGGAAGCAGGAAAGGGTCAGGAAGTGAGAGCATGCGGTGCCCTGGACAATGACCGGGAGTTGGTAACGCAGGTCGGGGAATGAGACAGAAGCTGCTGTACCTACTACTGGGCAAGTCACGGTAGCAGAGTTTTTGAAGGACAGAGATCTAGCAGCTCTTAGTTCCAGGTGCAGCCGAGGTCTTCTGTGAAAACCACATGGCTTTTCTCTTTCATTTTAAATTCCAGCTGAAAGTCTGTGGTTTCCCCACTGCCTGCTGCCTTCTTAACTAACCATACCATATGAGAGAGAGATTTTAAGAGTGACTGTCTGATTGTCCTACTGTGTGAAATTTTTAAGGGATAAAAGTTTGAATGAAATACTATCGACATAAAACTGTCTAGCAATTAATAGCTTTGAAGTTTTGCTGAACTTGATGTTCTGGAAGGGCACGACTATCACCAGGCAACCTTAATTGTGCATTTTTTGACATTTAAACCTCTCTCACTAAAGCCTCAGTTACCTCTGCTTTTCTGACCATCAGTTAGCCTTACTTATAAATATTAAGATTTTGTCACAGTTATTTTTAGTAAAGTCACAGACAGGTCACAGGAAATAAACAAAAATTCATGGAGCTCGTGACCTGTCTGTGACTTTACTAAAAGATAACCGGGGGGCAGGGATAGGTAGGGGGAAGGAATGGAGTTCCATGGGGGAGTGACTGAGAGGCTGAGCTTCCCTGCCATGGCAGGGGGGCATAGCCCCGGCTCCAGGGAACCCAGCGGGGGGTGCAGCCACGGGGAGCACACAGCCCCTGCTACAGCGCTGGCCACAGCTGCAGCCCTTGCCAAGGTTCACAATGGCACCAATGGTGCCATGGAGCCGGGCCCATGCTGAGAAGGGGCCCCGGCCTGCTCCGCTTGCCCTGCACCCCGAGACCCCGCTGGCTCCCCCTGCCCATCTCTTGCTCCTCTTGGCCTGCCCGCCAGCTCTCTAACTAACTGAGATCTCCTCTCCGCCCCCTGGCCCTTCCACTCCCTGTGTAAGCGGGGGAATAGTCCCGCTATTGTGGGGAACTTTCCTGGCTTCTGCACTACCCTGGTGAAGTGGGCTAGCGAAAGGATCTGAGACCTCGCTCCTGCTTCCTTTACCTAGTGGCCTCCCTGCCCTGGAGGGCTCCCCTTCCCCTCTCCTGTCTGGCAGAGTCCTCGTCACCCCAACAAGGCTGGGCCCAGGAGTCCTGGGGGGCTCAACCCCCAACCCTGCTGCGGTCACCTAGGACAGGGGCTAGGGTGTCCCCACCCCGGGGTACTCTCTCTGCACTGGGCACTTCTCTGACCCACTGACCATTACATACAAGTTAAAGCAAATGCAAGTTATTTAATCAACAATTAATTTTAAAAACAATAAGGAAAAATGGGAAAGGTGAAAGGAAACACATCACCCCGCTCTGTGGCAGGGAACATCACAAACAGTGTCTCTGGAGTGTCAGGGCAGTTCACAGTCTGCTCCTGGTAAGTCCCAGGCCCCCTGCTCCGGCCCTGGCTGTGCTGCAGGGATGCTGTGGGTTGGACACTTGCTCTGGTGGTGGCCTCACGCTCTCAGGCTCTAAGTGGTAGGATCCTTCTTCCCAGTGTCGCCCCCGCCCTGTCGAGGTTACGATCCAAGCCTGGCCTGCAGAGCCCCTTGGCTGAGGCGTCTCCCTGTGCTGGGCCCGCTGCCCAGGGTCCCCCTCGCTCTCCCCGGCTGCTCACCGCACCCAGCTCTGGACAGCTCCAGCCCCAGCTCCACCACTCGGTCTCTGCACGGCTGCTGCTCTGCCCCCAGCTCCCTGGGCTGCTTCTCTGGCCCCTCTGGCTCTGGCTGCTGCAGCTCTGCTCCCAGGACAGGTCTGCTCTGCAGGCTGCTTCTGTGACTCTGCTCCCAGCACTGACCTGTTCTCTGGGCTGCTTCTCTGGCCCCTCTGGCTCTGGCTGCTGCAGCTCTGCTCCCAGGGCCAGTCTGCTCTCTCTGGGCTGCATTTCTGGTCCCTCTGGATCTGGCCCAGCTCTGCTCCCCAGCTCAGCTTGGGCCCCTGCTTTCTCCTTAGCTGGGCCCCACTCTGTCTGACCCAGGCAAATCCAGCTCACATGGAGGACGGGACCTCCCTGGCCTCCTGACTCCCTGATCAGCCTGCCCGCCCTGTCATTCAGACTGACCTGCAGCATTGGCCTCTCCCTATTGTTCCTGGGGACTATCAGTCTCAGGGTCCTGATTTCCCAAAGACCCTTCCCCTTTTAGTACTGGGAGCTAGCCAACCAAAACACCCCCACTGAATGTTAGTAAGGGGGCAACAGTCCCCTTACACCTGCTCCTCTCTGACCCCTGGCCTGACCCCAGGGCACCTCGGACTCCGGGCTGTCTCTGCTTCCCACCACCTGTGGGTCCCGCCTGTCTCCCCGGAGCCGAGCCGCCTGGGACTGGTGCAGAAGCCTGGCCAGTCTCAGCCAGGTGTGTGTTGGGGAGAACAGTGTAGAGGGCTTGGCTGGGCCCCTCCAGGCAAGTGCGTCTTGAGGGAGCCCGGCCAGGGCAGGTCCTGGCCTGGCTGATCGCACCACTCCCGAGGGGCCGGAGCGATTCCCGGCCCTGGGACCAGCCCTGGCTGCGCTGCTGGCTCTGCCCGGCAGACATAGTCGCCTCCCAGCAGGGCCGGTGCATGCGGCCGGGAGGCAGGGCGTGGGGGACTGGGTCTGTGGGGAGCCTGGGGGGGTGCTGGGCTGTGAAGGGGCGGGGAGGATGTGTGTGTGTTGGGGCACTAGGGAGTGGGGGTTCTATAGGGGGTACTGGGCAGGGGTGGTGTTGTGCAGGGCGCTGTGCATTTTTGGAGGGGTCTGGGAGGGCACTGGGAATAGTGGCTCCAGCGGGGCTCTGGCCATTGGGGGTGTTGGGCTGGAGACGGGCTGTGTGGTGTGGCATGGGCCCTCCCCCCAGGGAGAAGGGGCATGCTGGTAGCACAGGGCTGGGCAGGCCACTGTGCATCTGGTAACTGCTGGTTTGTAAATAGTGGCCTCGCACAGGGCTGGGTGGAGCGGGACCATCCCTGCCATGCCATGCCCCATTGCCCCTGGCTGGCCCCTCATTCTTGGGACTGACCTCCCCGTGCCAGGCTCCACTGCCTCCATGGGGGCCCACAAAAGACTAATCCGGCCCTGGCATACCCCTGGGAAGCCAACGTGGGAGTGCAGCGACGGGGCTGGGGCTGCAGGGTCCTGGTTCCAGCCAGCCCCAGTTGCAGGGTGCACAGTCCCGCCTCTGCTTCCTGAAACCCTAGAAGTCACGGAGGCCTGGCAAAGTCACGGAATCCGTGGCTGCTAGGACTAAATCATGCCTGGGTGATAATATTGTTATTATTACAGCAGAGATCATTTGAACCCCTCTCCCAGGGTCACACTGAGTCAGTGGGACTAAGATTCCCTAAATTGCTTTTAAAAATGGGACCAGTGCAAAAGTTTTAAAAGCACCTAAGTCATTTGAGATCCTTAGGTGGCTAAATACCTTTAAAAATCTGCTGCTAACTCCCATTGATTTCAACTCCTAATGGGACTTAGGCCAGATTTTTAAAGGCAATTGGGTGCTTAAGTCCCATTTTCAAACTTGACTTGGGCATTTGAAACCTTCAATTCTATTTTTTTTTTCAATTAAAGTTAGGCTCCTAATTGTCTAAAGGGACAGATTTTTTTCAAGTATTTGTGTGCATAAAGGTGCAGATAGGCACCTAATGGGATTTTCATATTGAAATCCTTTTGAAAGTCCCACCAGGCATGTATATGCATCTTCAGATGCCATATTTATTTAAAAATCTGGCCCTAAATCACTTTTAAAATGGAACTTAGGATCCTAAGTCATTTTGATGCATCTGCATATTTTGCCCATGAGTTCTTCTTTGACCTCCATTTCATTCCTTGATCTTTGCAAATTATGAATCACAATGTAAAGTTTTTCAGACTCTTTTGAAGCAAACCACCCATCCCTGCCTGAGCATGTCTTTGAAGACATCTCTTACTTTCTCATTCCCGAGGTGATATATGAATGGGTTTAGCAAAGGGGTGACCACTGTGTGAAGAATGGCTGTTGCTTTGTACAACCCTGACGAGTGGGTCTTTTGGGGTAATATATACATGAAAATGGAACAGCTGTAGAAGATGGACGCCACTGCAATGTGAGCTGCGCAGGTGGAAAATGCCTTTTGCCGACCGGTGGTGGATGGGATGTGTAAGATGGTGGTGATGATACACACGTAGGTCACTGTTGTTAAGAGCAAAGAGCTAAGCACCACAGTGGAAGTGTATAGGGAGCTCAGCCATTCAATGAGGTGTGTGTCTGTACAAGCCAGTTTCAAAATGGGTCTTATGTCACAGAAGAAATGGTTAATGTCATTGAGGCCACAGAATGGCAAGCAGGACACCAGAATGGTTGGGCAGAGAACTGATATAAAGGCTGCCAACCAAGTGCCAATAATCAACTAGAGAGTCAACTTCCCGTTCATGATGATGGGGTAATGCAACAGCTTACAAATAGCTATGTATCTATCAAAGGACATCACGGCTACCAGGATATACTCTGAGGTCCTAAGGAAGAAATAGAAATAGGTTTGGGTGAAACACCCATTGAAAGAAATAGCTTGATGTGCCGACATAAGATTCATCATTGTTTTGGGAAGGATGGCCGTGGTGAACTATATCTCCGAGATGGACAAGTTGCAGAGAAACCAGTACATTGGAGTGTGGAGGCGGTAATCGCTCCACACCAAGGCTATGATCCCAACGGTCCCCGTAAGCGTCAGCGTGTAGATCACCAAAAGAAGTAGGAAGACCAGGATTTTCAATCTGGAATTGCCTGGAAATCCTACTATGATGAATTCCTTCACTCTGGTTTGGTTCTCAGTTTCTATGGCTTCATTTCTCACTCAGCTGCATAAAGAAGAGAAGGAAGATACAATCATCACAACTTCTTATTTGAAAAAATCCCATTTCAATTATAAAGCAGTAAAAGGGCGTTGTACAACTCTCCCTGAAATTCAATGGGATTTGTGTGCTTCCTTTCTTTGGTGTTGCTTTTCTTAATGTAATAATGATCTGATGGATTAATAATCTTTGATGAAATAATTCCAAATGAGCCTGTTATTTGGCCAAGAGTAATATAGCCCTCTACAGCATATAGAAAGAAGATCCCAGTCAAGAGGGTGTGAAACCATTAAGAGGTAAATGGGGGGGATCCTTACACCCGTGGACGGTGTGAGGCCAGTAGCGGCCCCCGGCATGCCGGGACCGGGTCTTCTTGGAGTCCAATTGCTTGGGAATGCAGTCCAAAGCTGGTGGTAAACTCCATCTAAGGCTAAATACTGGCATGAGACCAACAGTCAACAAGTACCATAAGGGAAAGTTGAAAAGAGGCTTAAAAGTGGCCATTCTTCAACAAAAAAAACTTCAAAAACAGACTTCAACAAGAAACTGCAGAACCGGAATTAATTTGCAAACTTGACACCATCGAATTAGGCCTGAATAAAGACTGGGAGTGACTGGGTCACTACAAAAAATAATTTTCCCTCTGTTGATACTCAGACCTTCTTGTCAACTGCTGGGAATGGGCCACATCCACCTTGATTGAATTGGCCTCGTTAGCACTGCCCCCCACCTTGGTAAGGCAACTCCTATCTTTTCATGTCCTGTATATTTAAACCTGCCTACTGTATTTTCCACTCCATGCATCTGATGAAGTGGGTCTTAGCCCACACACCTTATGCCCAAATAAATTTGTTAGTTTCTAAGGTGCCCCAAAGACTCCTCGTTGTTTTTACTGATACAGACGAACATGGCTACCCCTCCGAAACCTGTCACCATACTATATAAGGCATTCTCCATTACTAAAGATATTCTCTGGGTAAAGTCCTATTGATACTCCAGTTTATATATAGAAGAAGTGTAATATGATGGCAAAGACAATAACATAGATTTCACACAGTTATTTCCTTTCTTACTCACAGAAGCTTGACTACTGTTTTTTCATCAGCATCTCCAGCCTCAGAGTGTGACACAACTGCTTTTATTATAACTTGGGTCATGAATTCCAAGTCTATAGTCCACGATCCCAGCAATAGTCAAACACCAGTGGGACCAAATGCTCATTAATACATTAATTGGTAAATGCAGACTCAGGGGCAAAAAGAAAGATGGTGAAAGATGGTGGGGGGAGGGAAGAGAGTCCGAAATGTTCACTTTTAAATATCAGAACAATTTTTTCTAAATGGAATTGACAAGACTGCCCAAGCTGCCCAGAGCTCTGGCTGGTCGGCTGGTGAGAAGCCAGACGCCTGGAGGCCCTGACATCCCTGATTCAAGATAGGGGTTTGTGGGCTGCCAGGTTCCCTGCCGTGAAGGAGGGAACCTAGAAGTCCTGAGAGCCCAAGCTTGAGCCAGGACTCCCAGGGTTCCCAGCTCTGCAGCATCCCAAAAGGTGGGCTTTTCAAGAGCACCTAGGCCTTGATTCTCAAAGGGGACGTAGGCATGGCTAACTCCTAGGCACCCTGGTACCCATGGAATTTACAGCTCTGTATTAGACACCCAGCCCCAGATCCTCAAATGTATTAGATGCCTAAATCCCATTGACATTAATAGGACTTTGAGATATCAGGGCCCTAAAGAGATTTACCTGCTTGACTCCCTGTGCATTGCAGTGGGAGAGTTAGGCACCTGTGAGAGGGACCCGCACCCTAAACCCAACAGCCAAAATTAGACCAAAGGCGACTACACTACTATATGCCATGGGCAGAGACTAGGAGGGACTGTGGTGCACTCACATGCTTCCGAGGAAGGTGAATAGATCACTGCCAGACTGACTTGGGGGGAGATTTCACACATATGGCGACCAGTTAGACGCTGAGCATGTGAGGAAGAACCATCTTGTATGAGGGAAATACAAGTTCAGGTCCCTACCCAATGAATATTTAATCGTTTACACAAAGTGGAAAAGCTTCAACAAGAGATTGAAACAGCATCAATCCAGAATACCCAATGGGCTTTTCTTTGGGTCATTTACCTAGAGTGTGGAAGACCTGGTTTCAAGTTCCCGCCCCAAATCCAGCAAAGGAGGGATTGGAACTTGGGTCTCCCAGGGAAGTATACTAACTATGCCCACTGGATCGGGGGCCCACAGGTGAGATAGATGATGGGGTGCCTAGTTAGGGAATTCCTGCAGGCCTTGGGTGTAAATGGGGGCACTGAGGAACCTAGCTTTGTCGGGACTGCAGCAGATATTTTTGCATGTCCACCAGTGGAACTCTATCAGTGTTCTAGAGGGTGAACAATTTATGAGTTTACCCTTTATCCGCTTTATACAGGGTAAAACAGATTTATTTAGGGTTTGGACCCCATTGGGAGTTGGCCATGTGAGTATCAAGGACAGGAATACTTCTGTTAGCTGCTTTCAGTTAAGCCTACAGATGTTAGGGGACATGGTTCAGACCTGGGTCTGGGTTTGGATCACAGAAACCCCCTGGGAGCTGCCACCCAATGTGCCAAGACTACTTCTGCTCCTGCTTTCCTGCCCTGGCAGCTTAGGATTTCAGTGCCCTGCCTGCTTTGAGCCAGAACCACTAGCCACTCAGATGCCCAACTCCCAATGGGGTCGAAACCCTAAATAAATCTGTTTTACCCTATATAAAGCTTATATAGGGTAAACTCATAAATTGTTCGCCCTCTATAACACTGATAGAGAGATATGCACAGCTGTCCACCCCCCCCCCCCCCAAGTATCAATACATATTCTGGGTTAATTAATAAGTAAAAAGCAATTTTATTAAATACAGAAAGTAGGATTTCAGTGGTTCCAAGTAGTAACAGACAGAACAAAGCAAAATAAAATAAAACACACAAGTTTATGTCTAATCAAACTAAACACAGATAAAAACCTCACCAGTTCCAGTAAGCTCCCTTTTACAGATTAGACTCCTTCTAGTCTGGGTCCAGCAAGCACTCACACCCCTGTAGTTACTGTCCTTTGTTTCAGTTTCTTTCAGGTATCCTTGGGGGTGGAGAGGCTATCTCCTTAGCCAGCTGAAGACAAAATGGAGGGGTCTCCCATGGGCTTAAACAGACTTTCTCTTGTGGGTGGAGAACCCCTCCTCTCGCCTATGCAAAGTCCAGCTCCAAGATGGAGTTCTGGAGTCACCTGGGCAAGTCACATGTCCATGCATGAGTCACAGTTTCTTACCAGGTAGCAGCCATGGGTCATATGCTATCTTGAACGTCCTCAAGTAGACTTCTTACATGGATTGGAGCCTTCCAAGATCCATTGTAGTTTAAGTCCTTCTTGATTTGCACATTCCTTTCTCAAGAAGCTGACCAAATGCTTTACAAAGGTTACTTAAAAATCAAGCCAATACCCAGCCAATATTCATAACTTCGAATACAAAAATGGTACTTGCATACAAATAGGATGAATAGATTCAGTAGATCATAACCTTTACAGAGATATGTTATATGGCATATGTATCATAGAACATATTCCAGTTATGTCATATTTACATTCATAAAGCCTTATGGTGGGCACCGTCACACCCATGATGCCTAAAAGTTGGACATCGGTGCCAATTTTTGTGAATCTGGCACCTAACATCATTTAAATCGAGGAGAGTTCAGCATCTAAGCACTTTTTAAAACCCCACTAGGTGCCGAGCTGCATTTTAGGCCCTTAGCTTTAGAAATCTGACCCTATTTATCTCCCTTAAGGTCACTGGAAAATCCCATTCTCAATTCTTGGTGAATAGCATTTGGTATTAGTCAAAACTCCCCAAAATGCATTTACATAATTACTTAGACAAAACAAGACAATCAGAAATCATAGAATGCAGTTCCCAGTAGTGTAAACCCTTGTGCAGAGGAGTGCTTTGAGCACATAAATAGTCCCAGTGAAAGGACTAGGAGAAGCACAGCCATCAAGTCACTCACATATACAAGTGTTTACAGGAGTTTTCTGCTTTAGATTTTACCTGACTGACACTCAGCCCGAGAATTTAAAATCTGGTGATTGCATGTTCAAATCTGCTTTGGGGTGGGGTTCAAAATCTCAAACTAACAGCACTAATTATGCTATACAAGACAATTTGTAAATTCTAACACTGTATAATATAGTGACTGCACTTACGTTTCTATTAGCATGTAACTAAACTATAATTCTGCTTGGTGAAATCTGTCATTAACGACTAAATTCACACAAATCAATGAGGAACTACCAGCAATGGCTGGAAAAAACGAATGTTTTGTCAAAATTTGAAACACGACTTTGCAGTTTGAAAATGGACTGATTCTGCATGTTTTGAAATTTCCTGCAGCATTTTTTTTTAAGTTTCTTGGGTATTGAAAACCTGAAAACTTCCAAACTCAAATAGCACAATGGAATTTGAATGGTAATTTAACACAGTTTAACCTGAATTGTGTGCCGATAAAAATCATGCTTTTTCATTGCAATGAGAGAACTATTTTTTTTAAATCAACCTAACTCAAATGTGCATAGAGTAATATGTAATTTTTTGGGGGGGAAATTTAAAGACAACAATGTTTTAAAATGTATAGAACAAGACCAAGAAATAAAGGAATTATTTATAGTCTTATTTCTAATATTCCAACCTTAACAATATAGTAATATGAAGAGTACAAAACATTGGTTTATATAATATTTAATACAGATATATAAATCACTAAAGTTTGGATTTTCAGGTAAGCCTAAGGGAGTTAGGCACCAAAGCCCAAGTACCCTTCAAAGGGATGTGCATGTCTAGCCCCCTTAGGCAGTTTAGAAACCTCAACTTTTGTTCATGTTGTGTTTTTATCACCTTCAGGACATGCTGAAAAATATTACAAAGACTACGGGGTAAAACAAGTGAAAAAGAATAATTGTTCATAAACTTAGTAAATGCAGCTGTAAAAATACATGCAGGGAGCACACTAAAAATGTCATGTTTTATATAACCAACTTTGTACATATTCTAATTTCTATCTACAAATACATTACCCCAGTCTTTGACATTTTAGATCCAAAATGCATTTTTATCATTTTTTTAAAAATAATGATACTAGAAGCTCTGAATTTATTTGAGGCCAAAGTCACAAGTATATCCCTTCGGGTATATAAAATGAAAATCCAAATCAATGGATTAAAAACACTGCTAAAATCTGCAAGATATTATCATGGTGAACACAATCCACAGATCCAAATCTTCAGAAGGTATAAATTAAAATTCCACCTTCATCTGATCCTTAGCCTCGCTCAGAACAATAGGGAAACCTCGCTTATTGTGTTTGGGTTTAAATTTTAGTTCTCACAGCCCAGAGAATCCTACATGTGTAGGAATTTCTTTTTCCTGTTTATCATTTTGCTCAGGGACTCTTTGAACTCTTTGTTTTGGATGGTATAGATGAAAGAGTCTAAAACTGGAACTAGGACTGTGTTGAATAAGGAGACCACCTTGTTTATCTTAAAGGAAGAATGAGTTGAAGGTCTCATATACATAAATATCAGTGCCCCATAAAATATATTAACCACTGCCAGATGAATAGCACAAGTAGAAAAAGCCTTTTTTTGGTCAGTGGAGGAAGGGATCTGGATGATAGTGGATATGATAAAGATGTATGTGTGATGTCAACGTAAAAAGAAATGCACTGCCCTGCAGTATGACAGTTGTTATAAAACCTGTGAAGTCTATGATGGATGTGTCAACACAAGCCAGTTTCAGAAGTGGCCCAAGGTCACAATAGAAATGGTCAACTCGATTGTCCCTGAAGAACGGCAGGATCCACATTGGCAGTGAATGGAAGAAGATGAGCACAATTCCTCCAAGCCAACCCAGCAATGCCAAATGGAGACAGACTCTGCTAGTCATGATGGTGGCATGATGCAATGGTCGGCATATGGCCAAATAGTGGTCGAAAGACATGGACGTCAGGATGACCTACTCCCTTTTGCCCAGGGAGAAATGGAGAAAAACAGATGGTGGTTCTGTCCGAGAGTAGGTTGGCCAGCATCTTTGGGACCACAAGGGTCGTGCTCCAGATCTCCAACAAGGACAGCTTACAGAGGAAGAAATACATCAGAATATGAAGTTTTTGATCAACTCACAACTGTGATGATGAGGCTGTTCCCCACAAGAGGTAAGAGATACATGAATAAAATGACACCAAAAAACACCATCTGCATTCCATGAAGATTGGGAAATCCCAAGAGAATGAACTCTGATCGTTGTACCATTGCCCATATTCTCTCTCTCTCTCTCTCTCTCTCTCTCTCTCTCTCTCTCTCTCTAATGGGAATAAGAAATTAAGAAACATTTTAGATTTTACTACAAAGTATTAGTCTCAATTTAGTTATTTCATAATATTCTTTGCTAATCTTCTCTGATGAATTCCTAGGGATATCCCAACTTTTCTTTTTGGTACAGTTGTAAGGATAAATAAATGCAGTCTACTAGATCCATTCAAACTTGTGATAATTCCACTAATTTTCAATGCATGTGCACCAGAATAAGGGAGAAATTAACTTGTACCCTAATTTGTGCCTTCAAGAGGGCAGCCTTCAATTCCTACAAGAAATATTTTGGTATTTTGTTGTTCTTTGGAGAAAGAAAAATCCTCATCAGGAAAAGAAATATGAAATAAGTAAATGAACAAGGGCTTCACCCTGCTGTCACCCATATCGTTACACTTCCAGGCTCGGACTAGACCCCGGGCTCTAGGACCCCACGAGGTGGGAGGATCCTAGAGTTTGGGCTGCGGCCCAAGCCCGGAAGTCAACACAGCAATGAAACAGCCCAGCAGCCGAGCCCCGCAAGCCCAAGTCGGTTGGCATGCACCAGCCACAGGTGTCTAGTTGCTGAGTAGACAGACCCTTACTCTTTCACATCTTGGGTGGAATCTTGCAACTCTCCCACTTTTAGAAAAGAACCCAGGTAAACTGCCCCATATATACCAACTGTTTGTCAGCATGCAGGTCTGATGGCATCTCAGGAACCTGCGTTTTGGCCCTCGTATTCAAGGGAGCCATGCCTGTTCCGCTGACTTCCCACACGAGTATAAGACTCCGAGTATATTACTGTCACTTGTCAAGGAGTGCCTGAGGAAAAATAGAGCTCAGAGATGGAAGCTGTGTCTAAGCAGAGGTGCTAAAGCTTTTAGAGTGTGATAAGTTTTGAATGATTTGTAAACTGCCCCTTAGTTCAGCTTGGGACCAAGGGGCAGATAAGTGATGTCAGTTTTATGTAGATCAAATCTTAGATTTCCCATGTCAGCAACAAAAAGGGTTATTCCCATCTAAAAGCGATAGAGGCAGATCATTTTACAGTGGGAGTGTTGTGGAACCCCTTAATCAAGCGACCTCCAATTTGCATCACAAACTCTACACCAGATGGCCTAGTGGCATCCCAATTTTCAAGCCATTATCCCTATGCACATGGGTTTTGGAGCTATTGGAATATTAAAGTCAGCTCCTAATTTGGGGTCTGTATCTGACGGACTCTCGGCCTAAATGACCTCAGTCGACACACACTAACCCTGGACCACATTAAATGTTGCAGTTTGCAAAGTAATCTGACTATTTATATGCACTTTAGAGCACTGTGAAGGATTGGCCCTTAAACCAGAAGCTTTGGTCATACACCAAATCTTAGAAAAAGAGGACCTGAGCTGAAGTAGGCAGCAAGCACAAGCTGCATTCTCAGAATGCTGCTGCGATCTGGACCCAAAGACAGAAAACACGGGGTTAAACTGGCACGATCTGTCTCTTGGAGCCAGTTACACTGATGCAAGGCTGTCTGAAAACTCTCGAGTAAGCAAAGATGGCCTAGTCCTGATGCCCATGTTCTCCTGCTTGTCAGCCTACTCCCAATAAGGTTACTTTCTCTGGACACCAGCAGAGATCAGCCCTGAGTGCGTTGGTATTGTCTGTGGCAGATCAGAGCCATAATCTGAGCCCAAGATGTGAGCAACAGAGTTACGACAACAGTAGAGTTTTGATGTCACATGGTATATTCTGGGGGCCCATTGATTCGGGAAACCCGCACATAAATTACTGCCAAATATAGACCATTAACCCTACCCAGGACATGGCAATTCTCAGCAGAATCTGAGTAGGCAATAGGAATTCTGAGCACTCAGGACAAAGGGTTATTTAACAGTAAGCGAATCTCAACCATAAATATAGCAGAGCTACTTCTCCGCTGTAAGAGAGTGATGGAAATATCCCCTACAGCAGACAGCATCCTCATCCCCTATATTCATTGCCCAGCTGCCTTTGACTTTTAACCAGTGCCCAGTTTCCCTGGCTGCCTTTGACAATCTGACACACGCTACAGAACAAAACCATTCATGAGTTATCACCAGGAAGATATGTACCAACACATTCCAGGAACTGGGATAAACATCGGAAATTCCAAAAACTATCCTTTGTCTTGCAGAAGGGAACAGAAGTTGGTGAAGAATGTCACCTGATCTAATATAAAAACATTTTCGAAACTGCAATGCTCAGTTCTGTAGAAGTAGAACTGTATTCCACTGAAACTCAACTTCGCTATCCTTCAAAAAACTCAATGTTTTACAAGGTTCAGTGAGTTTAACCATGCCAATCTATAAATCACTGAGCACAAGGATGTTCACCTCTCTTTTCTACTGACCTTTAGAATTAGTATTATATTCATATCAAAAGTAAAGGTTCAGAGATTTCAACCTTTCATACTTCTGTTATCATCCTTTCCTTGAAGTAATCATTTTTGGGTGAAACTAAACTTTTTTATTTGTTTCCAGCATTGTTTTTTTACTAAAATCAAATATAATTTGTGGGGAGTTACTGTTTTGTTTCCGCCTATGTCCCACCGGGAGTCCAGTTTCTCCAACTCCCTACAGTTCCTCTTAACAAGGAGTTGCAAACTAGTGTTGGAGTTTCACTTGCTAATGTCTAACCTAAATCTCCCTTGCTGCAATTTAAGGCCATTACTTCTCCTTATCCACTGAGGACAGGACAAGAACAATTTATCACCCTCCTCTTTATAATAACCCTTTATGTACTTGAAGACTGTTATATCCTATCTCAGTCTTCTCCAGACTAAACAAACAATATTTTTTTTAATCTTTCCTCATAGGTCAGGTTTTCTAGACCTATAATCATTTTTGCTGCTCTCCAGTGGTCTTTCTCCAATTTGTCCATATCTTTCCCAAAGTGTGGTGCCCAGAATCAGACACAATTCTCCAGTGGAAACCTCATTAGTGCTGGGTGGAGTGGAAGAATTGCTGCTCATTTCTTACTTACAACACTTTGGCTAATACATCCCAGTGTAGCGGGGTGGTCACCCGCTCCGGCCCTGAAAGGGTTAAAGCCCGCCTTGGGGGAGGGCTGGGGCTGAGAGAAAAGGCTAGATTGGGAGGGCAGCCACAGCTGGGGCCATGCCCCAGTCAGGCCACAGCGGGCCCAATGAAAGGGCTGTGAGCCAGGAGCTCAGGCAGAAAGAGTCTCTCTCTAGCTTCTGAGAGAGAAGGACCTGCCTGCCTGGGAGCTGAGCAGGGCACCTAGAGTGAGCAGGGCTGGGGGAAGGCCAGAGGATCTGGGGAGCTCCAGCCTGGGAAACCCCCAGGCTGAGGCCTTGCTAAAGGCCAGGAAAGGTACTGGGGCTGCAGAGGGGCAGCCTGGGGTTCGGCAGAGGCAGCTGGTCCTACCCCCTTGCCGACCATGAGAGGTTTACAGACTGCAGTCTGCCCCAGTGAGCGGGGCTAGATGATGACTGGCAGTAGCCACTGAGGGAAGGTGGGGATAGAGGGGTGGGGGTTCCCCTGGGTGGGGAGACCCAGATTGTGGGTTACTGCTGGGGGCAGAATCCTGACGTAAAGGGGCACCAGGGTCCAGGAGGGTCTCGGGGGCCAGCGGCAGGAGAGACACTGGCCTGCAGAGGGCGCTCCAGGCTGGAAGAGCTAATTCCCCAGGACAACCAGCAGGAGGCGCCACACCAGTGAGTCATCGCCTTGCCACACCCAGAATAATGTTCACTTTTTTTTTGCAACAGTGTTACATTCTTGAGTCATAATTAGTTTGTGATCCACTATAAACCCCCGATCCTTTTCTGTAGTACTCCTTCCTAGGTAGTCATTTCCCATTTGATTATTCCTTCCTAAGTGGAGTACTTTGCATTTGTCCTTATTGAATGGCATTCTGTTTATTTCAGGCCATTTCTCCAGTTTGTCAAGATCATTTTGATTTCAAATCCTGTCCTCCAAAGCACTTGCAACCCCTCCCAGACTGGTGCAATCCACAAACGTTATAAGTGTGCTCTCTATGCCATTATCTAAATAATTGATGAAGACATTGAATAGAACTGGACCCAGGACAGAGCCCTGTGGGACCCCACTCAATATGATGCTCTTCCAGGGTGACTGTGAACTACTGATAACTACTCTCTGAATACGGTTTCCCAACCAGTTGGGCACCCACAATATAGAAGCTTTATTGACGCTATATTCCCCTAGTTTATGAGAAGATCATGTGAGAGAATATCTAAAGCCTCACTATAGTCAAGATATATCATGTCCATTGCTTCCCCTCATGCACAAGGTTTGTTAACCTGGCTAAAAGGCTATTAGGTTGGTTTGGGTTGAGGATCTCATGTACATAAAGATCACTGCTCTGTGAAATATATTGTCCACCATCTGATGAGTCACACAAGTAGAAAATTCCAGTTTTTTGCCACTTGTGGAAGGGATCTGAATGAAAGTAAACATTATAAAGATGTAAGATGTATTCAGTGTTGTTGTAGCCTTGTTGGTCCCAGGATATCAGAGAGACATGGTGGGTAAGGAAATATTTTTGGACTAACTTTTATGGGACCTGAGGAAGAGCTTTTGTATAGCTCGAAAGCTTGTCTTGCTCACTAACAGAAGTTGGTCCAATTAAAGATATTACTTCACCCGCCTGGTCTCTCTAACAATGTAAGATGTCAGTGTGAATGAGTTGCCCTGAAGAATGATGGTTACTCTAAAATTCATGAACTCTATTCTGGAGGTGTCAGACTAGGCCACTTTTAGAATGGGTCCAACACCACAACTGAAATGCTCGGTACTGTTATCCCCAGTTGCTGTAAACCAACGTAGCCCCTTTTCTGATCTACACCCGCTGAAAACCTGGCTCAGAGGTTTACAGTAGGAAAGACTCTCTCAGTGCTTCTGGGGACATTCCACATAGACCAATCCATGCACACTTTTTCCTCACTATAAAAGGGTCAAGTGTATTTCTCTCAGCCCTTCTAAACCCTTTATAGTTACCTGACAAGCAGATTGCAAAGTCTGTGGGTGAGCTTCATGTTTAAAAATCCAGCTGCTTTCCTCACTGGCAAGCCATTTAGATAGAGTATAAGGCTCACACCTATACCACCCCCACAGCCACTCAGCACTCACACAATACCCCAACCACCAAAATGAGACCGGAGTATTACAGCCCACAGGAGACTAGGCTATTATGTGCCATTGAAAGACTCCTGTTGATTTCAATGAGGCTTGACTCAAGCCCTTCATTGCTATTAGTTGCAGTCCAGTAGCACCTCAAGGACCGTACTGAGATCACAGTGCCTTTATACTGGCCACTGTATACACACACAGAGTAAATTACCATATGCTCATTTGAAAATCCCAATTTAAGGGACATCTCTAAATCCATGATGGAGCTAGAAATTTAAACCATTTCTTCTGTATCACATCCTACCAGATGACCCTTCCTTCCAATTCTTCCCAATAGAGCTGGATCTAAAAATCTTCTGAAATCAATGGTGAGACCATCATGGACTTCAGTGGACTCAGATCCTTATGTGGAGATTTTCAAAAGCATAAAGGGCATTGCAGTGACCAATTCCCATTATAAGTCAATGGGAGTTGCATGCCCAACTCCTGTCCTGGCCTTTGAAAATCTCTCCTTTGTCATGGCCTTGTCTTCACTGTGAAAATAAGTGTTTTCTCCTAATGGGAAGGATAACTTGGTGTAAGATCCTAGTGGAGACAGGGCACAGGTAGTTTAGCCTTGATGTAGCTCATCAAAGTCAATCCCTCCCTTCCACCTGCTTTTTACCTTAACTAATAATAATGAGATTAAAAACTACATTTACCTTGTCTCCATTGGAACTATGAATGTCAATGTGAAAACACACCTTGTTTGCGGTGAAGGTCAACAGTCTGTGGGAAAACCAGGAAATGATCTAATTTCTTTACCCTCCCAGGAACCATAGACATTCTGACCTAGTCTTTCTCTTGCTCATAGCTTTCCTCAAGGCTGTTTTCACCTCTTTGTTCCTTATGGGATATATGAAGGGGTTCAGCAAGGGGGTTAGGACAGTGTTGAGGACAGACACGGCCTTGTTGAGACTGAGGGAGGAGTGGGCCATGGGCTTCAAATACATTAAGATAACGGCTCTGTACAGTAAGGAGACCACAGTGAGATGGGACGTGCAGGTGGAAAACGCCTTCTGGTGTGCACTGGTGGAGTGGATGTGGAGTATGGTAGTGATGATGTAGGTGTATGACACCACACTGCAGAGGAGGCTGGTTGGTATGATGGTGATGGACCCCGGGTAGCCAAGGAACTCAATGACACTTGTATCTGCACAGGCCAGTTTCAAGAAGGGCCCAATGTCACAGTAAAAATGGTCGACGATGTTCTCGGTACAGAATGGCAACTGCAGGAGCAAAGCAGCCTAGGAGAAGATAACCAAGAAACTCAATGCCCAGGCTCCCAGGGCCAAAAGAAAGCAGACTTTCTTGGTCATGATGGTGCTGTAGTGCAGGGGTTTGCATACAGTGATATAGCGGTCAAAGGACATGGCTAATAGAATCAGGAACTCAGTGAGGCCAGGAAAAAGTGGAAGAATGACTGCACCAGGCAGCAATAAACACAGATGGTCATTCTGTCCACCAGGAACATCTCCAACATTTGGGTACAATGGCAGTGGTGTACCAGATCTCCAGGAAGGAAATTTTGCTCAGGAAGAAAGACATCGGGGCCTGGAGATGCTGGTCAGCCCTCATGATTACAATGATGAGGCTTCCCTGCTAGAATGAGAAGGTATATGAAGAAGATGATGACAAATAAGACCATATGCCGCCTCTGAAGACTTGGGAAGCCCAGCAGGACGAACTCTTTTACGGGTGACCCATTCTCCACACCTATGTTTATAAGAATTAAGAAAAATAGGTTGATTACTTGTCTCGCTTAAGAGACCCGCAGCTGATACACAGGTTTCATAGCCTGGGCTCCAGCCTGAGACTGACCATCTACACAGCAATTTTAGAGCCCTGCAGGATAGCCCCAGGAGCCAGAGTCAGCTGACCCAGGTCTGAGACTCAGTGCTATGGGTCTTTTATCTCAATGTAGACATACAGATGGATGGGTTAGAATTAGATAGAGATCACATAGAGCAATGGCCATAAAGAATACAGAAAAAAAACCAATATCTATCTGTCTGAATGGAGGGATAAATTCACTGGATAACATAGCCACAAAAGCTCCAGTTAGACTTAACTAAAAATTAAGAATATTTTACACTATATTTTTTCTGGAGTTTGTATAGGATGATCCTGAATTCCTTTCTGGTTAAAAGTATAATAATATTTTTCATTTAACTTCATCTCTTCTGATGTTTGTCTTTTCCTATACCAACACGTCCAGGAACAATATTGATCAGGAAAAATATTCGGTCATATGGTATACATTTGAAAAATATAGTTATCATTTTGATGCTATCACAGTGAGGACCACAAAAGGAGGGATAGATAGATAGATAATCATGTTGCTACAATATCACTAAAGCTTTGACTTACCTCCTCCAATGGTCAGTGACTGATTCATAAGGTGAAGCTGGTATCTCCACATTTTTGCAGCAAATGGGGAAAACACCACAAGATCTGAATCTGATCTATCCACCTTCTTTTATGTCCCATCACTGCTTTATATAAACTATTTTCTTCTAAGGAAGTAGGAATATTATAGTAGGAATTTCAACCCAGTAACACTGGTACTTGGGTGTTCATTGGCAGTGCCGTCACAAGTGCAGTGGATATTATTTTCTTTAACCACAAATCAACAGAAGTAAGTTTGAAAGGGATCAAAATACAGCGGAGCATTTTCTAAATTAAATAGTTCTAATTTCTGTGTTGTGTTGCTAGAAGTTTACAAGGTGTGTTTCTTAATGAAATCCACTCCATTTGCACTCTGAGCCCTGTCATTCTTTATTCTTCTTTTCAAATCGTATTAAGTGCAAGAAAATTTTATGGAAAGATATTGCATGTCGCCATCATTTCTTTCTCAAAATTAGCAGATAGAGAAGATCCTGAAACAAATCCAATCTCTCTAATCTGAGTAAGTGATGTGTTTCATAGATCTGAAACTAGTTGGAGTAGAAGTTAAGACTTGCTTATTATATCCTATTTTAGGGCCTGATCCAAAGTCAATTGAAGTCAACAAAAAGACTCCCATAGATTTCAGAAAGCATTGGATCAAGCCCCACATAATTATTCCCTCACTAGAAATAATTATTGTCTGATGATTTTAAGTTTATGCAGGATTCAATCCCTAGAGTTCCCAAAGCATTACCCTTGGGAAGTACTTCAATAACATTTTAATTGTTAGTCATTCATAAGCAATTAAGTCCACCATTCTCTCGTTGTTTAGAAGTATGTTATGTTCTTATGGTCAGAAGTACATTGATCTTGTTCTGGCCCTCTACATCTGGGAGAATTTCACTCCTACTGTTAACTCTGCTGAACACAAAAGTTATTGCAAACTCCTGTTCACCCTTTAAGGTCTAACCCAAAGCTCTCTGAAGTCAATGAAGAGACTCAGTGTTCAAAACAATTTGTGTATCACCTAAAAGCCCCAGCTAGGTAAGAATCCCATTGTGCTAGTCAAGGAACAAATATTTTTCTCAGTATCTTCACACTTTTATATCCCCTGCTGCTGTATGCGTTGAGTGCTTATGCAAAGTCAGTGCGGGAGCTTCCTCTTTAAAAGTCAATGTCTTTTCTTCTCTGGATTGGTCACATCCAAAAAGCACAGCAGTCACCTGCTTTTACAACGGAGAATACTAGTGCTCTGTTTTCTTGCGGAGAGTAACAAATATGAGGGGTTTTTTTATTTATCTTTGCTTGATGTCCACTTTCCAAGGTAAGGGGAGCATGTAGAGGATGGGAAGGTGGCTGAGGGTTACCAGGATGATGGGGATGAGTCCAGATATGTCAATATTCATTGTACCTTCCCTCTAGGTGGCCAGTCACAGGTTCAGCTGGTCCAGTCTGGGGCAGAAATTAAGAAGCCCGGAGATTCTCTCAAGATATCGTGTAAAACTTCAGGGTTCACGCTCACTAGCTATTACATGAGCTGGCTCCAGCAGACTCCTGGGAAAGGACTGGCGTGGGTTGGAAGAATTGACCCTGAAGATGGTGCTACCATCTACTCCCAGTCCTTTAAAGACAGATTCTCCATCACCACCGATAACTCCATCAGCACCATGTACCTGCAACTCCGCAGCCTGAGAGCAGAAGACACGGCTGTGTATTACTGTGCTAGACACACAGTGAGAGGCAACCCAGACATCACCATGCAAAAACTGAGTGTGAGAGTAGCATTGAATCAGAGGCCTTAGTTGAAATGCTACTGAAAATGAAAAGGTCATTTCAAGCAAAAGCACTAGGGGTCAGTGCAGGATTATCACATATACACCTGTCTGTCCTATTCCACTCTGGTAATCTCTATTCTACTCCTTTCCATTACTGATCCATTCAGGACTTTGTCCCCTCATTTTTAAATATCTCCAGTTATGGGGATATCCACCACTCCTCTTGGGAGAGTATGTAACCCTACAAAACATCTCAATAGTAACCTGAAGACTTTTTTTTTAATTGAAGTGAGCAAGAAGAAATTCAGATATGTGGAGAGAACATAATAGACTAAAGCCATATGATGTGAAAGGCTGCCACAAACTTCCTTCCTAAGAAGAAAATCTTTAATAAGAATCCCTAACTCGTAAACAGCACTTTTCAGCTGTAGATCTCAAATCACTAAACAATGTGTAATATATTTAACCTCTCTGCCCTCCTGTGAGGTGGAGAAGTGTTGCCATCCCCCTTTTACAGGCAGAGAAGCTAAGTGACATGCCCAAAGTCACACATGAAGTCTGTGGGGGAACAGAGAATTGTACCTCTGCCTCCCAAGACCTAGACTAGCACCTGGCCCTAACCACTGGATGATCCTTCCTTTAGGTTGTGTTTTATTACAACCTGTGTGTCCTTAAACAAATAGCTAACAGTGTAGTTCAAGAACGGATCTGCATTTCAATATTTTAAAATGTTCACAATGCCTCAGATTTCCCACTTTTCATCAACAGAACATGCATGGAAGGCCTGAAGGAGACGCAATGTGCAGAACTGTTGGGAGCGGGTTCTGACACTCCTACTCTGATTGAGCAATACCTCATTCCACGGGTGGGTCTGCGAAAGAGAACAGAACTGCTACTGCAGTACAGGTTTCAGAGTAGCAGCCGTGTTAGTCTGTATTCACAAAGAGAAAAGGAGGACTTGTGGCACCTTAGAGACTGACCCATTTATTTGAGCATAAGCTTTCGTCTGATGAAGTGAGCTGTAGCTCACGAATGCTTATGCTCAAATAAATGGGTTAGTCTCTAAGGTGCCACAAGTCCTCCTTTTCCTAGTGCAGTAGAGTGATACTAAACCTGGGATTTTCAAGGAATACCCACTTCAGGTCAATGGACATTGGACGCTGAAGTGAAACAAACAAAGATCATAATCTATCCCTTGGTTTGTCAAGTGTCATCCTTAAAATACTGGTTTCAGAGTAACAGCCGTGTTAGTCTGTATTCGCAAAAAGAAAAGGACTCTGTTCTTTTCCAAGTGCAACAAAGATAAGAATTTCATAGCAGCCTAGGGTATGGGGCTGACCAATTCCCACTCATTGTAATTGGAGTTGGGTGTTCAACTATATTAGGCAGTTTTGACATCTCAGCTAAAAACCACAAATGTAGTAAGATATGAGAAAAAACAACAATGAAACATAAACCCAATAGCCCTAAAACTGCATTAGCAGAGAGACCAAATATTTCAATACCACTTCATCAAAACTCACATTCATGCTTCAAAGGTCAGAATCTTCCACACTTTTACTGACTAAGTAGTACTTTATACTGCAAATATTCCCATTGAGGTGAAAAGCTATATTGTAGTGCTTAGCACAAGAAAGCACTTCCACCAGTGAATGGTGCTGCAACTCAATTTGTGTGTTAAGCTGTTGCCTTGTATGTGGTTATGTTGTCATATTTGAGGTTGCGGTGGGGGTCGTGTGTGAGCAGGAAGTTCAGTCCTGCCTATGTGTGCTGGAGTTGGCAATTACATCGTTCCAATAAATCCTTGTGGTTCTGTAAGGGAACGTTACAATGTACCGCCCAATGTGAGGAATGGTTGGCCCATCGGGGCCCATATACCTCTAAATGGCTGATTCTGCCACCATTGCTATGAATGTTATTGAGACCCCCAGCTACAAGATTGTGCCCACTTCTGGGGTCTGCAGCTCAACGAGTACGTTGAAAAAATGGAAAAGGTTCAGAAAAGAGCCACAAGAATGATTTGGTGTCTGGAAAATGTGCCTTGTATTAAGAGACTGAAGCAGCTCAAGGGATTTAGTTTATCCAGGAAAAGGTTAAGAGGTGAATTCATCATGGGCTACAACTGCCAACATGGGGAAGCTATTTCTGGGGTCGATAATCTAATAGAAAAAGGCCTAATGAGTGCCAGCGAGTGGCAGGTGAAGCTAGACAAATTCAGGTTAGAATTAGGGTACAAAGTTGTAACAGTGAGAGTACTTACCCCTTGGAACCACCTACAATGGCCTGGGGTAGATTCGCCATCGCTTGAAGTCAGAACTAGATGTTTTCTAAATGACTCGGCCCTAAACCAAAAAGAAGTTATGGGCTTCCTGCTGAGATTACTGGGTGAGGTTCTTTGGCCTGGGTTATAGAGGAGGTCACAAGATGATCACTTCTAGCCTTATAATCCATGATTCTGTGAAGTGTATCTTATGCCGTAACTTGTCCTATTGTGCTGGATTGTTACTTAACCCAGTGGTTCTCAAAGCTGGTCTGCAGCTTGTTCAGGGAATGCATGTCCCTTGGCCCACGCCACTTCCCGCAGCCTCCATTGGCCTGGAGCGGCGAACCGCGGCCAGTGGGAGCCGCAATCGGCCAAACCTGTGGACGCGGCAAGTAAACAAACCACCAGGGGCTTTCCCTGAACAAGTGGCAGACCGGCTTTGAGAACCACTGATTTAACCCACTCCCCCAGGCATGTCACTCAGTAAGAGGGAGTGAGAACTCACTTACGACTCCATTTGTGCTTCCAAGACCTTGCATCCAAGAATCTTAATTTCATACCCCTTGAACTCAATTTGAGCCAGCTCAGGTTGGGGAGGAAATGATTTACTGCTATAATATTGTCTGTGAGGGAAGGGCTCCTGCCTCATACTGTGAATAAGGGGCGATCAACAGGTTATCTCAAGTGCTTATATACAAATGCACAAAGCCTTGGAAACAAGCAGGGAGAACTGGAGGTCCTGGTGATGTCAAGGAACTATGACGTGATTGGAATAACAGAGACTTGGTGGGATAACTCACATGACTGGAGTACTGTCATGGATGGTTATAAACTGTTCAGGAAGGACAGGCAGGGCAGAAAAGGTGGGGGAGTAGCACTGTATGTAAGGGAGCAGTATGACTGCTCAGAGCTCCGGTACGAAACTGCAGAAAAACCTGAGTGTCTCTGGATTAAGTTTAGAAGTGTGTGCAACAAGAGTGATGTAGTGGTGGGAGTCTGCTATAGACCACCGGACCAGGGGGATGAGGTAGATGAGGCTTTCTTCCGGCAGCTCACGGAAGCTACTGGATCGCATGCCCTGATTCTCATGGGTGACTTTAATTTTCCTGATATCTGCTGGGAGAGCAATACAGCAGTGCATAGACAATCCAGGAAGTTTTTGGAAAGCGTAGGGGACAATTTCCTGGCGCAAGTGCTCGAGGAGCCAACTAGGGGGGGCGCTTTTCTTGACCTGCTGCTCACAAACCGGGTAGAATTAGTGGGGGAAGCAAAAGTGGATGGGAATCTGGGGGGCAGTGACCATGAGTTGGTTGAGTTCAGGATCCTGACACAGGGAAGAAAGGTAAGCAGCACGATACGAACCCTGGACTTCAGGAAAGCAGACTTCGACTCCCTCAGGGAACGGATGGCCAGGATCCCCTGGGGGACTAACTTGAAGGGGAAAGGAGTCCAGGAGAGCTGGCTGTATTTCAAGGAATCCCTGTTGAGGTTACAGGGACAAACCATCCCGATGAGTCGAAAGAATAGTAAATATGGCAGGCGACCAGCTTGGCTTAATGGTGAAATCTTAGCGGATCTTAAACATAAAAAAAGAAGCTTACAAGAAGTGGAAGGTTGGACATATGACCAGGGAAGAGTATAAAAATATTGCTAGGGCATGTAGGAATGTTATCAGGAGGGCCAAATCGCACCTGGAGCTGCAGCTAGCCAGAGATGTCAAGAGTAACAAGAAGGGTTTCTTCAGGTATGTTGGCAACAAGAAGAAAGCCAAGGAATGTGTGGGCCCCTTACTGAATGAGGGAGGCAAACTAGTGACAGAGGATGTGGAAAAAGCTAATGTACTCAATGCTTTTTTTGCCTCTGTTTTCACTAACAAGGTCAGCTCCCAGACTGCTACGCTGGGCATCACAAAATGGGGAAGAGATGGCCAGCCCTCTGTGGAGATAGAGGTGGTTAGGGACTTTTTAGAAAAGCTGGACGTGCACAAGTCCATGGGGCCGGACGAGTTGCATCCGAGAGTGCTGAAGGAACTGGCGGCTGTGATTGCAGAGCCATTGGCCATTATCTTTGAAAACTCGTGGCGAATGGGGGAAGTCCCGGATGACTGGAAAAAGGCTAATGTAGTGCCAATCTTTAAAAAAGGGAAGAAGGAGGATCCTGGGAACTACAGGCCAGTCAGCCTCACTTCAGTCCCTGGAAAAATCATGGAGCAGGTCCTCAAAGAATCAATCCTGAAGCACTTGCATGAGAGGAAAGTGATCAGGAACAGCCAGCATGGATTCACCAAGGGAAGGTCATGCCTGACTAATCTAATCGCCTTCTATGATGAGATTACTGGTTCTGTGGATGAAGGGAAAGCAGTGGATGTATTGTTTCTTGACTTTAGCAAAGCTTTTGACACGGTCTCCCACAGTATTCTTGTCAGCAAGTTAAGGAAGTATGGGCTGGATGAATGCACTACAAGGTGGGTAGAAAGCTGGCTAGATTGTCGGGCTCAACGGGTAGTGATCAATGGCTCCATGTCTAGTTGGCAGCCGGTATCAAGTGGTGTGCCCCAAGGGTCGGTCCTGGGGCCGGTTTTGTTCAATATCTTCATAAATGATCTGGAGGATGGTGTGGATTGCACTCTCAGCAAATTTGCGGATGATACTAAACTGGGAGGAGTGGTAGATACGCTGGAGGGGAGGGATAGGATACAGAGGGACCTAGACAAATTGGAGGATTGGGCCAAAAGAAATCTGATGAGGTTCAATAAGGATAAGTGCAGGGTCCTGCACTTAGGACGGAAGAACCCAATGCACAGCTACAGACTAGGGACCGAATGGCTAGGCAGCAGTTCTGCGGAAAAGGACCTAGGGGTGACAGTGGACGAGAAGCTGGATAGGAGTCAGCAGTGTGCCCTTGTTGCCAAGAAGGCCAATGGCATTTTGGGATGTATAAGTAGGGGCATAGCGAGCAGATCGAGGGACGTGATCGTTCCCCTCTATTCGACATTGGTGAGGCCTCATCTGGAGTACTGTGTCCAGTTTTGGGCCCCACACTTCAAGAAGGATGTGGATAAATTGGAGAGAGTCCAGCGAAGGGCAACAAAAATGATTAGGGGTCTGGAACATATGAGTTATGAGGAGAGGCTGAGGGAGCTGGGATTGTTTAGCCTGCAGAAGAGAAGAATGAGGGGGGATTTGATAGCTGTTTTCGACTACCTGAAAGGGGGTTCCAAAGAGGATGGCTCTAGACTGTTCTCAATGGTATCAGATGACAGAACGAGGAGTAATGGTCTCAAGTTACAGTGGGGGAGGTTTAGATTGGATATTAGGAAAAACTTTTTCACTATGAGGGTGGTGAAACACTGGAATGCGTTACCTAGGGAGGTGGTAGAATCTCCTTCCTTAGAGGTTTTTAAGGTCAGGCTTGACAAAGCCCTGGCTGGGATGATTTAACTGGGAATTGGTCCTGCTTTGAGCAGGGGGTTGGACTAGATGACCTTCTGGGGTCCCTTCCAACCCTTATATTCTATGATTCTATGATTCTATGATTCTATTTCAGCAGAAAAAAGCCCACTCCAACCCCCAGTAAAGTCAAAGGGAGTCCTTCCACTGACCTCAATGGGAGTTTGATCAGTCTTTTTATGCCACAACCTTGGAAGGATAAATGTGAAAAATTTTGATCAAGAAGCCTGTCTCTGAGACACAATGACCTCTGGGGCTATTCCTCTGTGGTAGAAGTCTCATTTCAAGCTCTGCCTAAATTAAGGATCCTACCCTTTGCCCTAAAAGGCACTGCTGAGGGGATGAGTGAATCCACACCACGAGCAAACCGAACAGAATCCAGACCAGTGTCTTGCTACTTTTTATCCCCACCTGCTTCTGAAGACAATGAGTGTTTATGCAAAGTCAGCTGGGAGCTTCCTGTTTAAAAAGCCAAGCTCTTGTCCGCTCTGTGATAACCACTTTGAAAAAACAGGGCTGTCACCTCTTTTTACAGTGGAGCATATTCGTGCTTGGCTTCACGGCAGAGGATAATTATGAGGCGTTTTTTAATTTACCTTTGCTTGATGGCAGCTTATGCCGGTAATTTGAAAACATGGGGAATTTATAGAAAACTGTGTTAATGGGGATGAATTTCGAATGTCAATATTTATTATCTACCTTCCCTACAGGTGTCCAGTCGGAAATTCAGCTGGTCCAATCTGGTGCAGAAATTAAGAAGCCCGGCGAGTCTGTGAAGCTATCCTGTAAAACCTCAGGGTTCACTTTCACTTCTGTCTACATGCAGTGGGTCAGGCAGGCTCCTGGGAAAGGTCTGCTTTGGCTAGGAAGAATTGACCCTGAAGATGGCTCTACCAGCTATTCCCAGTCATTTAAAGACAGAATCTCCATCACCGCAGATAATTCCATCAGCACTGCGTATCTGCAAGTCAGCAGCCTGAAAACAGAAGACACTGCTGTGTATTACTGTGCTAGACACACACTGCACAGAATCCAGTTCATAGCCATGCAAAAACTCTCAGTGCGAGGGCAGCACTGGATCACAGATTATACCTATGGTACAGCCCTTCCAGGCCACGTCTACTCTATTTCCATTGTAGGGCACTGTAGGGATATCTGCTATACATATTTCTATTCTGTTCTGTTCTATTCACATTCGTATGTGTTCAAGAATTCGTATCTCTAAATTTTACTTGTTCCTAATTATGTGATATGCACCACTTCCCCTGAAATATCCTTGCACTCGAGAAACATACCAACATATCATCGCACAAAGAGAAACATCTCACCAGGAAGAAGATTTTATAAAATTCTACTGAACACGACTAAATGAATGAATGAAAGAAAATCTGAAGGAATATTTAAGGTACGTCCACACTTTGAGCTGTACGTCTGCATTCCAAGCTAGAGGAGACGTATCTTCGCTTGTTCTGACTGAGCTCTTGTGCTAATCATAGAGTGTAGCCACGGAGCAGGACGAGTCATGGGATGCGCTAACCATGCTGAGTACGTACCTATCCAAAACGCAAGGCACATATCTGAGGCAGCTAGTCCCTCCTGCCTCTTGCTTTGCCATGACTACATTCAATTTTAGCATGCTGGTTCAATCAGAGTCTGCCTGTTATATATAGATATATATATAATCATGACGTTTTTATTACACCTCTGGCGTTCAGGGCAGTGACGAAGCTCCTCCACTCCTGTCTGTTTCTGGCAAGTCTTTCAATGGTTCCCCAGCTGTGCCCCAGATTTTTCAGTTTGGCTTCCACAGCTCTTTGTCATCTTGTTTTCGGGCGGCCTCGTTTTCACTTGCCTTCAGGTGTCCGTCTTATTGCTACTCTGGTGATGGAACCAGTTTCCATCTGAAGCACATGGCCAATCCATCTCCAGCCTGTCCATAGATCTTGGTTTGAGATTGTTCTGGGTTGTATGGAATGAAGACAGTTTGGACATGTCATACTTTCTCATTTCCCAGCATTCTGCACTATAAAGTAGTGTTGAAAGTACACAGCTCTGATAAATCTTGAGTTTGTTTTTTGTGTTGTATTTTGATGATTTTCAGACTATATTTAAGCTCCTGAAGGTGTTCCTGGCTTTATTGATTTTCTTCTGTATGTCCTGGCTTGTTCCAGCATCCTGGCTGATGGTGCTGCCCAAGTATGTGAATGTTTCTACATTGGTGAGAACATGATCTATACTGGTGATGGTGAGGCAATATTAAAGATCATGATAGCTGTCTTATTGCGGTTGATTTTCAGTCCAATTTGGGGGCTGAATGCACTGAGTCAAGTTGTTTTTTCTTGTGTATGGTGTTGGGTGTGTGGTAGGAGAGTGACATCTGCGAAGTCCAGGTCATCAATTAGGAATAGCTGAATCCAATTAAATGCTGCCTGAGACCTTTTAAAGCTCCTCCCCTGTTGAGAGAAAGGAGGAGAAAGAGAGAGGGAGGCAAGCTGTCACTAGGCTAGCGGCATCAGCGTCTCCAGGAGGAGAGGCTCTGCTTCTTCCCAGAGGGGAAACAGACAAGCCTGAGCCCCTGCTAGGGGAAGGCCTGACACCCCCAGGCAAACCACAGGAGGATGCCCCGCCCCAGCGAGGAGGCAAGGGAAGGTATCTCCCTTTGTACTGGTGTCTAGTGAAATAGTTCCTTCTGTTTGTTGGAGGATCACCCCTTAGACCTACCCAGAAAATACAGCCCAAGAAACACAGAAGGGGGGAGACAAAGACTGTCCCAGTGCAGCAGACAGGTGTTGGTTTACCCCATATAAAATTATGTATCAACTCATGTCATGAGTCTCAAACAGAATCCATAACTGATAAACTGAAACTTCCCTGAAGGATCTGACCCCCTTCTTAGGAATTGGCCATCCGCTCACTACGTGAGTTTTGGAAATCTCGGCACACATGTGAAAGTCAAGATAAGACTGGTTTCTGCCTTTCTGGAAGGTGTGTTTTAATCAAACACAGGTTACTGGGCTCAATGCAGGAGCAGCTGGATGAAATTCTGTGGCCTGTATAATGCATAGGCTTGGCAGAATTCAGTTTTTTTCTTTTTGATCATATTGAAACAGAGAGGCTAACAGAGGGAGTTTGCCTGGGATCTCCCTGAGAGGAGGTACGCTAAGGGCTGCATTAGGGAGGCTGTGTTGGTGAATATCTGAGTGTCTGTTGTGGGGACAGTTTGACTGTGTGCTTGATTGGTGGTATGAAAAGTGTGAATTGGGAGTGCTTTGTTCCAGGTGAGCCTTGAGTGGGCCTGACTGTTATAAAAAGCCAGTCAGCTGCGAACCAGCTGAGCGGCAAACAGCAGAGCGGCTAACAGAGGGAGTTTGCCTGGGAGGTTGCCTGGGGAGAGCCCACTGAGGCTTACATCTTGCTGGCTTCTCTGAGTGGTTACTACAACTCCTGAGGAAGCTCGTAGAAGGAAGGTAATATGGATGGGGGGTGTTCAACTGTTGTGACCTGCACTGGATGTGCCATGTTTGTCTTTCTTCCACAGGACAGAAGCGACTTTGTCTGTACAAAGTGCAAGCTGGCCTCCATATTGGAAGAGAAGGTTCAAGGTCTGGAGCAACAGGTATCAACCCTGCACTGAATAAGAGAAACTGAAGATTTCCTGGCCAGACGTCAGGATATGGTTCTACGGACACAAGGTTCTGAAGATTCAGAGCAGGCTGCGCAGTGGGGACAGGAGGATGGTGAAGAAATTTGGCAGCATGTGACCTCCAGAAGAAGAAAGGGGAGCGTCCATGTACCAGCAGCGCAGATACAGGTAAGTAACCATTTTCATGCTCTCTCCACAGGTACTAATGTGGAGAGTGGACCAGATGATAGGTCTGAGGGAAGGGAGCAGAAGGAGACTCCGCCGATTGGAAGGCATGAGATGCACTGTCCTCGGGATGGGGGTTCCACAACCACTGCTCCCAAGAGGAGGAGGCGGGTGGTGGTGGTCGGGGACTCTCTCCTCAGGGGGACTGAGTCATCTATCTGCCACCCCGACCGGGAAAACTGAGAAGTCTGCTGCTTGCCAGGAGCTAAGATTCGCGATGTGACGGAGAGACTGCCAAGACTCATCAAGCCCTCGGATCGCTACCCCTTCCTGCTTCTCCACGTAGGCACCAATGATACTGTCAAGAATGACCTTGAGTGGATCACTGCGGACTACGTGGCTCTGGGAAGAAGGATAAAGGAGTTTGAGGTGCAAGTGGTGTTCTCGTCCATCCTCCCCGTGGAAGGAAAAGGCCTGGGTAGGGACTGTCGAATTGTGGAAGTCAACGAATGGCTACGCAGGTGGTGTCGGAGAGAAGGCTTTGGATTCTCTGACCATGGGATGGTGTTCCATGAAGGAGGAGTGCTGGGCAGAGACGGGCTCCACCTAACGAAGAGAGGGAAGAGCATCTTCGCAAGAAGGCTGGCTAACCTAGTGAGGAGGGCTTTAAACTAGGTTCACCGGGGGAAGGAGACCAAAGCCCTGAGGTAAGTGGGGAAGTGGGATACCGGGAGGAAGCACGAGCAGGAGCGCGCGAGAGAGCAGGGCTCCTGCCTCATACTGAGAAAGAGGGGCGATCAGCGGGTTATCTCAAGTGCCTATATACAAATGCACAAAGCCTGGGAAACAAGCAGGGAGAACTGAAGGTCCTGGCAAAGTCAGGGAATTATGATGTGATTGGAATAACGAAGACTTGGTGGGATAACTCGCATGACTGGAGTACTGTCATGGATGGATATAAACTGTTCAGGAAGGACAGACAGGGCAGAAAAGGTGGGGGAGTTGCATTGTATGTAAGGGAGCAGTATGACTACTCAGAGCTCCGGTATGAAACTGCAGAAAAACCTGAGAGTCTCTGGATTAAGTTTAGAAGTGTGAGCAACAAGGGTGATGTCGTGGTGGGAGTCTGCTATAGACCACCGGATCAGGGGGATGAGGTGGACGAGACTTTCTTCTGGCAACTAATGGAAGTTACTAGATCGCAGACCCTGGTTCTCATGGGAGACTTCAATCACCCTGATATCTGCTGGGAGAGCAATGCAGTGGTGCACAGACAATCCAGGAAGTTTTTGGAAAGCGTAGGGGACAATTTCCTGGTGCAAGTGCTGGAGGAACCAACTAGGGGCAGAGCTCTTCTTGACCTGCTGCTCACAAACAGGGAAGAATTAGTAGGGGAAGCTAAAGTGGATGGGAATCTGGGATGCAGTGACCATGAGATGGTTGAGTTCAGGATCCTGACACAAAGAAGAAAGGAGAGCAGCAGAATATGGACCCTGGACTTCAGAAAAGCAGACTTTGACTCCCTCCGGGAACTGATGGGCAGGATCCCCTGGGGGAATAACATGAGGGGGAAAGGAGTCCAGGAGAGCTGGCTGTATTTTAAAGAATCCTTATTGTGGTTACAGGGACAAACCATCCCGATGTGTAGAAAGAATAGTAAATATGGCAGGCGACCAGCTTGGCTTAACAGTGAAATCCTTGCTGATCTTAAACACAAAAAAGAAGCTTACAAGAAGTGGAAGATTGGACAAATGACCAGGGAAGAGTGAAATCAGGAAGGCCAAATCACAGCTGGAGTTGCAGCTAGCAAGAGATGTTAAGAGTAACAAGAAGGGTTTCTTCAGGTATGTTGGCAACAAGAAGAAAGCCAAGGAAAGTGTGGGCCCCTTACTGAATGAGGGAGGCAACCTAGTGACAGAGGATGTGGAAAAAGCTAATGTACTCAATGCTTTTTTTGCCTCTGTCTTCACGAACAAGGTCAGCTCCCAGACTACTGCACTGGGCAGCACAGCATGGGGAGGAGGTGACCAACCCTCTGTGGAGAAAGAAGTGGTTCGGGACTATTTAGAAAAGCTGGACGAGCACAAGTCCATGGGACCGGATGCGCTGCATCCGAGAGTGCTAAAGGAGTTGGCGGATGTGACTGCAGAGCCATTGGCCATTATCTTTGAAAACTCATGGTGATCGGGGGAGGTCCCGGACGACTGGAAAAAGGCTAATGTAGTGCCCATCTTTAAAAAAGGGAAAAAGGAGGATCCTGGGAACTACAGGCCACTCAGCTTCACCTCAGTCCCTGGAAAAATCACGGAGCAGGTCTTCAGGGAAACCACTCAGCCTCACCTCAGTCCCTGGAAAAATCATGGAGCAGGTCCTCAAGGAATCAATTCTGAAGCACTTAGAGGAGAGGAAAGTGATCAGGAACAGTCAGCATGGATTCACCAAGGGCAAGTCATGCCTGACTAATCTAATTGCCTTCTATGTCGAGAACTGGCTCTGTGGATGAGGGGAAAGTGGTGGACGTGTTATTCCTTGACTTTAGCAAAGCTTTTGACATGGTCTCCCACAGTACTCTTGCCAGCAAGTTAAAGAAGTATGGGCTGGATGAATGGACTATAAGCTGGATAGAAAGCTGGCTAGATTGTCAGGCTCAATGGGTAGTGATCAATGGCTCCATGTCTAGCTGGCAGCCGGTATCAAGTGGAGTTCCCCAAGGGTCAGTCCTCAGGCCAGTTTTGTTCAATATCTTCATAAATGATCTGGATAGTGTGGATTGCACCCTCAACAAGTTTGAAGATGACACTAAACTGGGAGGAGTGGTAGATGCGCTGGAGGGTAGGGATAGGATACAGAGGGACCTAGACAAATTAGATGATTGGGCCAAAAGAAATCTGATGAGGTTCAACAAGGACAAGTGCAGAGTCCTGCATTTAGGATGGAAGAATCCCATGCACCGCTACAGACTAGGGACCGAATGGTTCGGCAGCAGTTCTGCAGAAAAGGACCTAGGGGTGACAGTGGACGAGAAGCTGGATATGAGTCAACAGTGTGCCCTTGTTGCCAAGAAGGCCAATGGCATTTTGGGATGTATAAGTAGGAGCATTGCCAGCAGATAGAGGGACGTGATCGTTCCCCTCTATTCGACATTGGTGAGGCCTCATCTGGAGTACTGTGTACAGGTTTGGCCCCCACACTACAAGAAGGATGTGGAAAAAAAGCAAGTGTCCTGCTGCTTTTATCCCACTCTGCTTCTGAAGGCGATGAGTGTTTATGCAAAGTCTGTGGGGAGTTTCCTGTTTAAAAAGCCAACCACTTTTCCCCTCTAGAATAACCACATCGAAACGACAAAGCTGCCACCTGCTTTTCCAGCTCAGAATATCGGTGTTTGGTTTGGCAGCAGAGGATAATAAATATGAGGCATATTTTAATTTATCTTTGCTTGATGGCAGCTCATCCAGGTAATTTGAGAACATGGGAAATTCACAGGATGCTAGGATAATGGTAATAAATCTGCTGTTCCAATATTCATTATATGCCTTCCCTACAGGTGTCCAATCCGAGGTTCAGCTGGTCCAATCTGGGGCAGAAATGAAGAAGCCCGGAGAGTCTGTGAAAATATCCTGTAAAACCTCAGGCTTCACTCTCACTGACTACTATATGCATTGGATCAGGCAGACTCCTGGGAAAGGACTGGTTTGGATTGGAAGAATTGACCCTGAAGATGGTGCTACTAGCTATGCCGAGTCCATGAAAAACAGAGTCACCATCTCGACAGAAAACTCCATCAGCACCGTGTATCTGCAACTCCGCAGCCTGAGAGCGGAAGACACGGCTGTGTATTACTGTGCTAGACACACAGTGAGAAGAAACCTAGTTCTAGCCCTGCAAAAACTCTCAGTGTGAAGGCAGCATATGTTGGATCATATTAAAGAAGTTCTGTATTAAAATCACCAATGAGTTTGATTCCCCATAGTTTAAATTCCAGGGTATTACTAATTAAGAGGTCTCTTGGTTTTTGGTACTGTTTCTCTCCCTCTATGTTGTGAAACTTGCAAGCTGCTAATTGCGTTAGTACATTCTAAGACAGAGTCTGTTCTCAAAGCAATTCTTTGTAAGAACAACTATTCACACAGAGAGAGACTCAAAGCAATACTCTGTAACAACAGAAACAGCACCCAGAGACTCCCCGCCCTTTTGTTGTATTAACAATTGTGATTAAAATAGAGATAGAGGATGTACGTGGATGGATGCTTGGTGTGGATAATAACTGAATGATCAGGGAGGTGCCAGCCTAAGAATCCAGTGTCCATCGGCTGAAGAAGGCGTCAAGTGGAAATAACCAGAGGACCCCCGGAGGGCAGACTGGAATCCACCCAACAGCCTCAAGAATGGGAGAACCAAAGAACAAGATAACATCTGGCAGCACGGAGCCGTCAGGAATGTGCCATCTGCTGATTGATTCAGCAACAGCATGATGAAGCAATTCCCATAGACCAGCACAGGAAGAAATTCCTATAAAAATGGACTCTAGAAAGTGAGAACTTTGGGGTCTGATTCTGCAAACCAACTTCCAGGAGCATCAGATGATTATCTGACAAGGCCCTGCTCCCTCCTCGTGTCCAGGCCACCTGGCCAGTGGCTTGGCATGAGCAACTCTAAGGCTGGTAACTATGATAACAACCTTGCAGAACCTGTGTGTGTATGTTTGTATGAATGAATGTGTGAATAAATATGAGATTGAATGGAATGTTATCACTATAACTAACTGCTTACTATGATTCTTTCTATATTCACAATAAATGTGGTATTTTGCCTTTTCCCCTTTAATAAGATCCTGCTGGGTTTTATTTTATTGGTATAACACATAGACTGCATGCAATAGACCTGTCTGGCAATGTCTACTCTATATCAACTTGGGGGCAATGTAGGCTTGTCACTTATACAAAATTCTGTTTTATTCTAATTAGTCAGATTCTGATAGATCCAGAACTTTCCTGCTTTCTGTTTCTTTAATTTTGGAGCATCCACCCCTTCCCTTGGAAGTTTAAACTCTAAAAGTTCTTCATAAGTAGAATTCCCTTAATCATATTTAACAAGAGCAAAAACTTGAAGGAATGTCAGAGACAGAGAAATATATTTTTAAAAGTTTTCTACCACCTTCCTTTCTGCCAGAAAATCATTTAAATTAAAGTCTGGCTGTCATCAAAGAAATGAAAATTGCTGCAATTCAAAGCATGGCTGTGGTTCAAACACTCATTGTAAATTATGTAATGGCTTATCTTCATCTCATAAACAGAATCCACGCCTGATATTTTCAGAGGGACCAAAAGGATTTTCATGTCCCCTTCATAGGAACTGGCATCCGAATCGCTAAAGGGCCAGATTTTTGAAAGGTATTTAGGCACCCAGTGGAATGTTCAAAAGTTCCTAGGATCCTAAAACTCATGGATATCAATGGGTGTTGGGCACCTAGACGTTTTTGAAAATTCCACTAGGTGTCTAAATCTACTTAATAGCCAGCCCTAAGGAGATCTTGAATATATGTTAGATTTGGGTGTATGAGAGTAAATGGGACTATTTTACTTGCTTATACATTCGGTCAGGAGCAGATTGGGAGGGAGGGTTATAGAATAGGCATCATTTTGGCTTTTTCCTCTTTTGAGTCAATGGTCAGAGTAGTTGAGTCAGAACAGATTGGGGTAAGTAGCAAGTTAAGGCCAGGTTTTAAAAGATATTTAGGTGTTCTGCACTCAGTGTCACAACGTCCAACTGATTTAGGAGCCTGTCGCATTTTCAAAAGGGATTTAGGGAGTTAGATTCCTATGTGCTTAAATCCGTTTTGAAAGTGAGATTTAGGCTCGTCAATCAGTTAGGCATTGCAACGCTGAAAACAGCAATTCCTAAATTCCTTAAAAAATCTAGGTCTAGGTGCCTAAATCCCATTGATGTCAATGGGAGTTAGGCCCCTAAATACCTTGGAGGATCACAGCCCTAGGCCCTTTGGAAAATCCCCCTAGCTGTTTACGTGCATTTTACTGGCACCTAAATGCCTTTGAAAATCTGCTGCTTACCGCTAGATTATTTAATCTGTAAAAACCCAATCCAAATTCCATTCTAGTCAATGGATTCTCTCCCTTGATCCGAATGGGAAATGGATCGAATCCTTCATGCCTCACCATGGGAAGAAGTGGAAGGATGTGGATAAAGAGGCCTATCTCTGAGACACAACACCTTCCAGGTGTATTGCTGAATCAGGACAGTCTTGTTCCATGTCATACCTGGAATAAGAACCCAACCCATTGCCCTGAAGATATGGCTGGAGGGTTAGAGACTCTGCCATGTGAGCAAGCAGATGAGAATCTGGGCCTAAGTGTTTTGCTACCTTTTATCCCCCTCTGCTTCTGAATGTGTTGAGTGTTTATGCAAAGTCTGTGGGACACTTCCTGTTTAAAAGCCAGCCGCTTTTCCCCTCTGGAATAATCACGTCAAAACAGCGGGGCTGTCACCTGCTTTTACAGTTCATAATATCGGCGTTTGGTTTGGCTGCAGGGGACAGTAAATATGAGGCATGTTTTCATTTATCTTTGCTAGATGGCACTTTGTCCAGGTAAATAGAAAACCTAGAGGATACATGTGATTCTAGGGTATTACAGATAAATCTGGAATGTCAATATTTATGATATACTTTTCCACAGGAGTCCAGTCGGAGGTTCAGCTGGTCCAATCTGGTGCAGAAATTAAGAAGCCTGGCGAGTCTGTGAAGCTAACCTGTAAAACCTCAGGGTTCACTTTCACTTCTGTCTAAATGCATAGGGTCAGACAGACTCCCAGGAAATGTCTTGTTTGGGTAGGAAGAATTGACCCTGCAGATAGTGAAACAAAATATTCCGAGTCCTTTAAAGGGAGGTTCACCATTACCACAGCTAATTCCATCAGCACTGCGTATCTGCAACTCAACAGCCTGAGAATAGAAGAAACCGCTGTGTATTACTGTGCTAGATACACACTGAGAAGAAGCTTATTTAAAGCTGTCATAAATATAAAGGGAAGGGTAAACCCCTTTAAAATCCCTCCTGGCCAGAGGAAAAATCCTCTCACCTGTAAAGGGTTAAGAAGCTAAAGGTAACCTCGCTGGCCCCTGACCAAAATGACCAATGAGGAGACAAGATACTTTCAAAAGCTGGAAGGAGGGAGAAAAACAAAGGGTCTGTTTCTGTCTGTATGCTGCTTTTGCTGGGGACAGAACAGGAATGGAGTCTTAGAACTTTTAGTAAGTAATCTAGCTAGGTATGTGTTAGCTTATGATTTCTTTAAATGGCTGAGAAAAGAGCTGTGCTGAATGGAATGACTATTCCTGTCTGTGTGTCTTTTTTGTAACTTAAGGTTTTGCCTAGAGGGATTCTCTATGTTTGAATCTAATTACCCTGTAAGGTATCTACCATCCTGATTTTACAGAGGTGATTCCTTTACTTCTATTAAAAGTCTTCTTGTAAGAAAACTGAATGCTTTTTCATTGTTCTAAGATCCAAGGGTTTGGGTCTGTGGTCACCTATGGATTTTTACCAAACCTTCCCCAGGAAGTGGGGTGCAAGGGTTGGGAGGATTTTGGGGGGAAAGACGTGTCCAAACCACGTTTCCCAGTAAACCCAGATAAAGTTTGGTGGTGGCAGTGGAAATCCAAGGGTAAAATAATTTTGTACCTTGGGGAAGTTTTAACCTAAGCTGGTAAAAGTAAGCTTAGGAGGTTTTCATGCAGGTCCCCACATCTGTACCCTAGAGTTCAAAGTGGGGAAGGAACCTTGATAAAAGCCATGCAAAAACTCTCATTAGAGAGGAAACACAATATTGTAGACTGAACATATGCTACAGCCTTGCCAGGTCACACATCTACTGCTTATCCCCTGTAGGGCAGTGGAGGGTTATCTACTCTACGTCGTTCTAGTCTAGTCTATTCTGTTCTTATCTGTTCAGGACGCAGTTCATTTGTTCATAATTATGTGGAATCCATCACTTTCCTTGGAAGATCATTCCACCTTTAAAACATCTCAGAAGTAAGACATTTTTCCTTGAGTGCACTGAAAAAGACAGAATGAAAAGATAAATCAATATGAAACTGAGGAAATGTCACAGAAAGATTAACATACTTTTAAAGTTTTCCCACAAAATTCTTTTATGTGAGGAAAATATTTTACTTAAAGTCCGTCCAGCATCAAAGAAAAGAAAATTAGAGTCATTTAAAGATAGCTGTTGCTAGTTTATATTGCTTTAAAATTATAGACTGTCTTGCCTGTCATGATTTTCATAAACAGAATCCACAACTGATATATTGAAAATTCCTAAGGGATCTGCTCCCATTCAGAGGAGTTGGGGATCCAAATTCTTAAGGGAGTTTTGGAAATCTCAGCCCACTGTTGAAAGTCAAGTTACACCTGGATGCCTTTCTGAAAGATGTGTTTTAATCAAAGACAAGGAACTGGGCCGAATGCAGGAGCAACTGGAGGAAATTCTCTGGCCTGTGTTACACAGAAGGTCAGGCTAGATGATCCCAGTGGTCCAACCTGGCCCTGGAAACGATGAATCTAGGCAACAGAAAATATATCTCATGTTGGCTGATCTGGGTGCAGAGGTATGAGACAAGGCTAATCAGCTGCTTATTCCTTCTCCCAGGAGGAGGTGAAAAAGCAGGACTGGGGATTGGCAGAGTTTTGGCTCCACTCCCCTACTCAAAGGTCACTTTAGCTGATGTTAGGGACAGGGAGTTATTTAGTGCAGGTAATTTCCAGCCATAAAGGCCTGATCCAACCCCACTGAAGTAAATGAGAATCTGTCCATAACTGAGCTAAGAGGAATTGGATTACACCCTGGGACAATGAAGGGAGCAAAGGAAGAGGTGTGAATCAGAACCATATCTCTGAGACACAATGCCTCCCAGGGTTAGCCCTGGGCTAGAGCAGATCCTTTCAGGGTTGTGCCTAAAATAAAAGCAAAGGAGTACTTGTGGCACCTTAGAGACTAACAAATTTATTTGAGCATAAGCTTTCCACTCTATGCATCCGATGAAGTGAACTGTAGCTCACAAAAGCTCATGCTCAAATAAATTGGTTAGTCTCTAAGGTGCCACAAGTACTCCTTTTCTTTTTGCGAATACAGACTAACACGGCTGCTACTCTGAAACCTAAAATAAAAGCCTAACTAATTGTCCTCAAAGGCACCACTGGGGGGGGGGGGGGGGGGCTGAGCGACTCCCCCACATGAGCATGATGATCAGAAACTGGGCCCAAGTGTCTTGCTGCTTTTTATCCCCCTCTGCTTCTGAAGGCGATGAGTGTTTATGCAAAGTCTGTGGGGAGTTTCCTGTTTAAAAAGCCAACCTCTTTTCCCCTCTACAATAACCACATCAAAACGACAAAGCTGCCACCTGCTTTTCCAGCTCAGAATATCGGTGTTTGGTTTGGCAGCAGAGGATAATAAATATGAGGCATATTTTAATTTATCTTTGCTTAATGGCAGCTCATCCAGGTAATTTGAGAACATGGGGGATTCAGAGGATGCTGGAATAATGGGGATAAATCCGTTGTTCCAATATTCATTATATGCCTTCCCTACAGGTGTCCAGTCGGAGGTTCAGCTGGTCCAATCTGGGGCAGAAATGAAGAAGCCCGGAGAGTCTGTGAAAATATCCTGTAAAACCTCAGGCTTCACTCTCACCAACTACTATATGTATTGGATCAGGCAGACTCCTGGGAAAGGACTGGTTTGGATTGGAGAGATTGACCCTGAAGATGGTGCTACTAGCTATGCCGAGTCCATGAAAAACAGAGTCACCATCTCGACAGAAAACTCCATCAGCACCGTGTATCTGCAACTCCGCAGCCTGAGAGCGGAAGACACGGCTGTGTATTACTGTGCTAGACACACAGTGAGAGACACCTAGTTCTAGCCCTGCAAAAACTCTCAGTGTGAGGGAAGCACTACTTCAAATACATCTGACATATGAAAATCTAGTTGGGTCATGTCTATTCCATCCCCACTAGGGTGCAGCGTAGACTCATCCCATAGACACAGGTACATTTTAGTTGGGTTTATATTAATTCACGGGCTTGTCCCATCGTTTGATTGTTTTTTAATAATGATTAAGAAATTTAGGATTACAAGCATTGCAAGGGAATACCAAGAAGGCAATTATACACGTATTCAATGACTAACAAACAGTAATAAGGACTATGTCTCTGTATTCTATCAATGGCTATGTATAGGAAGAGACAGCTTTAGAGAAGAGAGAAAAAGTGAAAAATCTGAAGTTATTCCAGGAATTAGAGAAGAGAAAGAGAGAATTTTGTTTAAAGTCACGTGGGAAGAATTCAGATACAACAGAGAGAAAGAGGGGTGCATGGGGATAGATAGATAGATAGATTTGATTAATTTACTAGAAATTGGGTGTCCAAATCCCCTTTCGCAGCTTTGAAAATCTCAGCCGAAGTGTACGTCTCCCCTTACGGCAGCGTGCGGCAGACTCACACCGCAGGGCCAGCTAGCAGAGGTTTAAGCAGCCGTGTAGATGGTGAGGCCCAGCTTTGGCGGGCAGAGATGAAGAAAGTGCCCCCACGTCTTCGCCCCCAGGGCATATACCCTACGCAGGCTCTCCGCACACCCGGGCAGTGCCGTCCACCTCTACACTGCGACTGGTAGTGTAGTGTCCCCCTGCCTCCCCACCACCAGGGCCTGACACTGTGGTGTGGCAAATCTAGACACAGCCGGCCTTGTACTGCGGCAGGTCACTACACACGCAGTGCTTGTCCCCCACGGGCCGCCCTCAGTGTAGACGTCACCTGAGCGTCTGCGACAGCTGCCTGCTAAAACAGCCACCCACTAGATGCCTGGTTTTAGAGCTGATGATAGTCCTTGTTTCAAACCTCAGTGACCTTCCTAGAGGGGTATTACCATGAAAGGGCAACTGCTCCCTCCAGGAAGCATAGCTGGAGTGCTGTGCAGGTACCAGAAGATGCATAATGGGCTTCTGAGTCTAGCAAGCTGCGAGCAAACCTAGGACTTGTGTCTACCCCCACCCCCCAATTAAAAACAAATAAAAATCGTGACTGAGCAATCTAATGGGGGCCACCAGGAAGGTTTCAGTAGCTTCCTCACCATAACACTGGCGATTTCACTGAAAAATACACCCAAGTTACTGACATAAATATAGTTCCAAGCATGAAATTCCCCTTGACATATAGGGCCAGCACAAGGTCTATGAAATACTTAATCCTTTGAGGTAGATGGAGCTGTTCCACTTTGTGTGAATAATCAAATATTCATTGGGACAGAGAGGAAAAAGACTGACTCTAAAGTCTGGTAGGTTTGGCAGTCACCTGGAATTTGGGAACTCCAGCTTCAAGTCCCTGATCTGAATTAAGATCTTCCATATTGCAGGTAAGTACCCTAATCACCAGGCTAATGGCTATTCTGTAAGAACATTTGAACATAAGAATGGCCATACTGGGTCAGACCAAAGGTCCCTCTAACCGAGTATGACAGTGGCCAATCCCAGGTGCCTCAGAGGGAATGAACAGAACAGGTAATCATCAAGTGATCCATTCCCTGCCACTCACTTCCAGACTCTGGGAAACAGAGTCTAGGGACACCATCCCTGCCCATCTTGGCTAATAGCCATTGATGGACCTATCCTCCATGAATTTATCTAGTTCTTTTTTGAACTCTGTTATAGTCTTGACCTTCACAACATCCTCTGGCAAGGAGTTCCACAGGTTGACTGTGCGTTGTGTGAAGAAATACTTCCTTTTGTTTGTTTTACACCTGCTGCCTATTAATTTCATTTGGTGACCCCTAGTTCTTGTGTTATGAGAAGGAGTAAATAGCACTTCCTTATTTACTTTCTCCACACCACTCATGATTTTATAGACCTCAGTCATATCCCTCCTTAGTTGTCTCACTTAAATCCTCAGCACTGGCTGTGTAGGGGGATGCATTGGTTTGATTAATATTTGCTGGCCCTCTGCAGAGCAAGTCAATCTTATTCTGGTATTTATAACTTGGGTATCTCCTGGTCACCTCATGTAGGCTGGGATTTTCAAAGCAGCCTAAGAGATTTATGCACGCTAATCCCTTTGAATTAATGTGCTTGATTCCCTTAGGCTTCTTTGAAAATTCCATTCCTAGCAACTAGGGTTTTTTCCACCAGAGAAAAGCAGCCAGGCTTCAGGAAACCCATTTGCTTGCTCACCGCATTCCAGAGGCCGCCTTCACCTTCGTGTTCCTTATCGTGTAAATAAAAGGGTTCAGCAAGGGGGTGAAGACAGTATTTAGCACTGACACCACTTTCCAGAGAGTGAGCGAGGAATGCACACTGGGCCTCAGGTACATAAACATAACAGCCCGGTAGAGTATCGAGACTACAGTCAGCTGGGAAGCGCAGGTAGAAAATACCTTCTGGCACCCTGTTGCGGAGGGGATGCGGACGATGGTGGATATTATATAGATGTAGGATACCATGGTGAACATCAAGGAACTGAGAATAGCTGTGATCGCAGCCAGGAAACCCAGCAACTCAATGAGGCAGCTATCAGTGCAGGCTATTTTTAAGATCAGCCCAATGTCACAGCAGAAATAGTTAATAATGTTGGAGTCACATGTGGGCAGCTGGAAGACCAGAATAGTTTGGAATAATATAGCCATGAAGCCCCCGAACCAAGCCCCTATGGACAGCTGGAGGCAGACCCTGGTGGTCATGATTGTGGCGTATAGCAAGAGTTTGCATATGGCCAAATAGCGGTCGAAGGACATCACAGCCAGGATGAAGAACTCCGTGCTGCCCATGAAGAAATGGAAGAAAGCCTGAACGAGGCAGCAATACACGCAAATTTTTGTCTCGACTTCTACAAAGGTCTCTAGCATTTTGGGCACCGTGGTGGTGTACCAGATCTCCAGGAATGAGAGGTTGCTCAGAAAAAAGTACATTGGGGTGTACAGCTTGTGACTGGTCCTCACGATCATCACAATAAGGCCATTTCCTATGATGGTCAGGATATACATGAGTAAAATGACCGAGAAGAACACAATGTGAAAACTGTGACCAACAGGGAAGCCCCCAGAGAATGAACTCATTCACTGTTGTAGTATTCTTCTTGCACATCAGGTCTCTGTTTCCTTCCTTCTTTGAGTCATGACTCACAGGAACAGCAAAAGGCGCAGTCGTTTGGAGGTGGGGGTTCAATTCAGTGGTGGTTCCAAAGAATCAGGGAGAGTCAGGGGAGGCAAAAATTGATTTGGACCAAATCTGAACCTTTTTGGAATTAGTGGAGAATTAAAAAAGTTGTCAAAAATTCCTGTTTGGATCAAAGAAAGTATTTTGTTAGATGCAAAACATTTTGGGCGAGATTCACAACAGCTAAAGAAGGTGTTCCTGTGAACAACGTGGTGTCCGGGATAAATTCAGTCTTGAGCCCCATCCTGAACCCTTTGCTTTACATGATAAGAAACAAGGAGGTGAAAGTGGACTTCAGGAATGCAGTGGGGGGGGGGGGGGGGGGAGGTGGAAGGGAGTGGGAGGGTTCCCTGAAGCCTGACTGCTTTTGTCTGGTGAAAAATACCTAGTTGCTAGGGCTGGATTTTTCAAAGAAGCCTAAGGGAGTAAAACACCTTAATTCAAAGAGGTTAGTGTGCATAAATCTCTTAGGCTGCTTTGGAAACCTTGGCCTAGATAAGGTGACCAGGAGATGCCCAAATTATAAATACCAGAGTAAGATTCCCCAAGTGTCCTTTGGCTCAGGGGAGAAGCACTCACCTGGGATGTAACAGACCCATGTTAAAATCTGCTTTGGAAGAGAGATTTGAACTTAAGTCTTCCTCTTCCTGGGTAACCACAGGACAGTGGCGTACTGCCTGATGGGGGTAGGGTGTTCTTAATATTTCCTGTTGAAGCTCTTCCAATTTATATAACAAATTAAACAGCCATTGGTGCAGGGACTTGAACTTAAGTCTACAACATCCTAAGTGCTCGCCTAACCACAAAAGGTGTATCATAAATATAAAGGTGTGTCATAAATTCATGGAGGATAGGTCCATCAATGGCTATTAGCCAAGATGGGCAGGGATGGTGTCCTTAGACTCTGTTTAAAGGGAAGGGTAACCACCTTTCTGTATACAGTGTTATAAAATCCCTCCTGGCCAGAGGCAAAGTCCTTTTACCTGTAAAGGGTTAAGAAGCTCAGGTAACCTGGCTGGCACCTGACCCAAAATGACCAATGAAGGGACAAGATACTTTCAAATCTGGAGGGGGAGGGAAAGGCTTTTGTCTGTCTGTGTGATATCTTTGCCGGGAACAGATCAAGGATGCAAGCCCTCCAACTCTTGAAAAGTTAGTAAGTAATCTAGCTAGAAAATGTGTTAGGTTTTCTTTGTTTTGGCTTGTGAAATTTGCTGTGCTGGAGGAAATGTGTATTCCTGTTTTTTGTGTCTTTTTGTAACTTAAGGTTTTGCCTGGAGGGATTCTCTATGTTTTTAATCTGATTACCCTGTAAGATTATCTTGCATTCTGCAATTCTTACAGAGTTGTTCTCTTATCTTTTTTTGTTCTTCTGTTTTTTAAGAATCTGATTGGGTTTTTTGGGTCTTAAAAATCCAAGGCTGGTCTCTGCTCATCTTGTTTATTCTCAAGCCTCCCCAGGAAAGGGGGTGTAAAGGCTTGGGGAGAGGGGTAATTTTGGGGAAATAAGAACTCCAAGTGGTCCTTTCCCTGATTGTTTGTTAAATCACTTGGTGGTGGCAGCGTTTAACTAATCCAAGGGCAAAGACTTTGTGCCTTGGGGAAGTTTTAACCTAAACTGTATCTAGTAATTCCTCCATTCAGCCCACAATTTGTGATTAAGTAGAGGATATCTTGAAGAAAGAACTTTAAACTCAATGTAAAGGCTTCATGTAACAGAATATACACCACATCCCTACGTACATTATCCCAATGGTTAATAATTCTTACCCTTAAAAATGTGCACCTTACTTCCTGTTTGAATTTGTCTATCTTCAGTTTCTGCTAGGCTAAGAAGTCATCAACGGTAAGAAATCTCTTCCCCATGTAGGCAATTGAACCCATGATCAAGTCATCTCGGAACCTTTTCTTCAATAAGCTAAATAGATTGAATTTCACTGCTATATTCTATAGTTCACCTTGCTAAACTCTTCTTTTATACCCCTTTGCTACCATCCTGACATGAGAAATGCAGTAGCTGAAGACTGATTAAAACAAACCTTACAGTGATTGACTCAAGGGGGTCATTCTACCTAGCTTAAAAAAAGAGACGTTTAAGGGATGATTTGATTACAGTCTGAACACCTATTTTGGGAGAAAATGGGCTCATCCACCTAGCAGAGACAGGTATAACAAGACCCACTGGATGAAGGTAGAAGCTAGAGGAATTTGAGACTGGAAACACAGTGTAAATTTTTAAGACTGAAGATAATTAACAGTTGGAAGAACTTACTGAGGGTTGTGGTGGAGTCTGCTCTAGGAATTTTTACTGGGAAGTTCCATGGCCTGTATCATACAGAAGGACAGACCAGATAATCTCAATGGTACTTTCTGGCCTTCTAAGCTATGAATTTATGAACCATGGAACAAAGCATAGGAATAGCCATACCATGCTCTTATATCTTTACCTTTCCAGACTGGCCGAGCAATGGATGCTCTCATTCAGAAATGAAACAGAAAATACGACTCTCTTTCTCTGAGTTTCTCTCTGTCTCTGTTGCTCTCTCAGCATCTCTCCTTTTCTGTGCATCTGAAGAAAAGTCTTTGCTTTCACCCACTCTATAAATAAGCTTTTGAAAGTGCTATGATTTCATCTGAAGACTCACAACACCAATGGGAAATTACCAGAGGCAAGAAATCTCCTAGGACAACGTGAGATGCATGCTCAAACTGAACACAGAAATGGTCATCTTTAAGGCTAAGTTTTTCAAAAAGCTTAAGGGAGTGAGGTGCAGAGCTCATATGATCTTTCCATGGTATTTAGGTGCTCAAATCTCTTAGGAATCTTTGAAATCCACCATAAACAGATAAGGCAGAACTGGATGATTCGTTCAGCTTTTTTGAGTTTCACATATTTTGATATTTTTTCAGTTATAGTTTCCATCAAAGTTTGGATTGATGCTGTGAAAGGAAATGGAAACTATCACTCTTAACCACTCATAAAGTTCTTTACCCCTTTTGCAAACCTTTCTATTGATCATGTTCTAAGATAAAGATTGTAGGTAGAATGGCAAGGTGGTGTTTGTTTGAGAGTGTAACTGTGTCTTTCAGTCAGCTAGCACTTTAAAATGAAAAATAGTTTCATGTGGAACCAAAAATGAGTGAAAAAAGGTTTGGTGAAGGCAAAATATAAAAATAGGCGGGCTTACTTTTGGTTCAAGGACAAAATTGAAATGTACTGTTTTTAACTGTGACTGTTAAAATGTTTTGTATTTTTTTTTAATAAGAGTGAAGGATATTTTGAAACAAATTGTTGCTTTGCACTCAAACCCTGAAAGATTTCATGTGGAAAATGCTGCAATGAAACCTTTTGATTTTTTCCAAAAAACATTGGCTAATACACTTAAATGAAACCAACATGAATTTTCAAAACCTACAAGTTTGTTCTCCATGTTCATAGAAGCAGGACAAGAAGCAATGGGCTTAATCTGCAGTGAGGGAGATTTAGGTTAGATATTAGAAAAAATTCTGACGGCAAGTGTAGTTCCGCATGAAAATAGGTTTCTGAAGGAAGGTTGTGGAATCCCCATCATTAGAGGCTTCATAACTGGTTGGACAAATATCCAAGTGGGATGGTCTGTTCCTTTGTGCCCCAGCACAGGCAGCTGGGTTATATGACCTCCCGATGTTCCTTCAAGCCCCACATGTCTTGGTTTTTATTAACATGAGGGTGAAACGCTAGGTTGTGATGTGCTGCAAAAAGCAGGTTTCGGGGCCTAGAATGGGGTACTTTCCTCTCTGAATCAGCACTGGCCCCAGTACCCATGAACATCGCCAAGACACACTGTGCTTCAGGGAGCAGCGTGCCTGACTCAATAGACGATGCTATTTTCTTTGTGTCTACGCGGCTCTCGATGCCCCTGAGTGGTGCTGGGAAGTGCTGGACAGCAGGGGCCTCTTCGTCTCGCAAGAGAAAATGACTTCAGGAAGGTTCACCCTTCAAAGTATTTTCTGATACCCGGGGGGGAGTGGTCAGAGAATATTTCACTTTAAACAGCAAAAGCAAAGTCTACACCCAATTTGCTTTTATTTCATCTCCTGCTTTTGAGGGGTTAATTATTTCTGTAAAGGGGAAAGTTTTTTTCTCTCTCAATACTTATGGCTAGAGGTGAAATAGAAAAGCACTGTAAAAATGAGTGTCTTAAATGCTTAGACAATCTGGTTCCATGGCAATGGGGGAGGGGAGAGAGAGACTCTGGTTGGAAATCGAGAATTACATTTCATGGTTTGAAAATGTGTTTTCCTTCCGCATCAGAATGAAACAGTGACTCTGTTCAAGGGTAGTATTCATCAATTCTAGAGAGAGATTTGCTCTTCCCCAAGAGCCCAACAGTTAGGATCATGTCCTGGTACACGGGAGATACGGAAGAAATCGACAGATTCTTCAACTGCAGATCCTGCTGGTCAGGGACATGCATGGGCCGTGGAAGACTCCAGTTCAACTCCCAGCCTGATTTGAAGCTGGGAGTTGAACTGGAGTCTTCCACGGCCCATGCATGTCCCTGACCAGCAGGATCTGCAGTTGAAGAATCTGTCGATTTCTTCCGTACCCAAGAAACCTCCATTTCCTGACTAACATTCTACATCCACTGAGAGAAATGATGCAAGACTGAAATCTGACCTGAGATAGGAGACTCGTGAGTGTTTTCCTCTACAGATCGGGGTATTGGATTGGTGAGCAAGGCTTGGACTCAGGAAGCCTGACTGCAAACCCTAGCTCAGCTGCCGGCTTTTTTTCAGACCTTGGGCCATTCGTTACATCTATCCTTTGCCTCAGTCCTCTAGCTGTGTGAACACATATGGACAATGCTTTTCTAGGATCTTGTGAAGGGCTCAGAAACTACAGTGATGCAGACAAAATTAGAGCCTGACATAGATATGGTACCCGAGTCCTGAAGGAAGCTCGCTCTGCTACTATCAATGATTTGTTTGTGCTATGATGTGCATTGATCTCATTTGTCAGACAGCTTAGCACTTTGAAGAAAGACTTAATTATTCTAATTATTTCCATGAAAAACAGAATGCACTGATCGTTTATTTAGAGAGCATACAGATGGAGAAAGAATCATTACACATAATTGGGCTAAACATTAGCAGATTGACTCATGCCCATTCATTATCTTTTGCCTGCTTTGATTGTGTCTGTCCAGAAGCATGTCATAGTTTGGGGAAAACTTTGCTGAGCTCTGACTAAAGGCTTCTCTCAGGGCGAGCCTCACAGTCTTGTTTCTGAGCCTGTAGATGCAGGGGTTGAGGAAAGGGTACAGTACAGTGTTCAGCAGAGCCACCCCTTTGTTAAGATCCAAAGAGGAATTGCCTGAATAAAGGGTGTACAAAACAATGCAGCTTCCATAGACAACTACTAAAGCTGTAAGATGAGAGGCACGGCTTGCAAAACCTTTCTGTCTGCCTGTGGCCATTGGGAGTCGCGGAATAGAGAAGAAGATGATTACATAAGACAACATGGTTAAACATAATGAACTCAGGACTCCACTTGAGATCAAAAAAAGGACATGACCAGTAGGAGACAGAACTCTGTTGCACCCAAGGTGAAATAGAAGAAGGTCTGGGCCATGCAGCCGTGGAATTAAATGGTTTTGCTGACTGACAGAAGGTTCAGTATCAGCTTAGGGCTCGTGACTGAGGTGAACCAGATTTCCAAGAAGGACAAATTGGCGATGAAAACGTACATGGGAGAGTGGAGTCAGCAGTCCACCCACACTATGAAAATGATGACCACATTCCCCATTACTGTGATCAGGTAGGTGAGGAGAAGAACCAGGAAGAGCAAATTTTCAGTTTCTCACCAAGGCCTGAAAATCCCAGTAGGATGAACACAGACACAGCCGTTTCATTCCTTTCCTCCACGTCCAGCGTCAGCCTTGTCTGTGGAAAAAGTAACAGTGAAAATAATAGCATGCCATTTTCACAGATTCTTGGATATTAAAACTTGATGGAAGCTTGTAATCTTCTGACTCTGTCCCTAGCATATGACATAGGATTTTGACTAATAACTCTTCCGTTAATCTCCTAACTTGTTTCTACAACCTGCTGCTCCCTGGGAACACCCTTTTTCAACACCAGCGTCCCAGATTTGGTACCACAGCCCTTTTACACCTTACTGTTCCTCTCCTGACCCTTGCAGGTAAATAAAGGATGTGGTTTTTTTCATAATTCCATTTCAAGTTCCCTGCAGGTCATTTCAAATTCCACTGACAAACTGTGTCTCTGAGTTCTGTGTTTGAAAAACCGGTAAACTTGTATTTAACCTGATCAAACAGAAATCTAGACATAGAATTCGGTCACCTTCTATTTTCACACCACTAGTGAAGCCAGATTTTACCAGCGTGTGGCAGCGATTCCCTTCTTGATCAGGGTCCAGCTCCCTGAATAATTTCTTTGATCCAGCTGCCCCTGTCCTCTGGAGACAACTGATAACCCTTTAAATAAACAAAAAAATTCCAAGCCAGGCATCCAGGAGCCCAAGCCTCTGAGTCTGAGCATGCAGCAGTTTAGATTCTTTTGAGATTTTTTTTTTTTTTTACAACATACTCATCACAGTGGTCTCTTCTGGCCCTGGGTTATGGTGGAGTCTCCATCACTGACCATTTTTAAATCAAGATTGAATGTTTTTATCTAAAAGATCTGCTCTAGGGAATTTTACCAGGAATTTCTATGGCCTGTGTTCTAAAGAAGACCAGCCTAGATGATCACAATGTTCTCTTCTAGCCCTTTAATCTACGAATTTACGAACCATGGGACAAGCATAGGAATAGCCATACCATAGTTTCATATCTTTACCTTTCCAGATGGCCGAGCAATGGATGCTGTCATTTAGAAAAGCAAAAGAAAACACCTCTCTCTCTCTTTCTCTGAAAATCTCTCTCTCTGTCTCTGTTGCTCTCTTAGAATCTTCTTCTTCTCTGTGCAGCTGGAGAAAGTCTTTGCCTTCATCCACTCTATACATAAGGTTTTAAAAGTGCGATGTTTTCATCTGAGGTCTTGCAACAACAGTAGGAAATTACCAGAGGCAAGCAATCTCCTAGGACAACCTGACATGCGTGATCAAATTGAACACAAAAATGGTCATCTTTAATGCTAAGATTTTTTTAGAAGACTAAAGCAGTTAGATGCAGAGCTCCCATGATCTTTCCATGGGATTTAGGTGCTCACATCCCTTAGGGATCTTTGAAAATCATACTATGAACTGTCAAGGCAGAACTGGGTGATGAATTCAGCTTTTTGGAATTTCCCAGCTTTTCACCTTTTTCATGATTATTTCCATCAAAGTTTGGAATCATGCTGTGAAAGGTTTCAGAGTAACAGCCGTGTTAGTCTGTATTCGCAAAAAGAAAAGGAGGACTTGTGGCACCTTAGAGACTAACCAATTTATTTGAGCATGAGCTTTCGTGAGCTACAGCTCACTTCATCGGATGCATACCGTGGAAACTGCAGCAGACATTATATACACAGAGACCATGAAACAATACCTCCTCCCACCCCACTGTCCTGCTGGTAATAGCTTATCTAAAGTGATCATCAAGATGGGCCATTTCCAGCACAAATCCAGGTTTTCTCACCCTCCGCCCTCCCCCCAAACTCACTCTCTTGCTGGTAATAGCCCATCCAAAGTGACAACTCTCTACACAATGTGTATGATAAACAAGGTAGGCCATTTCCTGCACAAATCCAGGTTCTCTCACCCCCTCACCCTCCTCCAAAAACCACACACACAAACTCACTCTCCTGCTGGTAATAGCTTATCCAAAGTGACCACTCTCCCTACAATGTGCATGATAATCAAGGTGGGCCATTTCCAGCACAAATCCAGGTTTTCTCACCCCCCCCGCCCCCATACACACACAAACTCACTCTCCTGCTGGTAATAGCTCATCCAAAGTGACCACTCTCCCTACAATGTGCTTGGTAATCCAGGTGAGCCATTTCCAGCACAAATCCAGGCTTTCTCACCCCCCCCCTTTTTTTTCCCCGGGGACACACACACACACACACACAAACTCACTCTCCTGCTGGTAATAGCTCATCCAAACTGACCACTCTCCAAGTTTAAATCCAAGTTTAACCAGAACGTCTGTGTGTGTGGGGGGGGGGGGGGTAGGAAAAAACAAGGGGAAATAGGCTACCTTGCATAATGACTTAGCCACTCCCAGTCTCTATTTAAGCCTAAATTAATAGTATCCAATTTGCAAATGAATTCCAATTCAGCAGTTTCTCGCTGGAGTCTGGATTTGAAGTTTTTTTGTTTTAAGATAGCAACCTTCATGTCTGTGATTGCGTGACCAGAGAGATTGAAGTGTTCTCCGACTGGTTTATGAATGTTATAATTCTTGACATCTGATTTGTGTCCATTTATTCTTTTTCGTAGAGACTGTCCAGTGTGACCAATGTACATGGCAGAGGGGCATTGCTGGCACATGATGGCATATATCACATTGGTGGATGTGCAGGTGAACGAGCCTCTGATAGTGTGGCTGATGTTATTAGGCCCTGTGATGGTGGCCCCTGAATAGATATGTGGGCACAGTTGGCAACGGGCTTTGTTGCAAGGATTTGTTTCCAAATGCAAACAGATGGACATCGTACCAAAAGGACTGAAGGTAAAAAATCCATTACAATCTACATACCACACAGACTATGCTGACAGCTTGTGCCACACTCTCTCAAAGAAACTGCGGAACCACCTGATCAACATCCTCTACAGCAATCAGGGAAAGATTAAGAATGAGCTCTCAAAAATGGATACTCTCATAAAAAACCAACCTTCCACACAAACTTCCTCGTGGCTGGACTTTACTAAAACTAGACAAGCCATTTACAACGCACACTTTGCTTCTCTACAAAAGAAAAAGGACACTAAACTTTCTAAACTACTACATGCTACAAGGGGCCACAGCAATGGTTCCCTCAACCCACCCAGCAATATCGTTAACCTATCCAACTATACTCTCAGCCCAGCAGAAGCAGCTGTCCTATGTCGGGGCCTCTCCTTCTGCCCCTCCACCCCCATGAACATGATACAGTTCTGTGGTGACCTAGAATCCTATTTTCGACATCTCCGACTCAAGGAATATTTCCAAAATACCTCTGAACAACATACTAACCCACAGAGACCTCCCTACCAACACTACAAAAAGAAGGATTCTAGGTGGACTCCTCCTGAAGGTCGAGACAGCAGACTGGACTTCTACATAGAGTGCTTCCGCCGACGTGCACGGGCTGAAATTGTGGAAAAGCAGCATCACTTGCCCCATAACCTCAGTCATGCGGAACACAATGCCATCCACAGCCTCAGAAACAACTCTGACATCATAATCAAAAAGGCTGACAAAGGAGGTGCTGTTGTCATCATGAATAGGAATATGAACAAGAGGCTGCTCGGCAGCTCTCCAACACCACTTTCTACAAGCCATTACCCTCTGATCCCACTGAGAGTTACCAAAAGCAACTACAGCATTTGCTCAAGAAACTTCCTGAAAAAGCACAAGATCAAATCCGCACAGACACACCCCTGGAACCCCGACCTGGGATATTCTATCTACTACCCAAGATCCATAAACCTGGAAATCCTGGGCGCCCCATCATCTCAGGCATTGGCACCCTGACAGCAGGATTGTCTGGCTATGTAGACTCCCTCCTCAGGCCCTACGCTACCAGCACTCCCAGCTACCTTCGAGACACCACTGACTTCCTGAGGAAACTTCAATCCATCGGTGATCTTCCTGATAACACCATCCTGGCCGCTATGGATGTAGAAGCCCTCTACACCAACATTCCACACAAAGATGGACTACAAGCCGTCAGGAACACTATCCCCGATAATGTCACGGCTAACCTGGTGGCTGAACTTTGTGACTTTGTCCTTACCCATAACTATTTTACATTTGGGGACAATGTATACCTTCAGATCAGCGGCACTGCTATGGGTACCCGCATGGCCCCACAGTATGCCAACATTTTTATGGCTGATTTAGAACAACGCTTCCTCAGCTCTCGTCCCCTAAAGCCCCTACTCTACTTGAGCTATATTGATGACATCTTCATCATCTGGACCCATGGAAAAGAAGCCCTTGAGGAATTCCACCATGATTTCAACAACTTCCATCCCACCATCAACCTCAGCCTGGTCCAGTCCACACAAGAGATCCACTTCCTGGACACTACGGTGCTAATAAACAATGGTCACATAAACACCACCCTATACCGGAAACCTACTGACTGCTATTCCTACCTACATGCCTCCAGCTTTCACCCTGACCACACCACACGATCTATCGTCTACAGCCAAGCTCTGCGATACAACCGCATTTGCTCCAACCCCTCAGACAGAGACAAACACCTACAAGATCTCTGTCAAGCTTTCTTACAACTACAATACCCACCTGCGGAAGTGAAGAAACAGATTGATAGAGCCAGAAGAGTTCCCAGAAGTTACCTACTACAGGACAGGCCTAACAAAGAAAAGAACAGAACACCACTAGCCGTCACCTTCAGCCCCCAACTAAAACCCCTCCAACGCATTATTAAGGATCTACAACCTATCCTGAAGGATGACCCAACACTCTCACAAATCTTGGGAGACAGGCCAGTCCTTGCCTACAGACAACCCCGCAACCTGAAGCAAATACTCACCAACAACCACATACCACACAACAGAACCACTAACCCAGGAACTTATCCTTGCAACAAAGCCTATTGCCAACTGTGCCCACATATCCCATTGCCAACTGTGCCCACATGATTCCACATATCAGGAAATGGCCCACCTTGTTTATCATACACATTGTGAAGAGAGTTGTCACTTTGGATGGGCTATTACCAGCAGGAGAGTGAGTTTGTGTGTGTGTGGGGGGGGGGGGGGGGGGAGGGCGGAGGGTGAGAAAACCTGGATTTGTGCTGGAAATGGCCCAACTTGATGATCACTTTAGATAAGCTATTACCAGCAGAACAGTGGGGTGGGAGGAGGTATTGTTTCATGATCTCTGTGTGTATATAAAGTCTGCAGCAGTTTCCACGGTATGCATCCGATGAAGTGAGCTGTAGCTCACGAAAGCTCATGCTCAAATAAATTGGTTAGTCTCTAAGGTGCCACAAGTCCTCCTTTTCTTTATGCTGTGAAAGGAAACTGAAAAATATTACTCTTCATCTTGCGTGAAGTTCTTTGCCCTTTTTGAAAATCTTTCTATTGATCATGTTCTAAAATAAACAGAGTGTAGGTGGAATGGCAATGTAGTGTTTATTTGGGAGTGTAATTGTGTGAATAATGACTTTTTCAGACAGCTGGCAATTGAAAAAAAAATCAAATCAAATGTTTCAATTTGAAACTAATGAATAAACAGTTCAGTGAATACAAAAGATAAAAACCCCACACGTTTATTTTGGGTGAAATGATAAAATTGAAATGTTTAACTTTTAATATTGACCCTATTAAAATGTTTTCTATTTTTTTTAAACAAAAGAAAAGGGAATTTTGAAAGGGAAAAGGTTTCCTTGCACTGAAAAACAAACATTTCATGTGGAAAATGCTGCAATAAAACCTTTTGTGTTTCTTTTTTTCAAAAAAAACTACACGACTATTACACTTCACTGAAACCAGCATGAATTTGTAAAACCTGAACATGTTGCTAAATCACCGTTTTAGACCAAAAAGAGTTTCAGCCACAAAAGTCATCCACTTCTATTTATGAGCATCTGTATTTGTGTTGCATAATTTCCAGCATGATTCTCTTGGTATTGAGATGGGCCAGAATGACATACACTTTAGCAAATCAAACGGCAAGTTAGAATATTGTTCTAATTGAGGTCTGCTACCAGTATTAGTTTAGAGGCCAAGAACAGAGAATAGATTTTCATCCAAACATGCACAAAAAGACTAAGGAAGTTAGGTGCAGTCTCCCAGAGTACTGGAAAAGGGCAACTATCATATTTCTTTAAAAAAGAGAATGAAGCAAACCCATAGAATTGTAGACTAGTCAGCCTAAGTTCGACGCATACACCGAGATGACACTAGTGTAAAAAAAAGTAACCAGCATGGATTTATCAAGAACATATCTTGTCAAACCAACTTAATTTCCTTCTCTGACAGGTTTAGTGGTCCTGTAGATAGAGGAGAAGCAGTAGACAGGAAATCTCTAGATTGTAGTAAGGCTTTTGACACAGCCCCATATGACATTATCATAAGCAACCTAAGGAAATGGGGTTGAGATGAAATTATTGTAAGATACATGCAGAAGTGGTTGAATGACCTTATACAAAAAGGAGTAGTTATCCATGATTCACTGACAGACTGGGAGGGAGTATCTAGGGAGTCCTGAAGGGGTCAGCCCTGGGGCTGGTACAGTTAATTAATTTCACTGACTTGTATAATGGAGTAGAAAGTGTGTCTGTAAAATTTGCACATGGCACCAAGCTTTGATGTTTTGCAAGTACTTTGGAGGACAGGATTAGAATTCAAAATGACCTAGACAAATGAGAAAATTGGTCTGAATTCAACAAGATGAAATTCAATGAAGACTAGTGCAAAGTACTTCCTTTAGGAAGGAAAAATCAAATGCACAATTACGAAATGGGTAATAACTGGCTAGGGGATAGAAGTGTTAAAAAGTATCGGGCTAATAGTGAATCACAAACCGGATATGAGTCAATAATGTGATGCAGTTGCTAAAAAGGATATCATCATTCTAGGGTGTAATAACGGGAATGTTGTATCTAAGAAATGGGAGGTAATTGTCCCACTCTACTTGCACTGGTGAGGCCTCAGCTGGAGTACTGTGTCCAGTTCTGGCTACCACATGTTAGGAGAGAGGTGGATAAAATGGAAACAGTCCAGAGGAGAGCAACAAAAGTGATAAAAGGTTGAGAAATCCTAACCTATGAGGGGAGACATTTTAAAATGGGTATGCTTTGTCTTGAGAAAAGGAGAGTGGGGTGCACCTTATAACAGTCTTCCAATCTGTTAAGGGCTGTTATGAAAAGGACCATGATGAATTCTTCTCTATGTCTCCTAAAGGTAGGACAAGAAGTAATGGGCTTAATTTTCAGAAAGGGTGATACAGGTGAGGTATTAGGAAAAACATTTCAATTACAATGGTAGTTAAATTCTAGAACTGGCTTCCAAGGGTGGGTCTGGAATCCCTGTTACTGGAGGTTTTAAAGAACAGTTGGACCAACGCCTGTGACAGATGGCCTAGGTTTATGTGGCTCTGCCTCAGCGCTGGGAGCTGGACTAGACAACCTCTCAAGGTCCCTTCCAGGCCTACACTTCTAGGATTCTACAAGTGTCAGGGGATAGTTTTAGGTTGTGCTGTGCTGCAAAGAACAGGGAGCAGGACTCAGGAGAGGTTGCTTCCCTCTCCGATTCAGCACAGATCCCAATCCCAAGAACATCACTATGGGGCAATTTGGTTCAGGGAGCTGTGTGCTTCACTCAGTAGAGGATATTATTTTATGTCAGTGAATTCTGACCCCCATGCCTAGTGTGACTCTAGGAGGCAATGGGGGCTGAAGAGGGACATTTCCACCCGAACAAGAAAGAAGGATTTCCACAAGATTCATCAGCCAAAATGTGTCCTGTAGGAGTGAGGGGAGAACATTTAATTTTAGGCAGCAAAACCAAGCCAATGCCTAAGGTGTTTTTATTTCAGTGCTTCCTTTTTGGGGATTAATTATTTGTGTTCTATCTTTAAGTGTGAAAATATTTTTTTCTCACAGAATTTATTACTACTGGTGAATCAGAAAAGCAATGTAAAATTTTGAGTCTGAAATGTTTAGTTAACCTGGTACAATGGCAATGAAAAGGTGGGAGGGGAGATGGTGGGAAATGTGTTCTCATTCTGCATCAGAATAAAACCTAGACATTTGGACATGAATTATGAAAGAGTTTCTCTGTTCAGGGTAGTGTTATTAGTCAATTCTAGAGACAAACCAGCTCTGACCCTAGAGGCCTATGGTTTGGATAATGTCTTGGAACATGGGAGATACAGATTCCAAACACTATATGGCCTGATTTGAAACTGGGAGTTGACCCGGTGTCTTTCATATCCCAGGAATGTCTGCGAACCAGCAGGAACTGCAGCTGAAGAATCTCTCTCTGGCAATTCATTCTGTATCTGAGAAACCTCCATACTGTGACTAACCTTCTGCAGCTACTGATGGAAATGATGAAGGTCTGAAATCTGACATTCGAGATATGAGGCTACTGAATATTTCTCCATACATCCTGTGGTCTTAGTCCATTGGATCTTTGAGCAATCTTGGACTCGGGAAACCTGACTTTAAATCCTAGCACAGCCACAGATTTCTTGTCTGACCTTGGGCAATTCATTTATTCTAACCATTGGCTAAGTTCCCTATCAATAAAAGTTAAAGATAATGTTTTCCTACCATGCCAGGGTGCTGTGAAGTCCTCAGAAACCATAGTCATGAAGAGAAAAAAGTGCCTAACAGATATTTGGTACCCAAGTCCTACTGAAAGTGGTGTGGCCTGAAGGAAACTTGCTCTGCTACTATCCATGCGGTGTTTGTTCTGTGGATAATTGCACATTGATCTCAAGTGGGTGACAGTTCAGCACTTTAAAGGAAGGTTTAATTATTCTAATTATTTTCTTGAATAATAGAATTAACTGAACATTTATTTATAGAAAATACATGTGAAGGAAGGAGTATTACACAAAATTGGACTTCAGATTAGTGGATTGATTCATGCCCTTGCATTATCTTTCTGTTGCTTTTCTTGTATCTATTTGGAAGCATGTCACAGATCGGGGAGCAACTTTTCAGTACCCAACCTAAACGTTTCTCTCAGGGCGAGTTTCACAGTCTTGTTTCTGAGGCTGTAGATAAAGGGGTTGAGGAAAGGGTACAGTACAGTGTTCAGCAGAGCCACCCCTTTGTTGACATCCAAGGAAAAACTTCCTGAAGGCCTGGCATACAACACAATACAGCTTCCATAGGCAATTGCCAAAGATGTGAGATGGGAGCCACAGGTAGCAAAAGCTTTCTGTCTGCCTGTGGCCGTTGGGATTCGGAGAATAGAAAATAAGATGCTCACATATGACAACATTGTTAGGCCTAATGAGCTCAGCACTAAAATTGAGATCAAAATAGAATCCACCCTTCTAGCCCCACTGGTGTCAGAGCAGGACAGTAGGAAAAGGGGTGTGTTATCACAGAAGAAATGGTTGATCACATTCGGCCCACAGAAACTCAACTTCAAAAACAGGAGCATCCGTAAACTCATGAGCATAAAACCTCCCACCCATGTACCAAGAACTAACTGGATGCAGAATCTCTGCTCCATGATGGTGGCATATTGCAAAGGGCGGCAGATGGCAACATAGCGATCAAAGGACATGACCACAAGGAAGGCTAACTCTGTACCACCCAAAGCAAAATAGAAGAAGGACTGGGCCATGCAGCCATGGAATGAAATGCTTCGGCTGATTGAGAGAAAGTTCAGCATCAGCTTAGGGCTTGTGACCGAGGTGAACCACGTTTCCAAGAAGGACAAATTGGCGATGAAAAAGTACATGGGAGAGTGGAGTCGGGGATTCCTCCACACTATGAAAATGATGACCACATTCCCCGTTATTGTGATCAGGTAGATGAGGAGAAGAACCAGGAAGAGGAAAATCTTCAGTTTCTCACCAAGACTGGAAAATCCCACTAGGATGAACTCAGACACGGCTGTTTCATTTCTTTCCGCCATGTCCAATGTCAGCCTTGGCTGTGGAAAGAGTTACAGTGAAAATAAGTTTCAGAGTGGTCGCCGTGCTAGTCTGTATGAGCAAAACCAATGAGGAGTCCTTGTGGCACCTTAGAGACTAACAAATCTATTTGGGCATAAACTTTCATGGGCTATAATCCACTTCATCAGATGCATCTGACAAAGCGGGTTATAGCCCACAAAAGCTTATGCCCAAATAGATAGTGAAAATGAGAGCATGCCATTTTCACAGATTCATACATTTTAAATTCAGATGAGACCCTTTTGATTTTCTAGTCAGATTTCTTGACTAACAGACAGCATAGCATTTTACCTTGAGACTCCTCCGATAATCCTCTCACTTGTCATGAGCTGCCCCTCCCTGATTCAACAGCAGTGTCTCCGGTTTGATACTACTGGCCTTATACTCCTTTGATATTGCTCTCCAGACACTCGCCGGTAAATATTCCGTGATCCTGGCTGTTTTCCTTCCTCTATTTCAAGGACCTTACAGGTCTCTTCCAAGCCTATCAATACTACTCCTCTGATTTCTGGGTTTGAAAAACCATTATACTTTTATTTAACCAGGCTAAACATAAATATAAATATAGCATTCAGTGACCCTTCCACTTCCTGCATCTCTAGGGAGACCCTGATCTTATCAAAGCATGGCCATGCGTCATTCCTGGTCAGGGTCCAGCTCCCACATCCTCTCTGTGGTTCTGCTCCCTCTCCTCTCTGGAGAAAACCGATGACCATTCTCATCGAAAAAAAAAATCCGAATAAGCCGTTTAGGTGGAGCCTCCCTCCAAGGTCTAAACTTCTGTCTCTGAGCACTCAGCAGCATATGTTCTTTTTGGTGTTCGTCCCACAACACCCACCATAATAGATTCACAGATTCCAAGGTGAGAAGGGACCACTGTGATCATCTAGTCTGACCTCCTGTCTAACTCCGGCCACAAAACTTCCTCAAAAGAATCATAGAATCATAGAATCATAGAATATAAGGGTTGGAAGGGACCCCAGAAGGTCATCTAGTCCAACCCCCTGCTCAAAGCAGGACCAATTCCCAGTTAAATCATCCCAGCCAGGGCTTTGTCAAGCCTGACCTTAAAAACCTCTAAGGAAGGAGATTCTACCACCTCCCTAGGTAACGCATTCCAGTGTTTCACCACCCTCATAGTGAAAAAGTTTTTCCTAATATCCAATCTAAACCTCCCCCACTGCAGCTTGAGACCATTACTCCTCGTTCTGTCATCTGATACCATTGAGAACAGTCTAGAGCCATCCTCTTTGGAACCCCCTTTCAGGTAGTTGAAAACAGCTATCAAATCCCCCCTCATTCTTCTCTTCTGCAGGCTAAACAATCCCAGCTCCCTCAGCCTCTCCTCATAACTCATGTGTTCCAGACCCCTAATCATTTTTGTTGCCCTTCGCTGGACTCTCTCCAATTTATCCACATCCTTCTTGAAGTGTGGGGCCCAAAACTGGACACAGTACTCCAGATGAGGCCTCACCAATGTCGAATAGAGGGGAACGATCACGTCCCTCGATCTGCTCGCTATGCCCCTACTTATACATCCCAAAATGCCATTGGCCTTCTTGGCAACAAGGGCACACTGCTGACTCATATCCAGCTTCTCGTCCACTGTCACCCCTAGGTCCTTTTCCGCAGAACTGCTGCCTAGCCATTCGGTCCCTAGTCTGTAGCTGTGCATTGGGTTCTTCCGTCCTAAGTGCAGGACCCTGCACTTATCCTTATTGAACCTCATCAGATTGCTTTTGGCCCAATCCTCCAATTTGTCTAGGTCCTTCTGTATCCTATCCCTCCCCTCCAGCGTATCTACCACTCCTCCCAGTTTAGTATCATCCGCAAATTTGCTGAGAGTGCAATCCACAACATCCTCCAGATCATTTATGAAGATATTGAACAAAACCGGCCCCAGGACCGACTTCCTTTTGAACGAGAGCCTGCCTTTTAGGAAAATATCCAATCTTGATTTCAAAATGACCAGGGATGGGAGAATCCACCACATCACCCTTGCTAAGTTATTCCAATGGGCAATTCTCCTTACTGTTAAAAACAGACACTACGTCCAGTCTGACTTTGTCTATCTTCAACTCCCAGCCATTAGATCTTGTTATACTTTTGTCTATACTCTGGGAACTTTTTCCTGAGATGTCCTCTGGCCTGTGTTACACAGAAAATCATATTAGATTATCACAATGGTCCCTCCTATTCTACAGATAAATGAACTATGGAACACCAAAGCATATGAATAGCCGTTTTATATATTTACCTTTTCAGACCAGTGGAGGAACGGCTGCTGTCATTTAGAAAAATAAAAAAAACCAGCTCTGTTCTCTGAATCTCTCTCTCCGTAGCCATTGCTCTCTCGCCATCTCTCCTCCTCTGTCCATCTGGGGGAAAGTCTCGCTTTCACCCACTCATTAAATAAGGTTTTGAAAGTGCAATCATTTAATCTGAGCCATGGCAACACCAATAGGAAATTACCAGAGGCAAGAACTCTCACAGGACATCCTGAGTTACCTGATCAAATTGAACCCTAAAATAGTCATCTTCTTTAAGGCTAAGATTTTCAAAAAGTCTACAATAGTTAGGTGCAGAGCTCCCATTATCTTTCCCTGGGATTCTGGTGCTCAAACACTTAGGAATCTTTAAAAATCCTACCCCAAAATTTTAAGGCAGAATAGGAAGATGAATTCATCTTTTTTTGAACGTTCAAAATTTTGTTTTTTTATTATTTTTAATCAGAATTTGTAATCATGCTCTGAAAAGAAACAAGAACATCTCCCTCAAACATTCACAAAATTATTGACCCTTTTCCAAACATGGCTAATGATTATGTTCTTAACCCGACAGATTGGCAAATTAATGTGGGTTTTCTTAGTAAGGCTGTGTGAATAAAAGCTATTTCAGTAAGCTCGCCATTTAAAAAATGGAACATTGTTTCGGGTTGAAATAATGTTTTTAAAGAATTTTCCGTGAATGAAAAAGTTAAACAGAAACAGTAAATTTGTGTTGGGTCAAATGAACACGTTGATATGTAATTGTTTCAGGTTGGGCCATTTTAAAAGGTTTTCCAAACAAACAAAAGCAAAGGAAATTTTCAAACAAAAAAAGTTGTCTTGCACTAAAGAGCCCCCACGGCATTTGTATTGTCAAAGTGCCGCAGTAAAATGGTTTGATTTTTTTATAAAACGGTCGACACAACTCAGCGAAACCGACATAAACTTGCAAAATGTTTCAGTGTTGTCGATCAGCATTTTCGACCAAAAAGAGTTTCAACAGAAAAATTTCCCTTCCCTCCTATTTATGAACATTTGTATGTTTTACACCAGGTTTTGGTGGGACACCCTTGATGTTAAGATGTGCCACAATAACATTCCACTTAACAGATGAAATGGGAAAGTTAGACTCTTTTTCTAATACAAGATTGCTAACAGTATCATTTTAGGGGCCAAGGTTAAGGAAGGACAGAGACTACACTTCCATCCAAAGATAGGCATCACTAGTCAAGACTAGTGATTTTATTGTAGCATTTTTGCTACATTGTAGCATTATTGTAGATTTTATTGTAGTGGTTTTATTGCATTTGATGTGGTGTAGGAGCTTCGGTATGAGATGGGCTTACCTGAACATTCATCACTCACACAGAGCAATAATCTGGAAAAATGACGGGGTTCTACAATTTTGTTCTGAGTAATGAAATCCCAGGTACATCTATTAGGCCCTGTCCACACTGTGGCTTAGATTTTTCCAAGCTACTTAAGATCTTTGCAAAAAGAAAAGGAGGACTTGTGGCACCTTAAAGACTAACCAATTTATTTGCGCATAAGCTTCCGTGAGCTACAGCTCACTTCATCAGATGCATCCGATGAAGTGAGCTGTAGCTCACGAAAGCTTATGCTCAAATAAATTGGTTAGTCTCTAAGGTGCCACAAGTCCTCCTTTTCTTTTTGCGAATACAGACTAACACGGCTGTTACTCTGAAACAAATTGGAGAGAGGCCAGAGGAGAGCAACAAAAATGAAAACAAGGTTTAGAAAACTTGACCTATGAGAAAAGGTTAAAAAGTGGGGCATATTTAGTCTTGAGAACAGAAGAGCAAGGGGGACCTTTTAACAGTCTGCAAATGTGTTAAGGGCTGGTATAAAGAGAATAATGATCTGTTCTCCGTGTCCACGGAAGGTAGGGCAAGAAGTAATGGGCTCAGTCTGCAGTAAGGGAGATTTAGAATGATTTCCCTAATTTCTAACCGAACTATAAGGACAGTTAAGCACTAGAATAGTTTCCAAGGGGGGATGTGGAACCCCCACCACTAGAGATTTTAAGAACTGGTTGGACAAACATTGGTGAGGGATGGGTGATGTTTATTTGGGCCTCCCTCAGTACAGGGGGCTGGATTAGGTGAGCTAGGTCCCTTGCAGCTGTTGCCTGACTCTTTTAAAGATTAATCATATTTGTATTATTTGGCAGTTGATCAGAAGGTCATAAGGTTCTTGTCCCAAGAATCAGGCTACATAGAATTAAACCCAACAAGTTCAATATCTTGTTGGGAGCCTTGGGGCGTATGGTAAAGATAATAGCTCTTTATTAGAATAATGAACAAAGCCAGAAAAGCTCCGAGCCACATAAAAAGATAGAAGTAGCACCATATTGGGGATATCTGTGGTATCATTCTCGGCACGAGCTCTTAAATCTGCCTACTTACACCCTTTGTTGAGGACCTGGTGTCACATAGGCACCAACATTCCCCGGCACTGGTGGGTGCTCGCGCCCCGACAACCCTGGCCCTGCCCCTGGCCCCGCCCCGACTCCACCCTTTCCCTGCCCCTGCCCTGCCCCCATTCCAACCCCTCCCCCAAAGTCCCCACCCCAACTCTGCCTCTTTCCTGCCCCTATTGCACCCCTTCCACAAATCCCGGCCCCGCCTCTTCCCCGACTGCACTGCGTTCCCCCTCCTCCCAGCGCTTGCCGCGCAAAATAGCTGTTTCACGGCGCAAGTACTGGGAGCTAGGGGGAAAAGCGGGCACGCGGCATGCTCAGGGGAGGAGGCGAAGGCAGATGTGAGCTGGAGCGGGGGGGCGGGAAGCTGCAGGTGGGTGCTTCAGCCCCAGAGCACCCACGGGGTCGGCGCCTATGCTTGGTGATGAGAGATGAAGGACCAGCCCTGTCTCTGGTGTGCCAAATGAGTCCGATGGCCCAGGTTCCTCAATGCCGAAGACTGATGGTAGATAACAATAGAGCTGAAGGGTCAAATGGTGGCTACGCCCAGAAAACGAACTCTCCCCACGGTGGTCTGCCCTATTGTAAGGCCTGGGCACGATTGTGAATATTCACGCTAATGCTCAAGCATCTATGCCCACATCTAACTTCCTCAGCCACATAACACTGAGGTGGACTTATTCTACAGGTTAACATATTCATACATATTAATGCCATTTTAGCCCATTATGATACCTGTCACTTCTTGTTTAAGCCAGTTTACAGTTATTACTTGCATGTTCCTGCTGTTGCCATGTACCGTTAAGTTCCAACTCCTGCCATTGAGCAAGCTAGCCCAAATCCCCCCAAATCGGAGGGTAACTGTCAGACCACTGATCTATGCCAAAGGTTACCGGCCTATCACATGTCACTACACTGATGCTAACTTGCTGAAGCTAATGTCTTACAGGATACAGGCCTGTCGGTTCCTTGCATTACAGTTGAAGGTAATAAAGGCTAAGCTAGCCCTATGGGCTACACAGCCCGACACTTCTGGGGGACTAGGAAAGTTAGGGCAAAATGCGAGGTTTCACTGCGCTGCCAGAAATGGGGGGCGGATTTCCTCTCTGAGTCAGCACTGATCCCACGGACATCACTACGGGACGATGTGCGTCAGGCCGCCATGCGCTTGGCTCAGAACAGGCTGCTGTTTCCTTTGAGTCAAGGTTGAGGCCAATCCCCCACGTGGTGCTAGGAAGTGCTGAGCTGCCAGCACATTCTTTCTTGGGATTACTGTGAAAATAAGAAAAATGTCCATCTTTCCAAGTGATTTTTTTTCAACACTTGTAACTAGAGGTGAAACAGAAAAGCACTGTAAAAATTGGTGCATCTGAATGCTTCGTTGATCTTAGATTCATAGATATTAAGGTCAGAAGGGACCATTATGATCATCTGGTCTGACCTCCTGCACAACACAGGCCACAGAATCTCACCCACCCACTCCTGCGATAAACCTCTCACCTATGTCTGAGCTATTGAAGTCCTCAAATCGTAGTTTAAAGACTTCAAGGAGCAGAGAATCCTCCAGCAAGTGACCCGTGCCTCATTCTACAGAGGAAGGCGAAAAACCTCCAGGGACTCTTCCAATCTGCCCTGGAGGAAAATTCCTTCCTGACCCCAAATATGGCGATCAGCTGAACCCTAAGCATGTGGGCAAGATTCACCAGCCAGATACCCAGGAAAGAATTCTCTGTAGTAACTCAGATCCCACCCCATCTAACATCCCATCAAAGGCCATTGGGCCTATTTACCATGAATATTTAAAGATCAATTAATTGCCAAAATCATGTTATCCCATCATACCATCTCCTCCATAAATTTATCGAGTTTAATTTTAAAGCCAGATAGGTCTTTTGCCCCACTGCTTCCCTTGGAAGGCTATTCCAAAACTTCACTCCTCTGATGGTTAGAAACCTTCGTCTAATTTCAAGGCTAAACTTCCCAATGACCAGTTTATATCCATTTGTTCTTGTGTCCACATTGGTACTGAGCTTAAATAATTCCTCTCCCTCTCCGGTATTTATCTTTTACCATGGCAATGAAAGGGAAGGGGGGGGAAGGAGAGAGATTCTAGTCGGAACTTTTGAATTCCATTTTATGATTTCAAAGTGTGTTTTTCTTCTGCATCAGAATGAAACTGAGAGCTTTTGACATTGTGTGTGAAACGGTTCCTCTCCTCCAGTGCGGTATTATTGGTCACCCTAGAGAGCTCAGCTCTGTCCCTACTGCCCAATGGCTTGGGTCATGTCTGGTACCCGGGAGATGCGGGTTCCAATCACTCGATGGCCTGATTTGAAGCTGGGAGTTGAACTGGTCTTTCACATCCCATGCATGTAGCCTAACCACCAGGCTCAATAGTTGAAGAACCTCTCTCTAGTAATTCATTCTGTATTTTAGAAACCTCCATACCATGACTAACACTCCACATGTAATGATAGAAATAACGAGAGTCTGAAACTGGAGCTAGGCTGTACCTGGGTTCTGAGTATTTACCTGTGCGGGACGGGCTATTGGCCCGTTGAATTGGTAAGACCTTGTACTCAGCAGCCAGACTCCAAATCCAAGCACAGCCACAGACCTTTTGTCATATATTGGGCAATTCATTTCTTATACCCTCATAGCCTCAGTTTTCTATTTGTTGAAACCAGGACAATGCTTTCCTCTTCCACCAGGGTGCTGTGAATGCCCAGAGACCAGAGCCAGAAAGAATAACTAAGTGCTTAGCATGTGTCTGGTTAAAATTTGTGAAAGAAGCTTGACCTGCTACTATGAGTGATGTGTCTGATCTGTGGATAATTACCCATTTCTCTCAAGCATGTGACGGATCAGCACTTTCAAAAGAGACTGAATAATTCTAGGTTTCAGAGTAACAGCTGTGTTAGTCTGTATTCGCAAAAAGAAAAGGAGGACTTGTGGCACCTTAGAGACTAACCAATTTATTTGAGCATGAGCTTTCGTGAGCTACAGCTCACTTCATCAGATGCATACCGTGGAAACTGCAGCAGACTTTATATACACACAGAGAATATGAAACAATACCTCCTCCCACCCCACTGTCCTGCTGGTAATAGCTTATCTAAAGTGATCATCAAGTTGGGCCATTTCCAGCACAAATCCAGGTTTTCTCACCCTCCACCCCTCCCTCCCCCAACAAATTCACTCTCCTGCTGGTAATAGCCCATCCAAAGTGACAACTCTCTACACAATGTGCATGATAATCAAGTTGGGCCATTTCCTGCACAAATCCAGGTTCTCTCACCCCCTCACCCCCCTCCCAAAAACCACACACACAAACTCACTCTCCTGCTGGTAATAGCTCATCCAAACTGACCACTCTCAAAGTTTAAATCCAGGTTGCGGGGCTGTCTGTAGGCAAGGACTGGCCTGTCTCCCAAGATTTGTGAGAGTGTTGGGTCATCCTTTAGGATAGGTTGTAGATCCTTAATAATGCGTTGGAGGGGTTTTGGTTCGGGGCTGAAGGTGACGGCTAGTGGCGTTCTGTTCTTTTCTTTGTTAGGCCTGTCCTGTAGTAGGTAACTTCTGGGAACTCTTCTGGCTCTATCAATCTGTTTCTTTACTTCCGCAGGTGGGTATTGTAGTTGTAAGAAAGCTTGACAGAGATCTTGTAGGTGTTTGTCTCTGTCTGAGGGGTTGGAGCAAATGCAGTTGTATCGCAGAGCTTGGCTGTAGACGATGGATCGTGTGGTGTGGTCAGGGTGAAGGCTGGAGGCATGCAGGTAGGAATAGCGGTCAGTAGGTTTCCGGTATAGGGTGGTGTTTATGTGACCATTGTTTATTAGCACTGTAGTGTCCAGGAAGTGGATCTCTTGTGTGGACTGGACCAGGCTGAGGTTGGTGGTGGGATGGAAATTGTTGAAATCATGGTGGAATTCCTCAAGGGCTTCTTTTCCATGGGTCCAGATGATGAAGATGTCATCAATATAGCGCAAGTAGAGTAGGGGCGTTAGGGGACGAGAGCTGAGGAAGCGTTGTTCTAAATCAGCCATAAAAATGTTGGCATACTGTGGGGCCATGCGGGTACCCATAGCAGTGCCGCTGATCTGAAGGTATACATTGTTTCTGAGGCTGTAGATAAAGGTATACATTGTTTCTGAGGCTGTAGATAAAGGGGTTGTTTATCTCCTCCCACCCCACAGCAGGACAGTGGGGTGGGAGGAGGTATTGTTTCATGATCTCTGTGTGTATATAAAGTCTGCTGCAGTTTCCACAGTATACATCCAATGAAGTGAGCTGTAGCTCACGAAAGCTCATGCTCAAATAAATTGGTTAGTCTCTAAGGTGCCACAAGTACTCCTTTTCTTTTTGCGAATACAGACTAACACGGCTGTTACTCTGAAACCTATATTTATCAGTGATAATGATGATAAGCCTGTTTAATACAACTGCTACATTTGAGCTCAGAAACTTTTACGCTTTTAATGACCTCTAATTTAATCAGGAAACTTTATTTTCTTTGCATCAGAATTATAATAAAAAATTTACCCCCAATTGCCTCCCAGGGCACACAACTCATCAGTTGCCAAACAAAGATCTAATCTGCCCTCAACATCCCATAAACCATTTGATTGTATCTAATAATTTCACCATTTAGCCCACAACTTGTGGTTGAAGTAGAAGATATCTTCTAGAAAGACATCCAAACTCAGTGTAAAGACTTCACATGATGGAATATCCACCACATCTCTAGGTAAATTGCCCCAATACTTAATAGCTCTCACCCTTAAAAATGTGCACCTTACTTCTTGTTTGAATCTGTCTAACTTCAGCTTCCAACCATGGGATATTTTTTTCTGCTAGATTAAGGAATCTTCTACTATCAGAAATCTTTTCCCCATGTAGGCATTTGTACACCACAGAGTCATCTCTGAACCTTTTCTTCAATAATCTAAACATAGACTGAACGTCATTACTACATTCTGTTGCTCCACCACTCTGTATTCCTTGCTAAATTCTTTTTATACCCCTTTTGTAGAGCAGTGACATAAATGTAGTAGCTAAAGTCCCACTTATATATACCTTCTAGTGATAGACTCAAGGAAACTCAATCTATTCAGCTTAGCAAAGGGAAGTTTAAGAGCCTGGTGACTTGGTTAGAGTCCAAAGTACGGACATGAGGAGCAAATGGACTCTTCTATGTAGCAGAGAAACACATATCATGAGCCATTGGAAGGAAGTTGAAGCAAGACAAATTCAAACTGGAAATAAGGTGTAAATTTTAACGGTGAGTATAATCAACGATGTAACAATTTACCAAGGGTTGTGGTGGATTCTTGATAGCTGACCATTTTTAAATGAAGATTGGATTTTTTTTTCCCTAAAAGTTCTGTTCCAGGAGTTTTTCCTGTGAAGTTCTTGGCCTGTGTTACACAGGATTTCAGACAAGATGATCAAAATGGTCCCTTCTGGCCTTCTAATCTACGAATTTATGAACTGTGGAACATCAGAAAATAGGAATAGCGTACCTTCGTTACATTTCTTTACCTTTTCAGACTGGTTGAGGAACGGATGCTGTCATTTAGAAATGAAATAACCATCTCTCTCTCTCTTTCGCTGAATTGCTTTCTCCTTCTCTGTTGCTCTTCCCAGCATGTTGCCTCTGTCCATCTGGGAAATAAACTTTGCATTCAGCCACTCTTCAAATAAGGTTTTGAAAGTGCCGTGACTTCACCTGAGCTCTGGCAGAGCCAGTGGGAAATTACCAGAGGCAAGAAATCTCATAGGACACCTTGAGGTATGTGATCAAATTGAACACAAAAATTGTCATCTTTTTAATGGCTCCAATTTTCAGAAGAGCCTAAGGAAGTTATGCACAGAGCTCCCAGGGGATTCAGGTGCTCAAATCCCTTAGGAATCTTTGAAAATCCTAAGGAAATCAGGGTGTGTTTGTGGGTGTAGCTGAGTGAATAATGTGACTTGCAATTAAAACAAATAAAAGTGTTTTGAGGTTGAACCAATTTTTTTTTCTTTTTTTGGTGAATGCAAAAGTAAAACCCCCCAAATCCTCGCGTGACCCGTGACAGAGCTGAAACGCCTCGTTTCCGTTCTGACCATTGAAAATGTTTCTGTTTTTTTAAAATAAAAGTAAGAAAATTTTGAGACATTGTTTTGCTCAGAAAAACTGAAACATTTCAGGTGGAAAATGCTGCAGTGAAAATGTGGCTGACCCAATTCAGTGAAACCAGCATGAAACTTCCAAACCCTGTCAGTGTTGCTAAATCAGTATTTTCGGTCAAAAAGAGGTGAGCATCTGTACCTGTGTTATACCATGTTTCTGTGTGAATTTCTTGATATTGAGATGGGCCAGAATGACATTCTCTTTACCAAATCAAATGGAAAGGTTAGATTATTGTTCCAGTAGAGGCTTGAGAGCCGTATTATCTTGGAGGCCACTACTAAAGAAGACGAGAGAATAGACTTCTATCCAAAGATAAGCAACACCAAGTCAGGACAACTGTATTATTGCAGTAATATTTAAAGTTTATATGGCATCAGAGACTTATGGCAGGACATGCTTGCCTGAACTGTCATTACATACCAATAGTTATAATCTAGGAAGATTACAGGGTTCTACAATTTTTCTCTGAGTGATGAAATCTCAGGTATATCTATTAGGCCCTGTTGCTGAGACTTTCCAAGCCACTATGGAGATCTGGACTCCTGATTCTGCAGTCTGCCAGAGGACTGGAGAAGGGTAAACATAGTAAAAACTTTATAAAGGGAAACAAGGTGGACTCAGGGAATCTAACTTAAATACCTGGAAAGATACTGGAACAAATTATTAAACAATCAATTTGTAAGCACCTAGAGGACAGTAGGATTATAAAGAATAGCCCGCATGAATTTGTCAAGAACAAATCATGCCAAACCAACCTAATTGCCTTCTTTGAGAGGGTTACGGGCTTAATGAATGTGGGGAGGCTGTAGAGGTGATTTATCTAGATTGCAATGCCTTTGACACAATCCCACATGGCAGTCTCATATGCAAGCTAGGGAAATGTGGTCTAGATGAAATTACTATCAGCTGGGTACAAAACTGGTTTAAAGACCATACGCAGAGAGTAGATATGAATGGTTCATATCTAGTGGGGGTCCCACAGGCATCAGTCCTCGGTCCACTACTACTCAATATTTTAATTAATGCCTTGGATAATGGAGTGTGTGAAAAAGTTCCTCCTCTACCTTGATGGGTCTTGCACTTATTGATGGATTTGCTCACCTTTGAGCTTCACAGCAGCCCTCAGTTTGGCTGTTTTCATGAACCCACAGTCCAGGTCAACTCCTCCTGTTCTCCGACACTTCAATCTCTCTGGTCACGCGATTACAGACATGAAAGTTGCTATATTACAACAAAAAAACTTCAAATCCAGACTCCAGCGAGAAACTGTTGAATTAGAATTCATTTGCAAATTGGATACAATTAACTTAGGCTTGAATAGAGACTGGGAGTGGCTAAGTCATTATGCAAGGTAACCTATTTCCCCTTGTTTTTTCCTACCCCCCTCCCCCTCAGATGTTCTTGTTAAACCCTGGATTTGTGCTGGAAATGGCCCACCTTGATTATCATACACATTGTAAGGAGAGTGGTCACTTTAGATAAGCTATTACCAGCAGGAGAGTGGGTTTGTGTGTGTGTGTGGGAGGAGGGGGGGGTGAGAAAACCTGGATTTGTGCTGGAAATGGCCCAACTTGATTATCATACACATTGTAAGGAGAGTGATCACTTTAGATAAGCTATTACCAGCAGGAGAGTGGGGTGGGAGGAGGTATTTTTTCATGCTTTGTGTGTATATAAAAAGATCTTCTACACTTTCCACAGTATGCATCCGATGAAATGAGCTGTAGCTCAGGAAAGCTTATGCTCAAATAAATTGGTTAGTCTCTAAGGTGCCACAAGTACTCCTTTTCTTTTTGCGAATACAGACTAACATGGCTGTTACTCTGAAATTTGTAAATCCAGGTGCCCTGATTAGCCTGCCTTAATTGATTGTAGCAGCTTCTTGATTGGCTGCAGGTGTTCTAATCAGCCTGTCTGTCTGAATTGTCTCTAGAAGGTTCCTGATTGTTCTGGAACCTTCCCTGTTACCTTACCCAGGGAAAAGGGACCTACTTAACCTGGGGCTAATATATCTGCCTTCTATTACTCTCCTGTAGCCATCTGGCCCGACCCTGTCACAAGTGCTTATACAATTTATGGATGACACCAAGCTGCGAGGGGTTGCAAACACTTTGGAGGACAGTACTAGAATTCAAAATAGTCTTGACAAATTAGGGGATTGGTCTGAAATCAACAAGAGGAAATTCAAGAGAGACAATTACAAGTCAGTACACTTAGGAAGGAGGAAAAAACAATTGCACAACTACAAAATGGACAACATAGCACTAAGTGTTAGAACTATTGAGAAGGATCTGGGCCTTAATTAAAAACTTTCCAACCAGAAGTAAGATGGAGAGATAAGAAACTAGGCTGAGATGTTCAAAGAAGCCTGAGTAAGGCACCACACTACCATTGAATCCAAAATAAAAGCTCATTTGAAAATTCCAGACCAAATTAACTACTTCATGGGTACATTTGGGCAAGGCACTTAATCTATTCTGTGCCTCATTTTACCATCTATAGAAGCTGGGGGGTGAGACTGTGAAGATAAAACCCATCAATGATTATGAGGCACTTAGTGGTTGTAAACTCAGTGTAACTTGCTTCTGTCAATGTTGTGTCTGTTCTGTGGAGCCATACACCTGGGTATCCAGTGTTTCCTAGTCCAGCTCTTTTCAAAAGAATTTGAAATTAATTCCCCAAACAATAGACTTGACCAAACTTTATTTTTTTTAAAAAAAAGCAGATGTAGAAGAGGCTATTGCACAGAATTTGGCTACATGTTGCAACACTGATTTATGCTTTTCTAATTATTAGTATTACATGTCTTGCCTCCATCAAGAAGCACAACACAACTTGGGGAACAACTTTGTCCTGTTATGACTGAAAGCAACTCTTAGGGCAAGTTTAACACTCTTGTTTCTGAGGCTACAGATGAAGGAGTTGAGGAATGGGTACACTACAGTGTTCACCAGAGCCACCCCTTTGTTGATTTCCAGAGATAAGTATCCTGTGGGCCTGACATACAAAACAAAGCAGCTTCCATAGGCCATCACTACAACATTTAGAGGGGAAGCGCAGGTGGCAAAGGCTTTCTGCCTCCCAGTGGCAGATGGGATTCTCAGGATAGAGTAGAAGATGGAAGCGTATGAGATCATGGTTAAACATAATGAAGTCAACACTATGGATGGCTGCAAAATGGAATCTACCCTCTTAATTAGTTGGGTATTGGTGCAGGAGAGTTGGAAAAGGGGGGTGCTGTCACAAAAGAAATGGTTGATCAAATTTGGGCCACAGAATCTCAGCTGGTACACCAGGACCATCCGTAAACTTATAACCAGGAAACCTCCCACCCAAGAAACAAAAACTAGTTGAATGCAGAGTCTCTGTTTCATGATGGCAGCATATCACAACGGGTGGCAGATGGCAACATAGCGGTCAAAGGACATGACCATGAGAAGGATGAACTCCACAGCTCCCAGGGCGAAATAGAAGTAGGATTGGGCCATGCAGGCAAGGAATGAGATGGTTTTGCTGTCTGAGAGAAAGTTCAACAGCATCTTGGGGTTTGTGACCGAGGTGAACCAGATCTCCAAGAAGGACAGATTGCTGATGAAAAAGTACATGGGTGTGTGGAGTCGGTGATCCACCCACACTATGAAAATGATTAATGAGTTCCCGGTTAGTGTGACCAAGTAGGTCAGTAAAAGAACAAAGAAGAGAAACATCTGGCGTTTGTCACGAACTCCGGAAAACCCCAAGAGCATGAATTCAGCCACTGTGGTTTCATTTGCTTCCTCCATTTCCGATTTCAGTTTCCCCTGTAGAAAGAGCAACAATAAAAAAATAAGAGCATGAATCTTTATCTATCACATTTATGGATTCAACCACAATGTTCTGGAGGGTTGTGAGACAGAAAAGCTGAACACTTGAGATCACACACTAAGGAAGGAGACAGAGAATTAGTGAGATTGATAGAGAACATGAGTTCCCAGGATAACTAAGGTGATGTGTCCACTGTATTTTATATAACAAATTAAACCTGAGGAAAGAGCTGGTTTCCAAATAATTGTCTTTGCTCAGTATTCACAAACAAGCAACACCTGGCTATACACACACAGCTCCTCTCAGTGCTTTCTGGTGCCTTCTAAATCTCAGACCATAGCGAGCACAACTAGAGAGAGCTCACCAACTATTTAAAGAGATCTTACCCTGTTTCTACAAAGTACACAGGAATTACATGGGGCCTTTGTCACTCTCGTATTGGAGAACCTCGCAAATACTGGTGGATTCTTACAGCAGCTGTGTGAGGTATTATCTGAATTTTACAGATGGGAACAGCTTAGAAGAAGTGACTTTCCCAAGATCACACAGGGAGTTTGTGTGTGAGGGAGGCGCAGTAAAAAATAGTGTCTGAAACACGTATGTAATCTGGTACCAGGATAGGGGAAGAAAGTGAGATGCCAGCTAGAAAACAATTTCAATTTAGGGCTTCAATGTTTGTTTTCATTCTGCATTTCTGGGCAGTTGTAGAGATCACTCTTTTCCAACCTAGAGCCCAGTGTGTAGGGTACAGTGTTAGAACACATGAGGACAAGATTAAAATCCCTGCTCTGCCTTACTTGGAGCCAGCATTTTAATCGGGTGCCTCCCATTTTAGGCTAGTGCCTAACCAGCAGGTTATACCACATTCAACCACAATGTTCTGGAGGCCTATGAGACAGAAAAGATGTACACTCAAGGTATGGCAAGCTCACAAGCTAATGAAGGAAATAGAGAATTTCTGAGATTGGCAGAGAACATGGTTTCCCAGGCTAACTAGTTCGATCTGTCTATTGCTGATTATATAACAAATGAAACCTGAAGAAAGAGCTGGTCCCCAAATAAATGTCTTTGTTTGATATTCACAAACAAGGAAAGCCAGGCTACATATGTACAGTTCCTCCCACTGCTTTCTTAGAACACAGCGAGCACAACTAGAGAGCTGACCAACTATTTACAGAACTGTTACCCTGTTTTCTAGACACTATACAGTCAGTAGGTGGACTGTGGGCCCAATCTAGACCACAAGACACTTTTGAATGCACCCCAAAAGCTTTTTATTTACTTATTATCATTATTGTTATTTTTTTTCCCTATGGGATGCAAACCTTAACTATACCTTGACCAAGGAACTTTGACCTTGACAAAAAAAAATGACCACGTTTGCTACATAAGAATCACATGGGCCTTATTACTCTTGTATCGGAGATTCTTTCAAATACTGGTGGATTCTTACAGCACCCGTGTGAGGTATTATCTGAATTTTACAGATGGGAACAGCTTAGGCCAAGTGACTTTCCCAAGATCACCCGGGGAGTTTTAGGTATATATGGAATGCAAGGCCTATAGGCCCCCCCACACACACACAGCAAAAAAAGACAAGCAATTAGCCTCATTCTTATCTGGGGTACGTTGCTGTAGCCCCACTGAGTTCAACTGAGCTATTGCAATTTAATCCAGCTGTGGTTCTGAGTCAACATATTGATCCTGACTGCTGTGCTAAAGAAAATATAAATAACCGACTGTCCCTTTTGATGCTCCCTATTCTTTATATAACCCCACCATCCTACACACACACACACTTTTAAACCTTTTACAACACCCAAATTTGGCATTACTTGAAATGTCTAAACTGACACTCAGGGTCTGATTGTTAAAGCTATTTGGGCACCAAAAGATGAAATCAGTGCGAGTTTGGCATGTCTTGCTTTCGAAAATCCCACTAGGTGGCTAATGTCCTTTAAAATCTGCCTCTGAGATATGCTACCTAAGAGGTATGCTGTATTTCAAGGAATTAGTCTGACTTACATATCAGAGGGAAAAAATATTCCCATCCACTGCAGTAGCCAGAACATGAAATTCTCTGAACTGTGGTATGCAAGGAATCAAAGAAAAACAAACATAAAAAAGAATACATTGTGGGGTGAGGTGGAGAGTAATCCCTTCCTGACCTCCCACAAGTGACCAGCTGAAATCCTGAATCATGACCATGAACTCAATACATAAATGGGAAGGGACCCACAGGGCTACTGAGCCCTGCTCCCCCACCATCACAACCAACCCCATCATACAAACCCACTCATAAATTTGTCCTGCTCTCTCCATTACACTTAAAGTCTTAAAACTAATTAAGAGAGAGCTGGCTTAATGGATGAGTGGGACTGTATGACAGGGCTGCTTGTGATATTAAATAGGATCCTAATCAGAATTTCCTTTATTAGTGTTTCAGACATTGTAAGTAATTTTGGTATTTACTTCTCTTGAAATACAGAGGGATGAATTTGCACATGCTTTTGAATCATCTTTTGATAGATCTGAGTATTAATTGCTACAGGTCGTTTCCTCAGCTGATGTGAATTTAGCTCCACTCAGATCCATAAATTCATTGTTTTAAATAAAACAGAGTAAAGTTATAAACTGAGCTAACAAAATACAACAGTTACAAATTCACTCACACTGCCAAGGTTCTGTCAGGTAGATGTTATAACCTGGCATTAGTAACTCTTCCCTCTTTGATACAGGAACGCACGAGAGTTATCCACTGTCAATCCAGGTCTGGAATTCTGAGACAATCGGTACAGTCGAAATATCAGATGAACTGATATCTCCCTGGCAGGTCTGTCTCTCTCTAACATTACACCTCACTCCTATTCTACTCCCGGCTCCTGACCGCTAACTTCCTACTTTCAAGACAGTTCTACAATCCCTTCTCCATCGGATGAGTGATCTTCAGATTTGCTTGAAGTGTTGAAATGTCCAGTGACTCTTTCTGCCTTTAAATCAAAGAGAGAGAGAGATCGCAAGGCCAGGGTTTTTGCAACCAGGGACTATGTCAATGCTGACTGTTTACTTGTAGTCTCGGTCTCAGAATTGCTCTCCCTAATCTGGAATTTAAGTGGCTGTCTCTGTCCTCAGTTCTAAGTGACTCTCAGTAGCGTGGCATCCCCTTTTCAGTGCCTCTTTGCCCTGGGACGCCTCAGTAGAAGCACTGAGTAATTCCCTGGGGCTCCGCTTGCTGGGGATTTACAGCACAGAACTCCTGCAGGTGTTAATCAGTATACACTAGTGGAAGGTCTGTCCATAGGGTTTCTCTCTCCCCCCACCAGCACTACAGTATCTGACCACCTCGCCACGGCTAATGTACTTATCCTCACAATGCCCCCTACCCATTTTACAAACAGGGAGCTGGGGCACAAGGGAGCTGAGTGCCAGATTGTTAAAGATATTTAGGCACCTAAAGATGTACGAAGGCTCCAAGTGGGATTATGAAAGGCATCTAAGCATCTTAAGCACTTAAGTTCCATTAAATTCCAAAAAAGTCAGGTGTTATGGACCGGCATGTAGGCAGTCTGGCCTCATAGTCAACACAGGAGTCAGGTGTAGGGTGCAGAGCTGGCATCCAAGGTGAGGAATGAAGCCAAGGGTCAGTACCAGGGTTAACTGCCAATTACCTGAGCCAGGGGTCAAGATAGATCCAGAATCAGGAATGGAAATGAGGGTCAGAGCTGAGGTCAGCTGCCCAATGCCAGAGCCAAGGGTGAAGCTGGAGAGAGGGTCGGAAGTCAGAGGCCAGGTCTGGTCACTGAGGAATGGAGGCGAGGCGTACGGCCAGGAGGAGAGACAGGGATCAAGCACTGAGCAGAAGCAGGCTGGGAACAGGAAGGAATGTGGGGGTAAGGGAGGAGCAGGAATCAGGAGCAGGGCTGGGTGCAGGCACGAGCAAGGTCCAATGCAACCACATCAGGAAACCACCTCATTGCTTGGACAAACTTTCTCTTCCTCCTCCTGGCTTAAATGGCGTAGTTGGACCAATCAGTGGGTCCTCAAATCAGAGGCCCCGTGGCGCAGCATGGCCAGTTCTGGGCACTGCACTTTGGGAAAGATGTGAACAAACTGGAGAAAGTCCAGAAGACAGCAACAACAGCAACAGAAAGGTTAGGGGGATGCAACCTAGATGGAGCTACTAGAAGGTGGGTGCAAAACTGGTTGGAAAACCGTTCCCAGAGAGCAATTATCAGTGGTCCACAGTCATGCTGGAAGGGCATAACAGGTGGGGTCCTGCAGGGATCAGTTCAGGGTCTGGTTCTGGTCAATATCTTCATCAACGATTTAGATAATGGCATAGAGAATACCCTTGTAAAATTTGTGAACGATACCAAGCTGGAGGGGTTGCAAGTGCTTTGGAGGATGGGATTAAAATTCAAAATGATCTGGACAAACTGGAGAAATGGTCTGAAGTAAATAGGATGAAATTCAATAAAGACAAATGCAAAGTACTCCACTTAGGAAGGAACAATCATTTGCACACATACAAAATAGGAAATGACTGCCTAGGAAGGAGTACTGCGGAAAGGGATCTGGGGGTCATAGTGGACCACAAGCTAAATATGAGTTAACAGTGTAACACTGTTGCAAAAAAAGCAAACATCCTTCTCGGATGTATTAGCAGGAGTGTTGTAAGCAAGACACGAGAAGTAATTTTTCCCCTTTACTCTGTGCTGATTAGGCCTCAGCTGGAGCATTGTGTCCAGTTCTGGGTGCTACATTTCAGGAAGGATGTGGACAAATTGGAGAGAATCCAGAGAAGAGTGACACAAATGATTAAAGGTCTAGAAAACATGACCTATGAGGGAAGATTGAAAAAACTGGGTTTGTTTAGTCTGGAAAAGAGAAGACTGAGAGGGGACATGATAACAGTTTTCAAGTACATAAAAGGTTGATACAAGGAGTAGGGAGAAGAATTGTTCTTAACCTCTAAGGATAGGACAAAAAACAATGGGCTTAAAATGCAGCAAGGGTGGTTTAGGTTGGACATTAGGAAAAAATTCCTAACTGTCAGGGTGGTTAAGCACTGGAATAAATTGCCAAGGGAGGTTGTGGAATCTCCATCATTGGAGATTTTTAAAAGCAGGTTAGACAAAAAACTGTCAGGAATGGTCTAGATAATACATAGTCCTGCCTTGAGTGCAGGGGACTGGACTAGATGACCTCTCGAGGTCCCTTCCAGTTCTATAATTCCATTAAAAGTCTATAAAGCCTGACCTATGAGGAAAGATTTTAAAAGTTGGGTTTGTTTAGTGCAGAGAAGGGTAGTCTGAGAGGGAACATGATAACAGTCTTCAAGTATGTAAAAGGTTATAAAGAGGAAGGTGCTAAATTCTTCTCTTTAAGCACTGAGGACAGGAAATGAAGTAGTGTGGTTAAATGTTAAAGAGACAGGTTTCGGTTGGACATTAGGAAAATCTTCCTCACTGTCAGGGTAGTTAAGCAATGGAACAAGTTACCTTGGGAGCTTGTGGATTCTCTGGCACTGGAGGTTTTCAATAACATATTAGGCAAACGCTTGTCAGGGCGTGTCTAAATAATATATAGTCCTGCTTCAGTGCAGGGGACTGGACTAGATGGCCTATCGAGGTCCCTTCCAGTCCTCACAGACAGGGGAAGCAGATGGTAACACAAACAATTTTGATCAGCATGATACAATCATTTATTTATTAAGGATGAGAAGCGGGAGGGAGACTGATTTCCCAGGTAACCACGAAACAAATCTGGTCATCATGGAAAGCAGTGGTCAAACCACACACCACCTGCAAAGCGACTGCTGGATTGTTCATAGACTCTACAGAGCTTAGCCACCCCCGTGAGAAATTACCTGCCTCCCAGGAGAAGCAAGTGATTTCTTCAAGTGCACTCACACCACGGGTACAGCACAAAGGTGCTGACAACGTACATAATGTGCTCTACAACCGGACAGGAGAGAAAGGAACCCCAGTGCCAGATGTTTACACACCAACTGCAAATGCAAAAATAACAAGATGAAACGTTCTGAAACAGAGGTAACGCAGGACCTGCCCAAGTGTTGCAATACTGTCCCTATAGCCTGCATCACAATGTAGCAGAGCGCCAAACCCATGAGCTGGTCCTAACAGCATCTCCCTGAGGTAGGAAAGTATCCTTATCCCAGCATGTAAGATGCGGAACCGAGACACCGAGTGAATAAGGGTCCTTTTCAAAGGAGGCTAATGGTGAGATTTCCAAGGGAGGTAGGAACGTGACGCCAGGCGGGAGGATTCACCTATTTCCACGCAGGTCTCACAGCCATGACCCTGCTTTTTTCTATCTTTATGGGCACAGTGGAGTCGTATGCAGCATCGGGAAGGAATATTCACCCCAATTAGATTGGCAGCGATCGTGGGGGTTTTCTCCTTCCTTTGCAACAAGGGGTATGGATCACTTGCCAAGATCACCGAGGTAAGTCTCATTTAATCAGTCCCCAGGCATTTGAGAAGCATTGGTGCACCTCAGCCTCTCCTTTTCTCTTCCTGTGACAAGTAACAGTCCTGCCTCCTCTGATCTGTACTACTTTGGTCTAGTTCTGGGTGCTGAGTTTAGTGCATGGGCACTGGGTGGTTGTGGTGGCCTGTAATATACATAGATTTGGAGAGCTTTAAGTTTTATGGATAAATGTAAATGAATGTGAATTTCACTATATAAATGAAAAAAAATTTCCATCACTAATAATCCACATTTACAGTTAAGCACAGTAAGAAAAATGTTGTTTGAGAACAGATTTTGATGTCAAGATATTTGCTTTGTACATTTTGACACAAGATGTGGACAATTTGTGCTTTAACGCTTAACAAGCTTCAAGTTTTTGAATCTTAAAGTCTACAATCCTTAAAAAAAATATTCTCTGACCCCCCCCCACTATCATTTCCCCCAACTGTGAAAATTTTAAAAGTCAAAGTTTTAAAAAGTGACAATAAGAACATTGATATGAACCATCGAAATTATAAAAAGATTAAAAAATTCCAATTCTGCCAAGTCTAAAAATGCAGGAGTTCAGACTAGGTGATAGGGTGGTCCCTAGCTGAGAACCTATCCAAGGTACTTATCTGACCCCCCACTACCACAGAATCTCAGCCCCTCTCAGTGTGTAATGTATTTATGGTCATAACATCACTATGAAGTAAGGAAGGACTCTTCCCTTTGTACAGATGGGGAACTGAGGCAAAAGGAGACTTAGGGCCAGATTTTCAATGGTATTTAGGCACCTAAAGATGTAGGAAGGCACGAAGAGGAATTATGAAAGGCAACTAGTTTGAGGTCTGGTCTACACTCAGGGGGGGATCCATCTATATTATGTGAATAACATAGCTGAAGTCGATGTACTTAGATCTACTCACCACAGTGTCTGCACTGCGGTAAGTCGATGGCTGACGCTCTCCCATCGATTCCGCCTGTGCCTCTCGCCCTGGTGGAGTATCGGAGTCAATGGGAGAGTGCACGGTGGTCAATTTATCCTGTCTAGACTAGACACGAGAAATCGACCCCCGCTGGATCGATCGCTGCCCCTCGATCCAGCAAGTAATGTAGACACGCCCTGAGAATCTCACTGGGGTTTAGGCAGTGAGCAGTGTAGCTACAACAGAATGTAGGCAGTTTTGCACATGCCCATGGACAGAAACTTAAACACCATGGAGACTTCATCAGCAGGAATTTAGGCACCCAGGGAATTCAGGTGAGTCCAGGTTTAGGTGACAGTGAAGTAGAGGTTTTGAGCAGCTCTTTGGGGCCTAAATATTGGACTTAGGTGTCTAAATCTCATGTTATCTAGCCCCTAAATTCCTTTGTAGCTTTTCCTGCAAGGGCCTGGGTCATGCTTGAAAACAAGGCAATTTAATTCAGACCCACCTGGACTTTATATACCATTTTATCTCTTTTTAAAATGAATAGTTTCAAGGACTGACCTTCTTTGAGCAACCCATAAGCCTCACTATAGCATCTCTCAAGACCTCCTTAACTCTATCATTCCTGAGGCTGTAGATGAAAGGGTTCAACAGGGGTATCACCACCTCAGTGAGCAGAGAAGCTCCTTTTTCAGAAGCCAAGGATTGGTTGTGCTGCGGTCGGACATGCAGAAAAATGGAACTCTCGTAGGCAAGGGTTACTACGGTGAGGTGAGAGACGCAAGTGGAAAAGGCTTTTTTGGGCCCTTGGACGGAGGGGATCCTAAGGAGAGTGGCTATGATGTGGGTGTAGGACTCTATGGTCAACGTTAAGGAGCTCCATGATACAATGGAGGAGAGAATGAAGTCTAGCATTTTGAGGTAGCTGGTGTCGACACAGGAAGCTTTTCGCAGAGGGTTGATAAGACCAAATAAATGGTCTAGTTCTTGGCTGCAGAAAGGTAGCCTGGTATACACTATGGTTGGACCAAGCATGGATAGAGAAGCTACCATCCAACAGCTAAGGAGAAGCCTGGAGCACACCCTGCCATTCATAATGACTGTGTAGCATAAGGGCTTGAAGATGGCTACATATCTTTTGAAGGACATCACCTTCAGTAAGCACATAAGAACGGCTATACTGGGTCAGACCAAAGGTCCATCGAGCCCGGTATCCTGTCCGCCAATGTGGCCAATGCCAGGTGCCCCAGAGGGAGTGAACCTAAGAGGTATCAAATGATTTCTCTCCTGCCATCCATCTCCACCCTCTGACAAACACAGGCTAGGGACACCATTCCTTACCCATCCTGGCTAATAGTCATTAATGGACTTAACCTCCATGAATTTATCCCTTTTAAACCCTGTTATAGGCCTAGCCTTCACAACCTCCTCAGGCAAGGAGTTCCCCAGGTTGACTGTGCGCTGAGTGAAGAAGAACTTCCTTTTATTTGTTTTAAACCTGCTCCCCATTAATTTCATTTGGTGGCCCCTAGTTCTTATATTATGGGAACAAGTAAATAACTTTTCCTTATTCACTTTCTCACACCACTCATGATTTTATAGACCTCTATCATATCCCCCCTTAGTCTCCTCTTTTCCAAGCTGAAAAGTCCTAGCCTCTTCAGCTTGGAAAAGAGGAGACTAAGGGGGGGATATGATAGAGGTATATCTATAGTATACTATATCTATAGTAGGACAAACTCCACTGTGCACAGGAAGATGAAGAAGAAGGTTTGGGCCAGACAAGCAGTGATGGAGATGGTCTTCCTATCTGAAAGGAGGCTGACCAGCATTGTAGGGGAAATGACCGAGGTGAACAAGATGTCCAGGAAGGATAAGTTGCTGAGGAAGAAATACATGGCAGTGTGCAGGCGATGATGGAACCATATGACGGAAATGATGAGCACGTTCCCCACGAGGGTGAGCGAGTAAAGCAGCAGCAGGACCACAAAGAGGAATATCTGCAGTTCTGAGGTGACCGGAAAAGCCAGCAGAATGAACGCTGACCCCACAGTTTGATTGAGAGGATTCATGTACAGTGTAGGTCCTGTGGGAGGATGGATATGAAAGGTGAGGGACCTAGAGAAAAACATTTCATGTAGTTGAAATAACATGTCTAGGGGGAAATTCATTTTATAAATAAAATTAAAATTAATGGGAACTGATTGTCTGGATCTGAAATGTGGCTTTGTAAGTCTCAGCTTTAAATCTCAAAAATGATTGAAGATCTAGGGAAAAAACCTTCACAAACGTATAGAATCATAGAAATATAGGCGGGGCAGGGACCTCAGTAGGTCAGCTAGTCCAGTCCCCTGCACTGCTGTGGGACTAAGTGCTACGCAGATCATCAATGACAGGTGCTTGTGTAACCTGTTCATAGAAACCTGCAAAGACAGAGATTCCACCGCCTTGTTAGGTCATTTGTTCTAATGCTTAACTACCCTTAACATTGGGAAGTGTTTCCTCCTGTCCAACCGAAATCTCGTTTGCTGCAATTTCAGCTCATGACGTCTTTAATCCGTGAATGTCAACCACACACAAACACATTTTTAGTTACTCACATGCACACAAATAAATGAAGGATTTACCAGATCCGTCTCTCAGCTAGGAATTGAGCTCTTGACTTTTTAATCACTGCCAGCTTTCTTAACTCTTAATTCTTTTGAAAATGGAATTTCCTCAAACTCCCACATCCTATGAAAAAGTTTTTTAAACAAAAAATTCAGTTCAGAAGTTTCATCCCACGTACGAACACTCAACAACAAGGCCAGGAAAGATGTGTGGGTGCTCAGAAGTAACTGAGCAGCGTATACATGAAAATCACCTGACTAACATTTGCAGGTTCAGGTTTCTCTTAAGTTTCTTTCTTAAATTCTCTTAAGTAGCAGGTTCTCTCTCTCTCTCTCTCAAATATGTATACATAGATGTATATATTACATGTATGTTTTCTTACTGAGGTGGTGAAGCGTATTATCTAACATTTTGAGAAAATGGACTTTACAAATAAACTGCTTCTTGAAATAGAACAGCAGAAAATACATAATCAAATGGAAAGTCTGATTCACCAGTGAGTTGCTCCATTTTCAGATTCATATGAATTTGATTTCAATGTAGACCTCCACAAATTTTGAATTTTATTACTTCATTGGCTGAGACAAAAAAGTCTTAGTTAAATAAAGTTTTGGGTGAACCAAAATTGTTTTTGTTATTCGGGGAGCAAGGAGAGTTTCTCCCACAAAAAAAGTAATCTTTTCAAGTTGAACAATTTCCTTGACCCCAAATGATTTTTCTTTGTCATCTTCTTTTGATTTCATTTTGTAACACTTTTTGGGTGCTTTTTACACTTTTTAATTTGCTGAAAACAAAGCTTGCTTAATTTCAAAAGGAAACATCATTTCAAATTAAAATGTCAAAACATCTTATTTTGGAAATATCAGAATGAACCATTTTGATTTTTTAATTTTTTTTGTCCCAAATGACTTCTGATATTTGACCCAAATTCACAAAAACTTGTCTGACATTTTTTGTGTGTGAATTAACTGTTATCCAAAAGATAAAAATAAATGCCAACCTCTATTTTAATGTGCTCACACTAGTGGAAAGCTGGACCGATACATTAGTAAATCAGGCCAGCAAAGCACAATATGAAATTGTTCATGTTTGGATAGCTCATGACACATCTGATGTCAGGTCTGTAGATATTAGTGGGCAGACTCCCATTGGAATCACTAGATAGATCCCCTTTGTTTTCAAAAGCAGGCGACACCATCATAAGATCTGAAAACCAATCGTAGCGGTTCAGATATACTCACACAGTGAATCCATGTAGAGATTACACCAGTTTTTCCTCTTTAAGAAGGTCTGAGAAATTCCATTTTCCAGCTGATTTCATTCAAAATATCAGTGCGCTGAACTGGAGCCAACATTTGAATTCTCAATTTGAAGTTGACCGGAGGCGGACAAGGTACCTACCTTCAAACAAAGAACAATATGAAGTTTAGTTAGATCCTTACTTTGTATATTAAGTTGATTGATAACTGATGATGAGTAACAGTAGTACTTATTAGCTTCTGCAGAAAATACAAAACACTTTCTTCATGAGCATAGAAAGGCAGACAAGCTGGGTTGGAGACAGAGAGATAGAGCTGAGGATGTGAGATGTACAAACAGAAGAAGATAGATATACAGAGCTCTAGTCTGAACTTCCCTGTTCTATGTCGGTACAGCCAGCATTTGTGGAATAGTAACATCTACCTTTTTAAATATTCTTTCTATGGACTCGAGTCAAGCACACAACTTAAATTTAGGAATTCTGATTCGCTACTTCCAGACCTCTTCCCCCACCCTTCCTTCTGTACCTTTCATGTTTCTTCTTGCATTATAAACATAACAATTTCTTCACTGCTTATTTCAAGGCTTTGCTTTCCCTTGGGACACAATTAATTAGCGTAAGAATATCACCTGGGATGAACTTGCAGCAACTATTTAGGCTGCAGAGTCTGGTCTCGGCTCTCTCAAGGAAAAACAGAGTAAACTGTCTTTGAAACAGGTAAAGTTTGCCCCAGCTGAAGATGCCTTTCTGCTCCATTGACACAAGCACTTGCTTCCCCACACAGAGCTCTTTTAATATCTCTCAGTCATGAACCATCACCACAGCCCCTTCCTATTCCAGCCCTGGACACCTTTCTCCAGCCTCCCCTCCGCTGTTACCCTTCAACCCCTCAGGCTCCATCTAGTCAAATCCCAGGCTCACAAACCAAACAGTTCTGTTGAATCCACAGGGATTCTCCACCATCCCCAATTCCTGATGCTCCTCAGTCCTGATCAGCAGCCCCCTTCTATTCAAATCCTGACGTCACACAAACCCAGCTCTGCTGATGCCCCTCATTACAGACCCACGACCACCCTTCCAGAGAGCTGAACAAGAGGTCCTTGTGGCCTGAAAGCTTGTCTCTCTCATCAACAGAAGTTGGTGGAATAAAAGATACGACCTCATCCACCTTTTCTCTCCCACAGCCTCACTCTCATTGCAGCCCTGGGCTCCCACATCACACACATCTCTACCGAAGTCTCTGTCTCCTGACCCACAGCCCTTTTGCTATCCCAGCCCAGTGCTTCCCCTTCCCCATAGAACTGCAGATGCCCCTCAATCAGCACCCACAGGCTGTCTGCTGTTCAGAGCACAGCAGAACCCATAAAAACAGAGGGGCCTCATTTCTTTCTTCACTTACAATAAAGATTTTGTGTTTGGGATGGAAGAGCCTTTCTGGGGTTTTGACTCTCTCTATGCCTCTCAAAATCAGAAGCAAAAGTTTTCCCATATGTAGCTATTTGTTCTGTCTGAAATAGGAAAAAATGCCCAACATCTCAGCATATCAAAG